>NW_011888971.1:1028970-1031155 GCF_000151845.1 Pteropus vampyrus | reverse complement strand
TCTAATTTAAGGACTGAAATGAAAACAGAATTAAGTCTCAAACTAGCATTTTGAGAGCTTATTTGAAGGGAAGAGAGTAAGGCTGGTAACTTCTTTAGAGAGTCTTTCCAAATCATCATGAGTATTTCTGTTTTGTCTTAGTGACATGGCATTTGACAGCTCTCTTCCCAGTGTTCTTTCTCAGCTGATTTTCAGCATTCGGTCTAAACGAGTCTTCAGCAGGTACAGACCTATGTGTTTTTGCTCTGCATGTTGGGAGCTGGTCCTAGGGTACAGTGATATCACCCTGACCTACCCTGATGTTTTGGGGGATTTCTCTTCTGTTGCCTTGTGCAGGGCTATCTAGAGGATGTCTCACTCTGCTCCTTTCTGTACAACCTATTCCTGAACCTTCCAGAAACATCCACTGATGCCTGTTAATGCAGCCATTCATTGTAAGACCCTTGGAAGTCATGCCCAGCACCGGGGTGCGTGGCCGATGGTCCCGGGTGCCCGGGTTCTGAGTCACTAGTGATACTTTATGACTACAATGGGGGTAGAAGGTGGCTGAGGCATTTGTTTGTTCTAAATGTTATCCAGTGACTTCATCTGTTGCGGGGTGAAATTATAATCAATTTTTTAAAGCCATCCTAGAGTCCCAGTCCCTAATATAAACCACACATTTTGTGTTGGAGCTGACTGTTTTGATGGACATTTTCAGATATGACACAGAGTAAATCATTTGATTTACTTTCAGCGAAATTTAATTTGATATAAAAATATTTTATTATATGAAATTTTATATATTTATAGTTTGCTGGCCTAATGTACTGAAGTTTACTTTTTCTCCTTGGAATAGTTTTGCGGCCATTTCTCCAATGTAGTAATAGTAGATGTGCCAGGCACCCTATAGAAAACAAAAAGTGAACGAACTTTCATCTGAATGTCTTCAAGAGAAGCTGCTGTCAGGAAGTAATGCGTGACAACTACAGAATTTTCTCTATTTAGTACCTTGCAAAAGAGTCATCCTCCGGATTGTTGCCAGATACGGAACGATTCAGCTCCCATCACGCTGGTTATGCTGCACCCTTGGGTGGGCCAGCAGACCCGGCCATGAGCAGGAGGAGCTTTCAGTGCCTGATGCGGGCAGCGGGGTCCAGGCCACTTACTCCTACCGACTTACTGTGTCCTGGAGTTTATAGACACGTCCATCTCTTGGCGTCTTCCGGCATCTGGTGAAGCAAGCAAAGGGTTATTATTCCCATCACGTGGATGTGCAGCTTGAGTGTCAGAAATGCAAAACGATTTGCCCAAACTTCACTCTCACCTTGAACCTATGACCTTAACACCGGATTCACCTTGTAACAATGTGAGCAGGTTCTCAACTTGAAATGGTTCCCTTCTGTTCAGGAAGCTTCTAAAGGCAAAATCATTGAACTCCTACATTCATTCCTTCTGTCAACACAGTTAATTAGGACGTTTTGTGTGGCAGTGAGACGTCTAAGTGCCGGGAGAGAAGTGGTGAACTAAGGAAAATGACTTCCCTTTCTCAGGAGTTTGATTGCAGATGGCGACAAACATTTAATTCCAGTAATGGTGAAGGGAAGTAGTAGAAAGTGTTAAGGATGCTGCCAAGGATTCAAATTCTGTGACATGATACACAGTGTCCGTGTGGTCTGGAAAGTCCCACTCTTAGTGATGTTCGAGCTAATGTCCGAATGAGGAGTCAGGCAGAGGTTTCTCCCTTCCTTGTGGAGCAGAGACTTCTGGGCAGGGAGGCCAGCAGATTGAAAGGTCCAGAAGAGGGAATGACCTCGGTAGGCTAAGAGAAGGTAAGGACATTTCGAATTTAGAGGCAGAGGAATGGACGTGGTCCGAGAAATGGAGGCAAAGGGAGGTTTTGTGAACAAGGCTGAGGACTCCGGATTTTATTATAAGTACGACAACAAGGCATTGGGGGGTATTAAACGTGATCTAATTTTTATATTAAAAGGTTACTTTGGGTTGAGGTGTAGAGAAAGGATTGTATGGGGCAAGACTGAATAAGGAGTACCAATTAGGAAACTGCTACCATAGGTTAGGCAAGAGATACTTGTGGAGAAATGGGTAGATTTGGGATTTTTTTGGTTCATTACAGCCAACAGGATTTGCTGGTGAATTGGACGTGGCGATATGCACAAAACTGTGGCAAAGGAACCTGGGAAGC
>NW_011888971.1:1021412-1025050 GCF_000151845.1 Pteropus vampyrus | reverse complement strand
GAGTTCGAAGCAAGCCGACTTGGTCTTGCTCAGGACTCAGCCGAGGCGGGAAGGAATTAGGAGTTTGGGAGGCCCTGGGGCCCCACTCACTGGTGGAAAGGGTCATAGCCCGTGAGCAAAGATCATGGATGCCGGACCCAGATGGCCTTGGTTCAAATCCCGAGTCATCCAGTTAATAGCGTGGTGACTTTGGGGGAGTTATTTACGTTTCTACCTACTTGGAAAATGATTTTTCTGCTAGTGCTTGATTCACAGGGCTTCTGGGAGGGCAGAATGTGTAGGGATGGGCAGAGCATCAGACATTATCCCCACCGGGAATTCTGGAGTATTCCCCCAGCTGTGTCTTCCTGGAAGCTCTTTTAGGGTGTGTCACTGTCGCATATTGTCTGACTTCTTGTTCCTGCTGTGCCATTGCTCCTGTATGTACCAGTCACGCTTAGAGTGTTGTGTGAGCTTGAACTTGACTGTGTGCTGTCTGCAGTGTACTTATTTGTTGAGTCTTGTAGAACTGGGTGTGCTGAGCCAAAAGGTGGCCAGTGGTGATTACAGTCAAAGTTAAAACTGGAAAAATCAGCATCAGACCCAAAGCGTTCCCTAAAAACAGCATTACATTTCGTCTGTTGCTATCGTGAAATTATAATTGAGATCCACGTATACCTGAAACTCTAGTACGAATTCTGAATTTGGCTGGTGTGAAGGCAGAATAAATATTAGCTTCTTAATAGCATGTTTCTTTTCATACTTTTCCAGATACGATCAGCTAAGAGAAATGTAAACCTAACACATATGAAAAATTTACTTCTTTCTATACTATTTTTCTGATTTTTTTCACATGTAAATTTCAACTTTTTAGCTTTGCTAAATGTCCTATAAGTCAAGGGTTATAAGTTTTCCATCATTTTTATTTCTGTTGGTGTCATATTTTTTTTTTATATCATCTCATTTGCTCGACTCAGGGCACAGAATTCCAAGCAAATAAATTATTATCATATGACTTTGAAAAATAAGTTCCTGTACTGAATATTGTGAATTTTTATAACGTTAGCACAACCTTTCATGTGATTAATATGGTTTGTTGTTTTTATCAGCTGGTTTTGAAAAAAAACATGGAATTTATTACCAATGAACTGAAGTATGTTTGATTTAAAAGTGTGATGATAAAAATCCTGTGAATTTGTTTTGTTTTGTTTTGTTTTGGTCAACTATTTGCCTGTTTTGGGAGTAAGTTCATTGTCGTTGTTTTTCATCAAATCGTATTATTTAAAGGTAGTTTTGTTTTTCTAAGACTGGAGTTTTTTATGGGGGTGGGAAGAAGGCCGATCAGAGTCAGCGGCAAGCCGTCCAAACCCAGACAAAGGGGTGGGCGGGAGTTAGTGTCATATTATGGGTTAAACAGACTTGAGCCGCTGGTGTCCGTCCAATGTCAAGGGGGCGGGTGGGCGTCTCCCTCCCACATGCCCACTTCTCAGCAGGCAGCACTCGTCCCTTCTCCTGTGGTCCAGCTGTGACTGCGGCTGCCCGCAGGAGCCTCCACACTGGTCTCCCAGTCACCTGCCACCCTCATGCCTCCTCCTGCCCGGGAGAGATCTTTCTGAGTTCCTAATCTCGCCGTGCCAACATCTCATCCGGGGCTTTTCCTTAGTTCATGAGCAAAGTCAGAACTCCTCGGCGTGGTCTGTGAGGCTGGTCCGGAGCCGTAAGGCCACGTCCCTCTCCATGCCCTACGCCAGGGACTGTCAGCTCCTCGCACGGGTCCCCTTTCCTCCCGTCCCAGGCATTGGCACCAGCTTTTCCTTTGCTTTTCGTGAACACTCACACCTCCACTCACTGCTTTCACGGGCCAGCTCCAGCCTCGCTGCTCTGGGGACCTTCTGTTGATGTAGCCCCGGCCACGCCTGGGCCACACCTGGGCCACACCTGGGCCAGGCCGTCTTCCCCCTTACTCCTCAAACCTGAGCAGGTATCCCTCCCAGAGTGCTTTGCTATCAGGACTGCGTCTTTTATATTTATAGGGGGCAACTCACATGCCTGGCAGAAAGTAGAGGTGAAGTTATCCACCTGAAGCCATCAAAATCATTTGTGTGTGTGCACAATCATGTGTACATATTCCCATATTCATTGTCTGTGGCTGCTGTAACAAATTACCACAAGCTCGGGGACTTAAAGCAAACAGAAAACTATTCTCTCACAGTTCTAGAAGCCAGGAGTCCAAAATGATTCTTATGGAGCTAAAATCAAGGTGTCTGTTCCCGCTTCTAAGGGAAAATCTGTTCATCTTTTGTAGAAGCTGGTTGTTGAGGGCTTCCTTGACCTGAGGCTCCGCACTCTCAGCCCTGCCTGCATGGTCACTTTACCTTCCCTCCATGTCAAACCTCCACCTGCCTCCCTTTATAAGGATACATTCGATTATATTTAGGGCCCACCTGTACAATCTGGGCTAATTTCCCCATCTCAAGACCCTTAATTTAATCGAATCTGTGAAGTGGTTGTGTTTGTTTGCTTGTTTGATTGTTTTGCTACACAGGTAATATTCACAGGGGCCAGGGAATAGGATGTGAATACCTGTTTGCGGGGCCATTATTCAACCTGCCACACTGTCCCACCCCCAGGTGTACATAAATTTATGCTTCTACATTCTACTCAGAGCCATAGAGACAAATTAATTTATTCAAAATCCAGTTCCTTCACAAGAACTTGAGTAAAGCTGCAAGATTTGGCAACTAATTGCCCACTCTGGCTAATCACGTATCAGAAGAGCTGTTGAGGATAGATGGAAGGGGGTGGGAGAAACTGAGTGATTTTCTCCTCCATGTATTGTAAAATATAACAGAACATATTCATTTTCAATCAAAATGTTTTAGACATTATATATATCAAAAACTCACCAGCTCTTATGGACTTGTTTAGATAGAGCTCTTTTTCATTAAAGAATTTGGTAATGATAATATTTTAGGCCTTACCTCCTAGCATGTAAATAAACTGATTATACTATAGAAGAGAGATAAACGTTTGAAGAAATAAATGGCAAAATCACAAATTGCTATTTAATATTAAGTTATTGGCTTTAATGAGTTCAACCAGATAGTCCTCAAATAATGAGAATGTTAAATATTAACTGAGAAATGAATATTTTGCTAGCATTTATTAAGTCTTCATTTAACATTTTGATACTATAAATAATGCTTCTTGAACAGGAGAATATCATCCTGTTACATATTTTATATTAAATAAGAGAGAAATGTAACTACCCAAATATACCCCAGAAAACAAATTTTAATGTTCATTTCTCTCAGCTGCAAGTAAAAATTTATGGAAATAATGCCGATCGGGCCCATAAAAAGGGTTTTCAATATATCTTGCGATCTGGCAAATAGCTCAGTAAGCTGTGATCTGGAAGTAAAGTCAATCTTTGTAGTGGTAAGATGCATCTCAGAAAGCAAGTGTTTATACCACAAATAATAAATAAGTTCTGAGTGGTGCAGTGACTATAAAACAATTCCTCGATTAGCATCCATAATCCGGGCTTTATAGTGCACGTTCTAACTCAAAGCTGCCGAGAAAAGTAATCAAGTATGAAGTGTCGTTTGTTTTCATGAAGCTAGTTTCAGAAAAGTAGAAACTGTTGATGGAAAAGCCAG
>NW_011888971.1:1012769-1019772 GCF_000151845.1 Pteropus vampyrus | reverse complement strand
TTCACAAAAGTGATTTCTCTGAATCCAAGAGCCGCTGCCCTCACTAGCCTTAACTTCCAGCATCACTTTAATTAATGGCAATAGTTTTGAGGTGTGACAGTTGTTTGATACCCGAGTGTCTGAAATTATCATGTAAAATATTATACCAGATATGATGATGTCCTTTAACATCGGGCTTCTTCCCGATGCATTTATTTTTCGTGACGTCATCCCACAGGGGCACATCCATGTCGGGAATAGGGTATCAGAACTCATCCCCCATTACTTTTTTTCCTCCAAACTTAGGTCCATTCCAGGCACTTTTAGTTCCTTATCAGAGGCACTGAGTCTGTTACAACAGTGACTCGTTAAATATGTTTCCTGGAACCTCAGGATTCTAAGATCCTCAGGGATTTTGTATATTATATACGTTTTAATTCTATTATTTAAAAACAATTTACACCAATATAGACCATATTCAAAATTATAAAGGATTGGAAACCCTCAGTGCATTAACTTTTATTATAGTATTTGGATTATTTGGTTTATTGTAGAGCATGGAAAAAGGTGTCTGCTGTCATTTCAGATTATACTCCAAATTAAGTGAGATTCAGAGGTGGCCTTATTTATTACGACTTAATTTATATAAATCTGTATTATTTCGCAAGTAGGCAAGCAAAATAAAATACAGAAATAATTGGATACCGAGAGCACTGTGACTCAACAGTCACTTAGCCTCACATTTGTCTAATGATTTAACGTTATCATCTAGCACTTATAACAAAGATATAGTAAATGCCACTTTTACCTTTTTTAATGTGTGATCACACCTACGAATGTGTGCCCCGATGCGGAGAGAGCACGTCAGCAAAGATGTGCCGGAAGCACAGGTGTTAGCTAGGTGGGTCTCGGGAGAAGAGTGTTCCAGGAAGTGGAACCAGCTGGTGCACCGGCCACATGGGGCAGGTCTGCATGGTCTGGGGGGCCACACCGAGGAATCTGTGTCTCCCAGAACCGAGCGTGTGAGGGATTACTAGGAAATGAGACAGAGAGGAAATAAGTGGCTGGATACGGCGGAACATTCCAGATGGCTTGGATTGTACGCCAGGTTAACGAGGGGCCCTTAGAGGAGCATCGCAGAGAAGGGATGGCATCTCGACATTCATTTCGAAAGCACAGCATCGTTGCTCTATCAAAACAGAATGTCTTCTCCTATCCAAGAGGTTAATTTCACAAAAGCGACCCGTGATTCTGCCATACCTTGGCCATAGAGCGGTTGATTCCACAGTTTCATTAGATGAATCATATCCCCTTTAAAATCAATGAAAGGACCATGAGTGGGTCCAGAGGCTTTAAAAATGAGTATACTCTGTGACAGGAGAATCGATGCTGTTTCTGATTAATTAATATTTGCCGAATGCCAACAGCTCTGAGCTTAGATGTGCACATTTTCTGTGATTTAGGTATATATTTTACTAAATTATCGGGGGTGGAGGCGACACAAATCAGTAAGGAGGGACTCTTATTTTCATGGAGTCTGTGATTGGAGAGTGGTCAGAGCACAGGCTTTGAGTCCGAGTTACGAAGTTCAAATCTTGGTGCCCCTGTGTACTGTTTTCGTGGCTTTTGCTAATTTTTTTAGCCGGTATTGTCATCCAAAGTATTATAGTATGGTATCTCCCACATATTATAGAGACTGAAATGGGATAAATGTATGGATAGCACAGAGACATAAATGCACATGTATGGCAAATTAATATTAAAAAATGAACACATACACTTAATATTCACTAAGAAGTTGAGGCTGAGAGGAGTATCGGACACATCCTCCCAAAGTGACTAAACTATTTACCGATTTGTGTCCTTCAATGCACAGCGTTCCATCTTAAGTGCCACTTGTTTTGAACCTGTCACAGGTGACCACTAAAGGTAATTAGTGATGATGTCCATGCTCAAGGATAATTCGATTGACTCTTTATTCAAGTCACATAAAAATCACAGTTATTTCAGGTTCCAACTCTTTTGTGTTTTGCTTCCATTTTGAACGAAGATATGGCCTCGCGTTCCCTGGCAATTTGTTTATAATTGCCATGACACCTGAACGTCCTCCAGCGTTTCGCAGAAATACATGACATAAGAATATGAATGCAGACATATATAAAAGAAAGCCCTCAGGTGGTTGTTAATTTTGGGCATCATGCAATTAAACTACTTTTTTTAACGTTATCTCTTGCCAGTATCTAATTAGCAAAGCCATCTGCTGAAGGAGTGGTGGCCCATCTGTCCAAGAATGTTGCTCTCTTTATTTTTATGAAAAGTATCCGCCTTTGTGGTCCCTGTCTAATTCTCGCGCCACAGAATGTGATAATACGCAGCTTTGTTGACATCTTTCTGAGAACTTCAGATTTATACGTATGTAACATGTGCATAAAAAGAGCCAATCATTGCTCTTTCCTACATCCGATTTACTCCTGAGAGCTTCACTCAGTTGTTCATACCCCGAGCACCTGTTGTGTGTGCATGTCAGTGAGGTGTGGACTGTATCATAAGGTGCTTTCTTACAGTCCCGGGCTTTCTGCAGATGTAAAATGACTTCTCTACAAACTTACTCTGTTTCCTTTTGGGTTGGTCTGTAACACTGTCAGTTCCTGAAAGTTCATGATGTTGTAAGCTCCAGTCTATTCCTGGATCTGACCTGAACATGGCTACTGTAGCAATAAAAATGACGACTTTCCCATTCTCAGATTCAGCAGGTCTAGGTTGATGGAAGACATGTATATTATAAACTAATATCCGATATGTGCAAATATTATCTATACACTTGATTTTCCTCCCATCAATCATTATCTAGCACAGTCTCTTGCACTTGGCAGGTATTTACTGAATATTTATTACATGAGAGAACGCATGCATGTGTATAAAGCAAAATCTTTGCTAAGTAGTTGAAGAGCACGGGTGTTATTCATATGTATTTAGAGACAAAAGAAAAATTGTATCACAGACTGGAATCTTCATGTCTTTTAAAATGTAGGTATTTCAAACTCACTGCCTACCGTGTATAGCCTTTGGTTGTCCAAAGAATAGCAATGTCACCGCTACATGTCTGCTGCTGAAAAATATAGCGAAGACTAAAACGCGTGATAGAATAGAGAGTTAAGATTCCTTTTCTCTCTATTGGGCTATCGTGCAATGAAAAAAGACAAGAGATGACAAAAATTAAAGATTAAAAAACCCAGAGACTCGGGAAATTAGATCATGAGTGTTGTATTGGGATCTGAAATGTAGAACGCCTTTGCATCTGTTTTGACTCTCATAAAGATAGATCTGGGCAGGTAGAGAAGAAGTATCTTAAAAGGAAGTCAACGAGAAAGACGGCTTCACAAATCAGTGGTGAGGTTTGTTCCAAAATCCGATACATGGAAGAATGACAAAGAATCTCCATTGAGAATGGAGCGGGAAGGCTTGATTAAAAGTTTAATTGATTAGAACAAATCTTACGCAATGAAGAACATTATGGTCAGGTTAAAACATCATCTAATTTTATACAGAATAATGAGTAACTGAGAAATCAGATCTGGTCCAGGAGAGCTCGGTCGATATTCACATATTTGTATTTCTCTCCAATGAGAGCTTTCCCCCTCCCCTCTCCCTGCCCCCCCCCCCCCCATTTTCCATAGTGGTCAAAATGGGTACAGTCTAGAGCACTGAAGGAGTAGAAAGACACTATAGGATTAATCTGGAACAGCCACTTTTAGGCCAATTGGAAAAACACATTTTCCCACTCCATTTTTTTCCCCAAGTTCTGTGATATCCAATCATATGTGTTCAGTTTTACAATAGGTTGTTTGGTTCTACTGTTAATATAATTTCCCTTTATCCTGTTCCTTTATTGAAGTAGAAAGTGAATCAACAGAAAAGCTATTCGACCACAGTCTGTAATTAATTCTGGATTTGGATATTGTTGGAAACTGGTGATACAGTAATAAAAATGTCTCAGGAGACTGAATTTTGCTACTTTTAGAAACTGTCTTCAGAAAAATCCGTAAGGTTTTGTCCTATTTTCTATTGGTCTGATAAACTTATGTGAGCAATTGCTCTTTCTTGGTAAACCGGATGAAGTAATGAAATATTTTTGAAAACTCTCACATTCTTTTTTCTATTACTTACCCTTCCAATCCTTGGCCAATATTTATCTTGAAAATGCAAAGACTACTTGGGTATTAGGTAGACCTAGGACGCTGTTTGTTTGCCGTTTCAGCAGAAGAATCTGAACAATTTTGATGGCATTTGGTTTATATTCTTTTCATAACCCTAATACCAACCCTGCTCCTCGTAGCTCTTATGCTGACTGAAGAGAGTATTGCTATTTAACTTTCAACAAAATCGCTAGACCAGTGAAAGTCACTATCAACTCCTCTTTATCTTAAATCGTTTCCCTGTCTATTTTTCCTGGTAATTATATAACATTAGTTTCTCTGTGATATAAAACACTACACCTTCTCCTAATACCAATGACTAAAAGAATATATCATAGTGGATTAATTCTGTTTAGAGTTTAATTAAGGGAAAAGGCAGGGGTGTCTTTATTTGAGTGAAAACAGCAGAGCAAGCTTTTCTAGAGAGATCTGAGAAGGGAGAGGTCCACTCAGATCCACGGCGGTGCTTTTGTGTGAGCTTCATGGAGATAGATGGTTACGGAGCCACACGTGACACTGTTCTCTCCCCTCTGGAAGTGCCGTCACTTTTTATGAAAGTATTTGTCATCGTGCATGGAATTCAAGTCGTTT
Source organism: Pteropus vampyrus (assembly GCF_000151845.1). Taxonomy (NCBI): domain Eukaryota; kingdom Metazoa; phylum Chordata; class Mammalia; order Chiroptera; family Pteropodidae; genus Pteropus; species Pteropus vampyrus. The sequence goes on along the minus strand of NW_011888971.1, from coordinate 1,015,006 downwards.
GTTTGCATGAGATGCCGATGAACTGTGACTTTATTGTTGCCATTAAACATTAGCAACAGGAAAACATCACAGGAACAATTAACGAATTCTCTTATCAGATGTCGACACTGACAAAAACCTCTAAGTCTGCACAAGGGAAAACAGTTGTAGTATTGTTTGTGTTTGAAACGCTGAAGTGCTCTCTCTAGATACTTTTCTTATGGACTCATAGTTGCCAAGTAAGATAAGTTATACAAGATGCAGTGTTTTATGTTTTAATCTCCGTTATGTAACATTCCTTGGAGGAGAGTAGATATTAGATAATGGTGTTAACATGACTGTTATTCTCCTAAGTTTAGGAGAATTAGGAAAAAAAATTTTCTTTCTAGAAGTAAGAGTGAAACCATTATTCTCCTTCATAATATATGACATCAGTTTGGCTCGGTTTAGATTATTATTTAACATTAGTCTAAATTAACAAAAAATTGCTCCTTACTTACATTTTTTTTTCTGATAATGACTTAACCAGCTCTTCAGAAATCATTACCTCTTCAGAAATCCAACTCTAATAGCAAGATAGAACATAATTGTAATAACAGGTGTTCAGAATGGAGAAAACATTTTTACTCCATAAAAGTCCACATTCCCTGCAGTGATAGAAAAGATGAACAACTCAGATGTTTAAATTTGTTCAAAAAATGATTCACGGTGTCAGCATAGAGATCATTAATGTTTGTAAGCATCGTTTATTTCTATGAAGTAAGTGCCGTATGTTATTCTAACTAATCACAGGCTCCATTTGGGAGTTAGCATCAGATATAAAAGTACGCATATCAAATTGATCAGCATGAGTTAGATCTGGAAAGTCTGAGAAAAGAATATTTAAAAGTTGAGGCTCTAAATATTTAGTCAGAGCTAATAACAGTATGAAAATTACTGGCACTGGAGGGGAACTGTAGATGTGCTTTTTGCATGAGCTCTTTATTTTATTGATGATTCATCATTTATATGTGTATCTTGGGAGTAATGATACGCAAAATCATTCTTGCTTCATTATCTATGAATATTGATAGATGACATACTATTAAACTAAACTATAGATGTCTAAATTAAATATTTAGATCATTTTGTTCCAAGGCTTCTCTTAGAAGCATACCGTGTGTCTATTCTGTGATTTCACTAATGCGATCATTTCTGTAACCAACACACTCGTCACCGACTCACTGCAGGTGTCTCTTACGGTGACTGTGTCCAAACGTCACATGATTACTGCTTAAACATGATACTTGGGACGGAGGTGAGTTCTTTAAAACGCTTCAGTTTTAAAGCTAAAGATAATCTCTCACGACTGAATTTCGCGCATTTGGAGTAAATTCAATATTAGTTTGAAATGCTGGTGTCACGGTGCGCCCACACTTCCTCATCTGGTTCCTGGCGTCTTGTGGATTTCTCCCTTTTATTCGGTCAAAGCCATAATAGTTGTTGTGATTTTGGTGTTTCCTACAGGCTGTGGAGTGGCAGTGTGACGAGGTGACCAAGAAGGCCTGCTACAGTAAGGGCAAATCGGAGGTAAGGGGGCACGTTCCGGGCGGCCATCGCTGTTGTCAAGGACGGCACGTAAAGCGTCTTAATGTGAAGGCTGTTCCTGATTATGATGCCCTGTAAAAGACAGCAAGATTCAAAATGTAGGTGTGGTGAATTCTCAGGGTTTTAACATTAAATTAAGATTGGTGACAATCAGTTTCCAAAAAAGATTCAGAACATAAGAAGATGAGATCTCACTGCACACTCAATCATTAGACTAAGCTATGAAATTCATCGGTTATGATATCGCTTAGAAAAACGTGGGCCTGAATTTTTAAAATGATATTTTTATTTTCCCCAATCGTGCCTTACAGCTAACTCCAGAAAGTAACTATATGATATATAAAATTACTACATCAAGAATAATTTGAGATTTCTTGATTATTTCACATATATACTTAACATATCTTTATAATAAGTACTCTCTCTTCCTGAGAAAATCTATACCCCAACTTCCTAAGGAAAGAGCAGATTATAGCTAAGGCCGGATATACATTTCTGGAGCAGCTGTGCGCTTTGCAAGTGTTTTCCCACCACTGGCTTGGTCAGTAGGAGGCTCAGGACCGTTCCTTCTTATGTGTCTGAGAAAACGGTACTGGGTACTCGAGAAAATTCTTAGGCTCATTGTCTCATCCTGTTCGTGATTATCATACTCTATTGGAGCATGGGCTTCC
>NW_011888971.1:1006588-1010719 GCF_000151845.1 Pteropus vampyrus | reverse complement strand
ATGATACGCAAAATCATTCTTGCTTCATTATCTATGAATATTGATAGATGACATACTATTAAACTAAACTATAGATGTCTAAATTAAATATTTAGATCATTTTGTTCCAAGGCTTCTCTTAGAAGCATACCGTGTGTCTATTCTGTGATTTCACTAATGCGATCATTTCTGTAACCAACACACTCGTCACCGACTCACTGCAGGTGTCTCTTACGGTGACTGTGTCCAAACGTCACATGATTACTGCTTAAACATGATACTTGGGACGGAGGTGAGTTCTTTAAAACGCTTCGGTTTTAAAGCTAAAGATAAGCTCTCACGACTGAATTTCGCGCATTTGGAGTAAATTCAATATTAGTTTGAAATGCTGGTGTCACGGTGCGCCCACACTTCCTCATCTGGTTCCTGGCGTCTTGTGGATTTCTCCCTTTTATTCGGTCAAAGCCATAATAGTTGTTGTGATTTTGGTGTTTCCTACAGGCTGTGGAGTGGCAGTGTGACGAGGTGACCAAGAAGGCCTGCTACAGTAAGGGCAAATCGGAGGTAAGGGGGCACGTTCCGGGCGGCCATCGCTGTTGTCAAGGACGGCACGTAAAGCGTCTTAATGTGAAGGCTGTTCCTGATTATGATGCCCTGTAAAAGACAGCAAGATTCAAAATGTAGGTGTGGTGAATTCTCAGGGTTTTAACATTAAATTAAGATTGGTGACAATCAGTTTCCAAAAAAGATTCAGAACATAAGAAGATGAGATCTCACTGCACACTCAATCATTAGACTAAGCTATGAAATTCATCGGTTATGATATCGCTTAGAAAAACGTGGGCCTGAATTTTTAAAATGATATTTTTATTTTCCCCAATCGTGCCTTACAGCTAACTCCAGAAAGTAACTATATGATATATAAAATTACTACATCAAGAATAATTTGAGATTTCTTGATAATTTCACATATATACTTAACATATCTTTATAATAAGTACTCTCTCTTCATGAGAAAATCTATACCCCAACTTCCTAAGGAAAGAGCAGATTATAGCTAAGGCCGGATATACATTTCTGGAGCAGCTGTGCGCTTTGCAAGTGTTTTCCCACCACTGGCTTGGTCAGTAGGAGGCTCAGGACCGTTCCTTCTTATGTGTCTGAGAAAACGGTACTGGGTACTCGAGAAAATTCTTAGGCTCATTGTCTCATCCTGTTCGTGATTATCATACTCTATTGGAGCATGGGCTTCCCAATGCGAATCACACTTTGGGGTACAGGAGAAGGCAGATCCGCAAAGAGCAGCCAGGGAGGCTCACCGTACCAACCGTGGTCCCAGCACCAAGAGCCGGGGGAGAAATGCAGCAGATGGGAGACGTCGCTGGTAAAAGGTCCTCACACCGTCCGTATTTGTAAGAAACTGGTGTGCGCTTTATTTTACCCAGTTGCATTGTTCCTGTCTTTTAACTAAACAGTTTTGAGGGTCAGACACGGGGGTAAGTCTCAGCAAACTTGGTCATTGGTTTCCCCAAACCGAATAAAGAACTAGCAAGAAGAGAAGGAAGAAAATGAAGTCTTAGCCAGGGAAACGCTCGGAGACAGACAAACGAAAAAAGGCAGAAATTGACGAAGGCTATTTACTGAAAGATCTTGAACCTCAGAAAATGCCTCTGAGAGAAATCAGCAGAGACAGAAGAAGATTTAAAGGTAACACCGGGTTACAGAGAATCAGAATACTGTCTCTTCAACCCCCCCTCCCCCAAATAAATAAATCAGCACGTAATAGGTTTAGTTACCGCTGTAGCCTTACTGAGTTTGTAGAGATTATACACAAAACTTTTGAAAAGGCGCCGTCTGGGTGGTGTTCCTTCTCCTGCCCGTGACGTTCACACGTCCTGAGATGACACGTGTATCGCTGTGCCTTTGCCCATGAGCACAGGTGTTCCTTCTCATAAGGCCACGCCGCCGAGGAATGCAGTGGGCAGTCAGATTCGCTGGGACTGCGGCGGACAGACCCGGCTTTCTTCCCTCCCGCTAGCGAGGTTCACTGATGGAAAGCCTGGGCCTTTACGTCCATGCTTCTAACGCCAACGCTGTCCCCTTTGCTGGTGACGTCGCTGCCCGCCGGGGCCCTGGCAGGACGCTGTCTGACGCCCTTATTGTCCTCACCCTTTTCTCTCCTTTTTCTTCTTGTCTTCATCTTCTTCTCGGTCCTTCGGCTCTGCGTTCTCCTCTTCCTTCCTTCTGGGTCTGTGGGTGACCCGTAAGCACTGATTCCGTCTGGGGAAACTCGGCAACAAACTTTGCTGACACCTGCTGTGTCTGAGCATGTGTGGCTGATCGCCCCAGACCTCTGAGGGGGCCACACCCTCCTTCCCTTTCCCGGCACCCCATCTTAACCTTCCCCCAGCCTGCACTCTGCCCCCCTCACGCATCTCTCAGGACGTGTGTCCCCTCTCCTTAGGGGTTCCTGCCTGAGCCTGTCCCCCACCCACTGCCTCAGTTATCAGTCACTGTTTGTACTTTCCTAGTCATGATGCATTTCAAGATACCCAGCCCACTCCCCTCAACGAGAGGCTGGGCACGATGGTTTCCGGTGGGCCCAGGACACAGCCCGTGCTGGGCGTCTGACTAGCGAGCGAGCAGGCCTGGGTGGCGAGCTTCAATTCAGAGTTTCTCGCCCTGGTGACCGCTGATGCTTGGGGCCCATCACTGTGGGCTCGATCCTGTTCGTCTTCAGTCCTGCCCACTACCCGCTAAATGCTGGTAATTCCTCTCGCCCCACCATGAGGACCGGAAATAACCATGCACGTCGCCAGACACTGCCAGACGTTTACCTGGTGGAGGATCGGCTTTAATTCCCCGAATGGCAAATGTATTGGCAACTTGTATGTTGTCCGTTTTGGATTTTGCTTCCCGTAAGAGTGCTCGCCTCTCGTTGAGTCTAGATCGCACTTATTCATTTCACAGACTTCTGAAAAATTAATGACGAAGGCCCTTCGCCCCAGTCCCCTCCCTTATACAGGAAAGGAAATCACTCGATTTCTCAGTCTAGCCAGGGTTCCGCCTACGAATACCTCGGTCACTAACTTTAAAAGCATCGGCGTAGTAGATCATTGGGATGAAATGTTGCTTCTTCTAAATCAGAAACGACCCACGTTTTGCCTTAAGCTGTGATCACAGGTAGAAATTCATCAAATAAAAATCAGAACACACATAGTCAAGGTCGTCTTCATGCCCATTGAGAAACATGCCCTTGATCCACAGAAGGGGCCAATCAAGCCTACGCTTCATTGTGCTCAGAGAGAAAACGAGGAACACCAACATCGTCAGATAAAATCTTGCCTTTAGGTCCCTCACGTTTCTGGTCTTAATGGGTTAGGAACAATGGCAAATCTCGGTAATTATAAATTGATTCAAACTGCATTTGTGAACTGCGTTCAGCCCGGTGAACTTTGAGTGCCAGGACTCTGAGAAGGAGCAAACCCACGTCCTCCTAGGCTGTGCGGGGTGCACCGATACAGTCATGGGCAGTTCTGAACAACCTGTGCTCGGTTGAAAGAGCGTCTCGTCTGGCAGCAGAGCCGCGTGCCATGGAAGTTCACGTGCGTGAGAGAGTGTGCTCGGGCTGCGAAGGCGTCAGCCTGGGCAGCACCCAGGGCTGGTCCCGGAGCCGCGGGCCGTGAGCAGAGGGGCGTCCAGGGCCCATCATGCTGACACAGGAACCATCAGACACAGGACACAGAAGGACAGGAAGCAGCCTGACCAAGCGCTGCTGTCCAAGGCCCGGACCCCAAGTTCAGAATTCAGACCCCCCCACCACATCGCCCCGTTGCGACAGTGCTGGGGGCTGAATCAGAAACCGTTCTCGCAGACTCAGTTTGACTAACATGTCTCGTTTATTCAGGGGAGTGGAAATCAGCCTTTTTTTTGCAGCCATGAGTTTAGAAACAAGAATTCAGATTTGTGTTCGTGTGGTAGTATTGTGAAAACTGACACAGGATTACAAAGTGTCCCTTCTTCCTAAAACTGAAAGAATAAGGCAAAGTGTGACATCTCAAAAATGAGAGAAATGCCAGCCATTTTGCAGGAATTTCGTTCCTACGCTCAGAAAAGTTGATCTGGTGTCCTCCACATAATACATTTGACCGC
>NW_011888971.1:997247-1005428 GCF_000151845.1 Pteropus vampyrus | reverse complement strand
TCCCAGGGAGCCAGCTCATTTGAAAATACTCACGTTATGTAAATATAAAATATAACTTATATTTTAATTTATTAGCATACTATGTATAATATAACGATATAATTTTAATATATAGCCATATACATATGGATGTATTCCCCTCTATGTATTTATAGACATATACATCTATGTCTCTGTACTTATATGTATAAATATAGATGTGATAGCATGTCTATATATTTATATACACACTTCTGCAATATGTATGCATATATATGCATGGAATACACACACACGCATATATATATATATACACACACACATACATATGGCTTTTCAAGCCCCCCGGTCATCGTGACTTTGGCGGCGTACATCCGACCCAGAAGCCACGAGCAGTCACTCTAAGTTGCTCCTGGGATGCCCACAGTGGCTGCTCACAGAGCTGAGACCGACACACCGCTTTCAGTGCAAGTGCCATGATGAATATGAAGGCTGCCAGGGCCCCCTCCCTCGTCCCAAAGCCGCTGGGTCTGGCTAGGGGCTGGGTGTTGCTGGGGCACCCACCCCGTTCCTTGTTCGTCTTTCTACCCCGTTACAGTTTTTCTTCAAGCAGAACACAGCTGTTTGAAAAGAAAATGATGAAATGTCATAAGGAAAAACCAGTTAACTCGTTAAGAAAATGGTCCCAAAACGTGAGTTTTCCCTTCTGGGGCCAGAACTTATGTCCTTGAGGCCCGGTGAGCAGTGGCTGGTCTCATTTAAAAGCTCTTTCGGTGGCTCAGAACCTCTGCACCTCGGCTATCAGTTCTAACAAGAATCTCCTCGGAGTCAAGGGCGAGCTGACCAGCCTGCAGGAGCTCAGGCACACACGGATGGTTCCAACGTCCGAGGGGAATCGTCGAAATGTAGATCGATGACTCTCACTGATGTCAGCAGAAGCCACGTGGCGGCAGGCCGCGAGTGGTCTCGGAAGTGAGTGCTGGATACCGGGACTCATTAAATCCCCTGAGACCATTTTCAAAGTGCAGAAATGGCAGGAAAGGGGGAAAATCCCCAGATGAGAAAAAGGAACTCAAAGACATTCTCTAAGCTGATCTGTAGGAGACACCGAAGACAGATTCTCCTAAAGGGACGCCTGCATTGTCCCCGTACTTTGAAACACGCGACTCCAAGCAGCGCTCCTAGCAAGTTCGGCTCTCGCACGGAAGGCCACGTCTGCAGCGCAGACCTGCGAAGCGGTTCACCAGGACGTTTTCTATGCGTGGATCTGGCCGTTAGCGTCACCACCAGGAGGGGACCAATTACCACCAAGCCTGGCGCTCGGCTTGTTTTTTTTCATTCTTAATATTTTCTCTTTCATTCCTAAATTTATCTTCTGCCCCAAGGCAATACCTCCACTTTCTTTGTTTCTATGTATTTACACTGTTTTGTTTGATCTTCCCCCAATCTCTCTTCAAAACAAACAAACAAACAAAGCCCAAGAAGTTATTATTTTCAACGCATTTCTTTGTTTAGGATTTCCATGCAGTCTGCTTCTAGAATCAGTTTGTAGATTAAACCCGAGAGGACTTGGGAGAGGGAACAAATGGTCTCAGATGAGCTGAGCCAGACTGTTGGGCAAACAGATTCAGCTCACGACAGTAAAGGAACAAAATACCACCTGCCTCTGAAGGTTTCTGTTGCAGGGCCCAGTGGATGCTCACACCTTGACCTGCCTCGTTGCTGGCACACCGGCCTCCCCCTCCCCCACCCCATTCCACTGACCTTGCACACTGGACTCATCTAGTGCTTGACCTTCCTTAGGTCCCGGAGGGCTGGGTCCTCCTCCATCCTTTTAGAGGAGGACCACGCTGGCCTCTGTGTCCAATTGTCCCGTTTCCTGATGTCTATCCCCTCCGTTCCTACATGCTCACCAAGCCAGAGGAAGCCCACCAGTGACACAGGGCACGTGGCCCTCCTCAGATAGCAGAGCCGCCCTGAGTGTCATTCCCACTGGTCCCGATGACCAAAACGCGCTTTTTAAAACCCTCCATGCTAATTGAAATGATAGAGTTCCCGCCTTCGTTTACTTTTTTCCAAGATTTTTAAAAAGTTGCCAGCTGGATTTGCTATGCCCCGTCCGCCCCCCCCCCCCCCCCCCCCCCCCGCCCCCCACCAGCGCACCTCAGCACCCTCGTTATCACATTCCCGACTTAGAGTCCCGTTTTCACTCTGTCTTTCTCTTGGGCGATGAAGATGAATGCCTCCTTCCTTATCTCGATTCTTCCCTCCCCATAATCGATTAGAGGCGCTTGTCTCCTCCGTCTTGCGGAGGCGGCGGTTCAGTCGGAAGGCTTCTCCTGGAATAGTTTACCCTTGCCCGAGTTCACGGTGAACAGGGACTGCCTCCAGCACATTGCTGTCTTGTGTCAGTTTCTTGCTTTAAAAACCAAAAAAGTTCTTTACATCTCGACTCGTTCTTGAAGGACTTCTAAAAGCAGCAGCAGAAAGCGAACGAAATCCCCACCTCTCTCTCCACGGCGTGTGATTTTTCATCTCGTTCTTTATCAGGGTGTCATTTTCGTGTCTGATTTAGCTGTTAAGGCATCGAGCCCTCCTGGCTCTGTGTTCTCCAAGGTGCATTTGGGAGTCGCCCTCAGACGTGCTTAGGCTTTGCGTTTTCATCTTCGCCTCGATCCTGTCTTTGCGACTCTGTGCCCCTCTGCTCCCTGAGGTGGTGGCTCCACCGTATCCCTCCTGTGTTCCCAGCGCCCGGAAAGGGGTGACGATGTGGTCCTCTGAAGTCTTGCTTTGTTCTTTCTCTCTAGAACTCTCCTGCCCTCTCCCCGGTTATAAAAACAACACAACAAAACAGCTCCCCGTGGCTGCGCCTTGCTCACCCCATTGACTGTCTACGTTTGCACTCACTTCCTACTTCTTCTCATAGATAACTTAGATCTTTTACTCCGTGTCCCCACTCCCAACCCCACCCCACCAGTTCAAATGTCTTCAGTTTGTTAACCCGTCACTACCCTTGCTAGTTAGGGAGAGTGTTAAGAGACTGGCCTACCCTTGACCTTTCACTTTGCATTTAGAAAGCAAGTTCAAGCAGCCTAGCACCGACCACTCAGCTTTCGTGGAGATGGGGGTTCTCCTTGGCGGAAGGAGTGTTGCTGTGCCCTGAAGTCCAGATCTCCCTCGCTCGGGGCACTGTGCGACACTAACCCTCTGCTGCCTTGCAGCGTCTTCTGGCTGCAGTTGGTGGCTCAGGCCCCACGCCCCGTTGATCTGCGGGATCCTGGCTTTGCCCTTCTGCACCTCCCACCCGGTCCCAGCAGAGTGAGGAGGGACCGAATTGTGGAAGGATTTCCTTACCTGCCTCCCGAACGGCAGTCTCTCTACCTCTAGCTTAGCGCCCACGTTGAACCCCCAGTGGTCCTATAATATAATAACAAATGTCACCTCAGGCCAGAACTTCGTGCAGTAAAAACATGTGACGAGACCCTTCGCATTCAGAATAAAATGCAAACTTACTCGCTCGGCACGCCCGGCCCGTGTCTGGCTCCCCAGCTGCGCTGCCTCTTCTGCATGCAATGAGAGCACCGTGCTTTCTCCAGCCGGGGGGCCCTGGCACAACCCACTCTCCCTCCCTCACCCTGTCTTTTCCATCCTTTGTTTGCTAAAATCCTGCAGGTGTCAGATGGTATCTCCTCCAGGAAGCCCCACTCAAGTCTACTCTTCCTTGGAAATTCATATTAGGTGTCACCTCTGGGAACCCTCCCGATACCCCTTCCTTTCCCTTCCCCCCCCCCCCCCCCCCCCCCCCCCCCCCCCCCCCCCCCCCCCCGCCGCCCCCAGCCCGGCAGTCGGTAACGTGCTGTTCCTCTGTGGATGACTGCAAAGCAATCGCGACCACCCTGTATTTTAATTTTCCTGTTGGCCTCGATCCCCAGCACAGTGCGCACCAAAGAGTATGTCACCAGTAAGTGCTCGCTTAATAAAAGTCCTCCCGCAACTGTGGCCAGGCCCCAGGATTTCTGTGATGCTTTGCAGCTGCAGGAAATAATCAACTCTGGGTCGACCCTCAGCACCCGCTTTCCTCCCCCCACGTTTTAGACATCCTTTCTTTGTTAGTTATATTTTTACTTGTCCATCAAAGAATCAAAAATGTTAATAGATTCTTGCGAGGCATGTAACAGAGTTTCAGAACATCACTGTAAAACTTCTTCCAATTTGTATACAAAGCTTCACCGTGGCCTTTGCTTTGCATTTGAAGAACCGCTCGCAACATTTTTTCCAGAATCTCGGGAAGTTTTCTAAGATACTGTTTCCTAAGCGTAGTTTGCTTTTATTTGTTTTCCCAGTGCGCATCGAATATAATTTAGGGTTTGCACTGTTATCAGACGCAATTTAAAACGAAACCACTTTCATCAAAAGAACAGGCAAGCTTTGAGATTTCAATTGAACATGCTCTTAAATATCCTCTTAAACAAAAAGGTCAGATTGTTTGGCAGTTTGACTTTTTTGGGGAGGGGATCAATATCAAAGAGTTGTTTTGTTGTTGTTGTTGTTTTATACTGATCAAATTTAACTTATTAGCCAAATAAAATGTTTTATTCAGATTTACCATTCCCCTCGTGCTCAGGCCTTGTTAATGTATTTCCTGTGATTTTTTTTTTTTTTTTTTTCAGGAGGAATGCCAGAACTATATCCGGGTGCTTTTGGTGGGTGGAGATCGGTTATTTACCTGTGGGACCAATGCTTTCACACCTGTCTGCACCAACCGCACGGTATGGCTTCATGTCCAGCCTTGATGAAATTTACTACTGGGAAAATCCAAACATTCTATTAAAACCCTAAGGTTAAATGTATTTCTATTCTTCAAGGAGTTGCTTTTTAATTCAAAAAGAAACCTCTTTTGTCAAATCGAATAAATAGTCGATGTATTGATTTATTTCTAATCACAACTCTCAATTATATAAAGAGCTAGAAATAACCATAGCTCATATAATTAAATTTAAATAGGTTTCTAAACTATTTCTACTAGCTTTTTCCCCACCAGTGACCCTGAGCATTAATCCTAAATGTATTTTATTTTTCTTATTCTGCTTTACTGGAGAGATACCATTAAGTATTAGAGTGGCCTTAAAACCACAACCCAAATGAACAAAGATATGACAAATTGATAAGAAGCATGTTAAAAAAAAAATTAAAGCAAACGGATGAACAGCTGGAACTTGGGGCAAAGTAAAGTTATAACCAGTGACTTTCTCTTCTAAGCTGCCGTTATCGATGGGGCTTGTCAGCATCTCACACCAGCAGAACTGCAGGGTTGTCACACCTGGCCCAGGTGTCGCCTTCCGACCTCAGGACTTCCGTTTGCTCTTCCCTGAATGCACAACTTCCCCTGAAAGCCGAATTTGCTTATCTGCTTTCACTGTTCATTGTTCTCAAATTAACATTCGGCTATTAAATGACATGATAAGAAGAGATGCTCACTGGAGAGCTCTGCATTGACTCAGTCCCTTAATCTTCACATCTGCCCCATGCAGTTGTCACCCTTCGAATCCCGTTTTACAAGAGCCCGAGGCATAAAGAGCTTGAGTAACTTACCCAGGGCCCAGGTCCTCCAGTGGAGCAGGCGGTGGATCTGAGACCCCTGCCTGGCCCCTCTGCCCTGCTGCCTCTCGGGGCCGAGTGAGGAACTGAGTGGAACAGATTTCCCCCCAAAGACCCCTCTCTTCTCATTCAGCGACTGGTCGGGCGTCCAGCCTTTGAGAGGCTGGGTCCCACCAGGTGATGGCAAGACGTGCATTTGTTGCTCTGGAAACTGAAAAATAGAGTTTTTGGAAATTTTGACTCTGTGGTGCTAGAAGTACCCACACATCCTTACTTGTGAACACAGTTTTGGGCTATTTGTAACAGGCCAATTCGCTTATATTGATGGAATTGTACATAATTCTTAGATTGTGTCTTCTATTTCTATAAATGTTGCATTTGGTTTCTTTATTAAAGTGGAAACGTCAGCAGTGCCCCATGCATCATACATAGAAGCCACGTACAACCATCCTTCCTATTTTGTGAGGATTCGCTAGCATGAGATTCGGTCACTCTAAAGGGACGATGAGACAGATGGGCATACTCCGCCACCGCCACCAAGGCCTTGCCTGGGGATAACTGGTTTCTCTCTCCTGCCCTTGTCCACAGCTGAGTAACCTGACGGAGGTCCACGATCAGATCAGCGGCATGGCCCGCTGTCCCTACAGCCCCCAGCACAATTCCACGGCGCTCCTCACGGCCGGCGGGGAGCTGTACGCCGCCACAGCCATGGATTTCCCGGGCCGCGACCCGGCCATCTACCGGAGCCTGGGCGTCCTACCTCCGCTCCGCACCGCCCAGTACAACTCCAAGTGGCTCAACGGTAAGCCTCGCGGCCGCTCCCATCCCTGCCACGCGTGTCTGTGCTGCTCAAACGCAAGCTGTCACTGTTTCCAAAGAAAAACAAATCCTTCGGGGTCTAAAGAATTCAAAACGCGCCATTATCGATACTTCCATGCAGAAGGGCATCACGTGGCTCCCAGGTAAAAAGGACAGATGGGCATCCCCAACGACCAGGCTATGGTGAGGGAGCGGATGTCGACGTTTATCGCCCACAGGCTGGTTTTTAATGTTGTCTGACGTTGAGAAAATCTGATCATGTCAAAGATACCTGTAGATGCGGGGCATTTTCTCTTCACGTCATTAGATAAGTAAAAAGGGAAATTACCCGCATTTCATGAAGTTTTTAGAGACTGTGTGAAAGGAAGGCTTTGGCTATGGGTAGCCCCGAATAACTTGACCAGTTAAAAAGAAAAGGTATCGAGTCATGTAAGCTACAAGGTCGGGGCAGGTGTCTGCAGAGTTGCTGACTCGGTGGCTCGAGTTAACGAGGACGTGAGTCCTGCTCTCTCTGCCACCCGCCGTCTGTCCTGTCGGGTTGGGCCCAGGCTGGCGCTGCTCCCGGATGCAAGTTCACCACTGTGGTTTCGGGTCCTGCATCCAGATGTGACAATATCCAATGGAAGAAGAGGCACATTTCTCGTGTGTGTGTGTGTGTGTGTGTGTGTGTGTGTGTGTGTGTGTGTGTTTTAAGAAATCAGAAACCCCAGAAGACCTCTCTTTAGTCTCGTGTTAGAATGTGGTCACCTGCTCACTGAGCAATTAGAAGCTGGTCTGACCACCTGAGCTGAGATTGGTCGGGTACCATGTCCCGAGATGTGACAGCTGAAATTCAGCCCTCTGTAGGTGTGCGTGTTCACGTGTGGATATGGCCACACACACACACACACACACACACACAGGCACGCGCGCACACTCACAAACACAGTGTCTTGGATAGATACATGCACCATGTGTGATCCATTCCCTCAAGCGTTTATTTGAGAGTTTTTGTACGAAGATGAAATCTTCAAGTTGCCATTATATTATTTACTATTTTGAGCTTTCAAGTTCTACAGAGATTCACTGGCCTCTTGCCAAGTACAAGCTAATTACATAGAGCAGAGTTTCTCAATCTCGGCACTGTTGACATTTTGGGCCAGATAATTGTTTTGGGTGGTGACGGGTGGCGGGCGGGGAAGGCTGTCCTGGGTATCACAGGATGGTTCGCGAGGTCCATATCCTATACCCTCTAGATGCAGGAGCACGCCTTCCCCCAGCTGTAACAACAAAAAATTTTTCCATAAATTGCCTCTGGTTGAGAACCACCGGTTTAGACTCATTGCGTATGCGTATTTGTGTGTATGTGTCATAGACACACCACACAAGGGTTTGGTCGAATATCGCAGTCACGTCAACCTTGCAGTTTTTGCCTTTTAAAGACTCCCTCGTACAGAAGAAAGGTCTTGCTCATGTTTCTCCAGGAAGTGGAACCACTCTGTCTGCTCCTAAAGGGCAGCATGAGTGATTTTTCTGCACCGAAGCCTCCACCAGGTTCTCTCCATCAACACGATTTCTGTGGCACTGGTTGTAGCTGAACCCGTCAGCTCTCTGGGCGGTCTCTTTTCATCCTCGAAGCTTTCATCTGTGTAGCTCCAAGTTCTTCTTCCTATTTATTTGTTGATTTTTACTAGCCAAGCAAAGTAGCCCGTTAAAAATCAATGCCAGCCCCCTCCCAACCGCCAGCCCCAAGGCATTGCAATTAGAATTTGCTGGAAGCAAAGTGAAAAGTAATTAGGAGGACAG
>NW_011888971.1:991650-996757 GCF_000151845.1 Pteropus vampyrus | reverse complement strand
TGTGTGATCCATTCCCTCAAGCGTTTATTTGAGAGTTTTTGTACGAAGATGAAATCTTCAAGTTGCCATTATATTATTTACTATTTTGAGCTTTCAAGTTCTACAGAGATTCACTGGCCTCTTGCCAAGTACAAGCTAATTACATAGAGCAGAGTTTCTCAATCTCGGCACTGTTGACATTTTGGGCCAGATAATTGTTTTGTGTGGTGACGGGTGGCGGGCGGGGAAGGCTGTCCTGGGTATCACAGGATGGTTCGCGAGGTCCGTATCCTATACCCTCTAGATGCAGGAGCACGCCTTCCCCCAGCTGTAACAACAAAAAATTTTTCCATAAATTGCCTCTGGTTGAGAACCACCGGTTTAGACTCATTGCGTATGCGTATTTGTGTGTATGTGTCACAGACACACCACACAAGGGTTTGGTCGAATAACGCAGTCACGTCAACCTCGCAGTTTGTCTTTTAAAGACTCCCTCGTACGGAAGAAAGGTCTTGCTCATGTTTTTCCAGGAAGTGGAACCAGTCTGTCTGCTCCTAAAGGGCAGCATGAGTGATTTTTCTGCACCAAAGCCTCCACCAGGTTCTCTCCATCAACACGATTTCTGTGGCACTGGTTGTAGCTGAACCCATCAGCTCTCTGGGGCGGTCTCTCTTCATCCTCGAAGCTTTCATCTGTGTAGCTCCAAGTTCTTCTTCCTATTTATTTGTTGATTTTTACTAGCCAAGCAAAGTAGCCCATTAAAAATCAATGCCAGCCCCCTCCCAACCGCCAGCCCCAAGGCATTGCAATTAGAATTTGCTGGAAGCAAAGTGAAAAGTAATTAGAAGGACAGTCTCTTTATTTTCCCAAAAGTGATACCTTTAAAAATATCCTGGAAAAATAATTCAGGCCAGAGCCTGAGTTATAAACACTGGCTGTTTATTTACACGTGACTCCCATACCCACGGACTGATCGGATGCTCAGATTCTGCTAACCCTCTGGGGGCGTCCTTTCCATTTGAGAGTCAGGTGACGTAGCGAGGGCAGCAGAGGCGCCAACCCAGTGCTTGCCCCGGTCACAGCAGCCACGCTATCATTCCTTGTTGAACACGGAGAGTTTTAGATTCCTAAAATGCACTGCTGTTTACATCAGCCATGATCCAGAAACCGCGGAAGTGGAAAACGGTTTTAAGGCGAACGTGGTGGAGCCACCACGCAGCTCAGTGTCATCCTGACCCCTGCTGTGACGGAATGACCCTGCTTTTCTCTGGGGGTCGCACTCCCTGCCCCTTCCCTGGGGCCTCCAGGGTATCCGCAGTCTTGGGCCAACGGCAGAGAGCCTGGCCGAGGGTTCCCAGTTCGTACTGCTCACCGTTTATTCCTTCTCCTGGCTTCGTTGGGGCACTTGCTTCTGCTGAACCGTGAGGCAGCATTTCTGCTCCTAGTTGGCCCTGGTTTTCTGCCCTAATTGATCCCCCATCTAGGACAGATTCCGGCCTCTGACCCCCACTTAGCTCTGTTCTGTCTCCAGCTGAGACTGTGCGCAGGGACATCCTTCTCACTGACCTAATTGCGGTCCACATGTCACATCCCGTGTGCTCCTCAACCGGACACTGTCTCCGCTCTCCCCACTCTGTGTTGGAGTAATGTTTTCGCCAATAGGTTGTCACTATATCCATTATCCCTTCTTTTATGACATAGCCTTAAATTTTTTCCTCTCTGATGGTGATTGCGCTCTTTTAATAAAAACGCTCAGATTTCTTCTTTCTTAAACGAGACAAGAATAAAGAAACCCAGACAAGCTAAAAGCAAACGCCCTCGGTTCCGCAGTGTCCAGGAGGATCCTGTTTCCCACTGTGGTTTTAGAGACTCATTAAACGATGCTGCTATATTCTTCTCCTGAGTTTTCCCCTGAAGGAGAATCAAGACCCAGGAGCCTTGGAGGCCGAGGGCTGGATTCGTGCTCAGCAGAGCTTAATGGGGAACAGGAAGGAGGCTCACGCAGTGGGGTGCGGGGTGTCCCTCTTTTTCCCTCTGCTTCTTGTTGTGGTTAAAGACTCCTCAGTTATCTACAATGCCGCGCCGGTCCCTTTCCCACTTGCTGTCCACAGACTGGCCGGGGAAACCCTTCAGCACGGGCCGTGCCGGTCCTGGGCTGACACGGCCTTGATGCCTTCTCTCTTCTGGGAAGAGAAACTGCCTGCTCCCTCCCGTGGCCTGTGTGCATGCCCGGGGACCTCGGGGGCCTCGAGGACCTCGTCTCCTCTGCTCCCCACACCCACTCCTCCCTCAGCCGAGCTGCCCCCCACGACCCACACTCTCTCCTGCTCGGGACCATCGCCCGGCCTGTCCTCCACCTGAGGGGGCCTCCCCCTACCTGCTTTTGTTTTAAAGTTGGTTAGTAGTTTATCAAGAGCCTCCCTACCCACCTCACTCCCTGGCTGTCACAATCCCAGGTCACCTTTTCCCCAGGAGGGTGGCCTCGGGCAGGGGTGGAGCGTGCTGCTTGATGAGGCCCATAAGGTGACTGTAACGCCCTCTCCAGCTGCGTGAATATGGCACCCGAGTCAGCTCCCTGTACAGCTCCCTCCACTTTCATTGGCCACCTTCTCAGCCTCCTGCCTGCGATTCTGCAGGACCTGCCGCGCTGCAGAGAGGCCATTGAGCCACCGGCCAGCTTCATCTGTTGTCCTGGGTTCAGCGCCCGTCTTGCCCAGCACACTGGGGTCCCCCTAGGGGTCAGGGGAGCCATCCCGAATCTTAAAGACCTCTCCCGTCTCCAGCCGGACTTCTTGGCCTGAGCGCGCACCTTCCCTCCCTCAGTGCCCACCAGATGCGCGGCCGCAGCTGCAAGGAGGCAGAGGGAGTCGGCGCTGTCCTGCACGTGACAACAGTGACAATGGCCGTGCGCCTCTTTTCAGTGACTCTGTCGCTCCACGCTACCTGGGGGGCTGTGATGAGGTCCAGGGCGTGCCTCCCCCACAAAGAGGCTTTCCCTTATCCCGGGTGGCTCCGTCCCATCATCCTTCAGCTTCCCTTCCGGCGAGATCCCTGCCATCACCTGATCGACTATGTGTTTGGATATCGTTTCCTGCCTCCCTTTCTAGAAACTAGTCCCGCGTCAGACTTCCTGGGTCTCGTTCCCTCCTGGGTATGCACAGAGCTCAAACACTGTTGGCCAGTGCTCAACAATGTTTAATAAGTGACCATGTAAGAATGACTACGTCAGAAGGACACTGGGCACTCGAGGCCACTTCCTCGTCTGTGAGCAGGGTGATTTTTCTACGATCCTAATCTGATCACATTCTTCTCCTTCATGTCTTTAAAAAGCCCCCGATTGTGTGTGAAGGGGTGAAAACCACAGACGTCTGCAGTTAGTAAACAGAAATGAGGGAGAGAGAGAGGCGTGTGAACACTTGGGGGCGGTGGGGACCGTGGCTGCCAGCAGCGCCCAGGCGCGTTCTCAAGGGCAGGGCGGCCCTGCATCTCTGCCGCCTCTCGCCTTGGGCAGTGCCCAGCCAGGGTGGCCAGGCTGTCTGACATCTGGATTTTGTCGTGCAGTCTCTGCTTTCATGATGCCGACACCTCTGCTTAGAGGCTGTGGGTGCTGGCAGGGTAGGGACGAAATCCCCTCTTCTGAGGGCCGAATTCAACCACGGCCACCAGAACCTCAGGATAAGCCTGAGCTCCGTCCTACCCTTGACCCCGCCTTTCACTCCGGCCTCTTCTCCGTCCCGGTGTGTCCTCTGCCTGGACACCCCCGCCCCCTCGCGCGCACACTCTGTTCTCCTGGGCCATTTGGCTCCTCCAGTCCCGTGCTGCACCGGGAAGCCTTCGGCGACCTCTCCACGTCCTTCCTCCCAAGGCTTCCTTTCCTCATCTGCAAAGTGGAGGTGACTAGCCACCTGTCCTGGCTGTCGTGGGAATACATCGAGACAACTAAGAGGCGATGAATGTTAGCGTCTCGCATGCAGCAAGGACACAGTAAATGGAGGTCATCCCGCCGTCTGACAGGATGCTGACGTGTGGTCGGCGGTGGCTGAGTGCTCGCGGACCGAGGCTGGGCGAGCAGTTTGGGCCGTGGGTCCCGAGTGACGGACATGGAGTGGCCTCCTCTGTCCCGACACCTCCGAGGAGCCTCCTCCAAGCTTTCCTGCTGTGCCACCTGCCGTCCCTCTGAGGCTGGTGCCTCCTGACCTCCCTGTCCTGCTGCAGCCACATCCGAGTTCCCCAGGATGCTCAGGACGTGCCCACTGCCTCCCGGCCCGTGGTCTTGCCACACGTTTGCGGGACTCAGGGCCGTTGCTCAGCTAGCAGCCGCTGGCACATTACGGCAGATGGAACTCGTGTCTTTGTTCTGGACGCTTTCCAGCTCTGCCAACACTTTTGTGTTCGGGAAAGAGAATCGTCTCCGCGGGAGCGGTCTGGAGGACGGCGCCGACCCACTGGCCCGCAGAACTCCTGCGTCTGTGATTCGACTGCGTGTAGGACAGCTCGCTTATCCGGAGACGCGACTTCCTTCCACGACTCGGGTGCCTCACTGACGCGTTGGGCGAGCTCACAGTTACCGGAACAGCAATCGCTAACATTTCTCTTTGCCTGAACCAGCGTCGCGCCAGGCAGGCAGCAGCCAGCCACCAACAACTCCTCGATCAAGCCCCAGCTTCAGTGGCATTTGGGACAGTGCCTGTGTTTGTTTCTTAGAGTTGCCAGAGCAAAGTACCGCACACTGGGTGACTTAAAACACCATAGAGTCATCGTCTCCGAGTTCTGGAAGCTGGAGGTCCAAAATCTGGGTGTCAGCTGTGGGGGCGGTCTCTTCCTGCTTGGTGGCCCCAAGGATTCCTTGGCTTGTGGCAACGTCACTGCAGTCTCTGCCTCGGTCTTCACATGGCTGTCTTCCCTGTGTGTCTCTGTGTCCTCGTGTGGCCATCTTCATGTAAGGACACCGGTCACATTAGGTCAGGGGCCTACCTTACCCCAGTAGGACCTCGTATTAACTCATTATGTCTGCAGTGACCCTATTTCCACATGTGTAAGTACTGAGGGTTTGGACTTCAGCATACGTTTTGGATGGATGGAATTCAACCTGTAAGAACAGCGCCCTGATCAAGGAACACTCAGATAC
>NW_011888971.1:984246-990370 GCF_000151845.1 Pteropus vampyrus | reverse complement strand
TCCTGCCTTTCTCGCCGTGTGTCTGTGCATCTGGGGTTGATGCTGGCGTCACTTTCCTTGGTCTGTGCTGCCCCCGCCTTCTGGCTCTTCCTTACTTCAGCCGGAGCTTGAGTTTCCCCCAGACTCATTTGGGTCTCGGCCTTGTGCACGGTCGTGCTTACCCCGCGATGCTAGAGCTCCTGCATCTCCTCCCTCCCCGAAACCACCAGAGTCCCCATTTCCCCTGCAGAGAAAACCAAAGCCCCCCTCCCCGCCTTCCCCCCACCCCCCACCACCTCTGTCCTCACTCAGCAGCCTCCTTGTTCCGTCCGCGTCAGCCTCAAATGCTGCCCGTGCCACGGCCCTTCCCTCCCTCCCAGGGACCAGCAGACTTTTTCTGCAGCAGGCCAGACAGTACATGTTTGAGGCTTTGCGGTCCACATGGTCTCCATGGCAGCTTTTCAATCCTGCCATCGTAGCGTGAAAGCAGCCATCGCCAACGCACGTGTGACCACACGGCTGCGTGCTCATAAATCTTTATTTATAGCCAGCAGGTAGGATTTGGCCCACGGACGGTGGTTGGTCATCTTGTGTTCTATGTGCAAAGCCCTTTTCCCAGATAGGGTACCTGGCTTGCTGCTTGAGCTCCTTCCAGTCTTGGCTCAAATGCCTTTCTCCGTAGGACCTCACCTGATACCTTGGTTTGAAATCACACCCTGTCCCCACCCAGCTCTCTCGATCCCCCTTATGACGTTCAAGTTTGATCCTTTGCTGTGATGTTCTTTAGCACATTGTCTCTTCCCATCTATTTGAATGAGTGTCTGAGCTTATGTGTTTTGTCTACCCAATACATATTTTTTGAAGAAATGAGTTAACAGATGAATAGTTTCTTCCCTGTTTCCCCCACGCGTTTACGAATTCCTTGAAGGCAGGGATTATGTGTGTGGCATCTTTGCTCAGCATCTGACTTAGTGCTGGAGTCTCCATAGGAGAAGAGCATACTTCACAAGAAGCAGAAATATGAATGATGTTAAGTGAAGGGAGACTGCTGTATTAGTTATAACCCGGAATTAAAATAAGAAAAAATAGATTCATGTGTTTGAAACTGATTCAGGTCCAGACATTTAAAAATTTTCCTTTTGCCGACTCATTCGGACTCTAGTTTTCAGCCATTATTTGTTCAGTCGGTTATAAAAGGCAATACGATCAATTGGATAATGATCTGCAGGAATGGGAAACATTGAGTTATGTGTTTGGTAATGAATATCAGTTTTAAAATTGGATTTTTCCCCTGTGCCAAAATCACTCTTAAAACAAATTTATGTGTTTAGAGAAATACCTTAACAGCTTTAATGCATTAAAATACTAACTGTTAATAACCCTTATTAAATGATTACTGTAAGACAGGATAATAAATGCTTAATGGCCGATGCTTAAAATAGAGAAGCTGTAAAACTTGCCTTCAAGAAATTGGCCATCAAATTGGGGAAACAATAAACTCGTGAAAAAGTGGGGGAAAAGACATTTCCAAATTAATAGTGTGCACACTGAGTTTGCGGGCTCCGCAGGAACCGCCGGCTTGTACATAGACTAAGAACTCAGTAGGAACTTGGAAAAACTGGTTCATAAATTAGCTCTGCTGGCTCAGTGCAGACACATACATGGGTGTCACCCCCTTAGCGCTCGGTGACCTGTGTGTTTTCTTTGCTGGAGGAAAGGGTTGCTTATCTGCTGGGCTGTCCTGATGACCTCCGTTTTCCGAGACTCCAGCCGTGACCCCGTGGGGAGGCAAGGTCACTTGAAATCTGCAAGCGTTCTCATTTCTAATAATATCAGTTCTTATGAGCTATTATGTTTGTCATTAAGAAAACTCTGTGTCTAGCAATCTCAAGCTCTCTTGGTTTGAAATACTTTAACGATGTTACCCACACGTTAAATGGACTCTCTGAGGTCTTTAAAATACAATGATTCAGCTACTAATGATTAAAGAGAATTTGCTTGGAGGGAGAAAATCCCCTCCATGCTTACCTCCAGGAGAAACTGTTTCTGCTAATCGTGAGGACGGGCTTTGTGGAGCTCCATGCTTCTCCCTGGGAGCAGGTCCTACCCCTCGGGGGTCCAGGCACAGCCAGGCTGGGAGACGCTGCTGGGCTCCGTCCTGGGGACAGTGACTGGCAGAGTCTACACAGCGCTGGAGCTATGGGTCATCTGTGCTAGTGCTGCCTGGACAGATGACATTTGTTAAGGCAGGAGATTCATAAATGAAAGCCGAGTTCACAGAACAAGCAAAATAAAGACAAGTGTGGCCTGGGAACGCAGGATGTTTGGGTAGGAAAACCAAAGTCTTTATCAAGTCAAAGAAGGTTAGTAAAAAAAGCAGGAATCAGGACTGCTTAGCCAGCGATCTAGTTTGGCTTTTTACCAAACAAGCACCTGGGGAGATGCTTAGAACGCGGTGTCATTGTGAACAGGTGGGCTGACACCTGACTCATGGAGGTTAAACCCGCTGGGTGATGAGAGCTGGCCTTACAGCATGCCGAGCGAATCCTGTGACATGTGCCCCAGGCTTCATCCAGCCCCTGAGGGCACTGGGCAGGTTGTCCATCTTGTGTGGGACGGATGCGTTTTGGAAATTGTGTTCTAAGCCAAACTTGATTTTCTTCATAGGGTCAGAAAAGATTTTCAATAAATAGCCTTCCTGCATGTCATCTGCCTGTCCGTGTACCTGCAGGGAACTATGTTACCTCTGGTTATTACTCTAGGTGCAAGGGAGAGTCACATGGCTGTTTATAACTTACCAGGTGGATGGGAGACACCATATACACGTCATCTGTGATCCACACAGCCTTCCAAGGGAGACGCCATGGTCCTGTTTCACAGATGGGCAATGCGAAGTCAGAAGGATCAGCCACCTGAACCAGGGCCACACAGCTGATGCACACCTGAGCTAGGATTTGAAAATAGGTCCCAATCCAGAGCTTGCATCCCCCCAAGTAACTCTCAGCGTTGCTTTGTTGAGCCGACATCCTAGGAAACACTGACATCCTAACCTGCCTCCACCTTTTCTCTGGTATCTACATTTTTATGCCCAAGCTGACAGGAAGAGGGATGTGGGGACTTTGGAAATGGTTGAGAGTGTTTTCTTATAAAAGCTTGCAAGAAGAGATAGAATGAATTAAGATTATTAAACCCAACACAGAAGAGCCTTTGGAGGTAATTTAATACAACCCTTTATGGGCACAAAAGTTTGGCGTGACACAAAGAAGCCAATTCTTGGGGTGCTCTTCAAAAATACTGTTGTGCTCTGGCTCGCTCACGGAAACCTGAGTGCCTGAAAGTCGGGGAGCCTCGGCATCACCTCAGTCTTGTGACTAAGGCTCTGCACTTCCACTGAGTCATTCGGACTTCCGGTTTGCACCTTTCAAAACGACAGATGAATGAGCCCTTCCATCCTTCACCAAGATATCAGGAAGCCAAGGGCACCAACTGTATACACTAAATCCTATGGAGACCTGCATCCAAAAAAATAAATTCACACGAATTTATTTTTATGCATCATTATAAAGAGTACAATACATTGGGTGGAGATTGACTAATATTTTATACAGTAACCACTCAAGAAAACGGTTCAGTGTCCATTGTGTAGAGATCAGAAGCAGCTTCCTGTGACAGTTCTGGGCCACTCTTGACATCCTGGCATGAATATTAACATTGCTCACTTTCTCTCCCCTAAACGCTCCAGTTTAAGCCATAAATGCTACTGTCATATGTTTATAAGATATCCAGTTCTATGTGTTTCAGTCAATTTGTCTCCAGATTATTCTATTAGACTTTTCTGTTTTCTTCGTGAATGAACTCACAGTTTTCAATTCTCTGCTACATATGGGATAGTTCGCTCTGTATTTTGAGTTCGCGCCCTTGTCCAGATCATCTTAATGAAGACCAAGAAACCATACATGCTTACTTATTCTAACTACAGGATGCCAAGCCCAATGTCATCTTTCAATTAAATCTTACATGTTTTCCTCTTGATCTTTAAAAATACTTTATAGGCATGAAAATAGTTCTAAGATCTGTGAATTCAAGTTAATAGTCTAATTAAAATCTCAGTTTTGATTTACACTTCTGCAGGTTAAATTATTAAAATTCTTAGATGAAATGAACCTATACGTTTAAAATATAATCAGGAAAAAACGAACATGGTAAACGAAAACTTCCTGTTTTGAAAATGTTTAGAAACACATAGTCACGAAATTACTTACAACTGATCGAGCCAAGGAAGGTGTGATTTGGTAGAATCTTCCAGAAGAATAGAAAGGCTGCCAGAGGCTTTGTGCTTGGACCGGAGTGAGAGAGCCGACTGGACAAGGGCATCTTTGTCACTTCAAGCTGGAACGTTTAGACAAATAGCCAATTAATGAAGCTCCTACGTGCATGGTGAGGGAGAATTCTAGGTGAGCATGGTGGGCCAACGCAGAGGCGGATATCCTCGATCAGGAAGAGACAGCTCCTGTCTCCGTGGTACAGGTTGCTGCTACTTGAATCCGCAAAGCCACGTGAATGACGCATTTTCAAGAGGGCATATTCCCCTGGGAGAGGAAGGACTCGCGTTCGCTGGGACCCTGTTCCTCTTCCTGCTGCGAGTGTGTTAGCAACTGCTTTCTTCCTGCCACGTGCTCAGTGTGAGAAGGACCGGGATCCAAGGCTGACTCGTCTGTGTCAGTGACCACGAGGGACATGCTTGGTGGCACCCCCACCCCCCTCCCCGACGTGACCAGTACAGGCACGGGTATTTGGGTCGTGAGCTTTTCTTCAAAGCTCCTTAGTGTCTCTCCAGTGCCAGTGGAAACTCAGCTCCTCTCTGTGGGTGGCTGGCCTGGCCTTGTACCTCCCGCCCCGGGGATCCACGCCCAGACACCCTAGCATCTTCTCTCAGGCTGCCCTCTCCCTGCTCTGGGCCTGGTGGCCCATTCCCAAACGCGTACCCGCCCTCGCCTCTCCCCTTTCTGAGTCTCGAGGTCACCTGGCGGCCGTTGGCCCGCACCGTCCTCATTGTCGTTGTGGCTCCTTTTAGCCTCGTTTTGTGTGTCTCCTCACACTGACCTTGAGGGCCCGGGCTCTGTCTGTCTTTTACCAGGAAAACCCAGTGCCCAGTAAGTGGCCAGCCAGTTCCTGGTGATGGAGGGGCCCTCTGGCTGGCACTGAAGTCTCCCTCTGTCACACGGCCCCTCCACCCTATATGGTTCCAGATCTGCTGGGAAAAAAACACAGACCAATGAAATGTTTATCAATGCGTGTGTTTCTATTAATTTATATATTTACATATATGTTTCTTATTATATGTTTATTATTAATGTATGCATTTATTATTAATGTATGCATTTATTTTTCACATGTATCATTCTATATATTTAGATAAATAGTGGTCTAAACTTTGATGAATAGCAATCAAGTGCCCGGTGCCTGGCATGCGTCCCCTTTGACTCTCACAGTGATACCGCGTGTTGGGTGTTGTTACTGCCATCCTGAAAACAGAGGAAACTGAGAATCTTTGCCGTTCATAACCCGACCAAGTTCACACAGCCAGTAGGTGGAAGTATCGAGCCATATATACATACACCTCAATACTATACGTATGTAAGTGACACACACGTGTCTATTGTCTATCTCTAGTCTGTCTATCCATCTATCTATCTATCATCTATTTTCCACTGGAAATCTTAGAGAAAGAACTTTAGTACATCAGTGGCTTTTAAACCACACTGTAACTTTACTTTTAGTTTAATTTTCCCCTCGTAACCAATACCTAGATGAATTAGGTTCATTCTGGCAGCCTCTGCAGCACATATTCAGTTAGTCGTGACAAGGAAAATAATGCACAAGAAGAGAGAGTCTGAAATCTGGGAATAAATATGGGAATGGTTTTAATAGTGACTGACTCTTAACAAATTAGGCGTCAGAAGATCTCTGGGTTGTGGTGTGTCATGTCTCAAGGTAGTTTCCATAAGCTCTTTCCTTTTGTGGAAGAGCTTGCTGTTTTAAAAAGTCAGCATGGCTGTATTTTTGTTTCTCAAATCCTGATCACCTTTAAGCTTAATATCTGCATGTTCGATCCTTCGTAATCATCATGTGAAGTTCTACTAGA
>NW_011888971.1:979731-981861 GCF_000151845.1 Pteropus vampyrus | reverse complement strand
TAGCTTTCTCCATTTAAGGTAAGGTAGTTCGTTGTTCTTTTTGCTGTGATTGCTGCTGCTGGTGGTTTTTATTTGCTTTCAGCACAATGATCAGACTGTAGCCTGGTTATATGAATTTGGTGCAGGGCCTATTCTGAAATGATTGAGACTTCTCTTTAAAAATGGAACATACAGGTGAATATGTTCTTTAGAACTCAAATACAGTTTTGTAATTGTTCCAAATCTTGGCTTTGGGGCCTGCTGCAGCAAATGATTCTCTTTTGGAGACTCGTAGTGAACACAGATTCAAAAATCTGTCTCTCCCCCCCAAAGTTTTCCTTGTCAGAGATATAAAAGAAGTCAGAGATATGTGGCCTCCTGTTTTGTGGGCATCTCTCCAGGGTATCAAAGCGTGCTGTACCCCTAAATATACCTACTTTCCATCTCATCCATTTTAACACAGTCCAGGGTTTGGTGTTTTTAAATACCCATTTCAAGTTAAAGTCACAATGATCTAATAGTATGCTTGGCAGTTTATAAATTAAAATCATTCCTTAGCAAATTCTCATTGTATTCCTTGAGGTTGTCAAAATGACTTAAGACCAATATCATGGATGGAAGAGAGAAGCACCTTATATGTACAATTTAGGATATTTGTTATATTTTTAGAATGGGATGTTGAATTAAATTGAAATATTTCGTGGCACCATTGACTATATGTGTTGATTAAAAACCAGTAATAGTCTTTCTGGACAGAATAGTAAAGTGTCCACTGTCAACCTCATGTCATCCTCTGAATCAGTGTCTACATTTTAGATCTTAGGTCAGGCTGCTGTATGTCTTACTCTTAACGTGAATGGGTCATCTCGCGGCCAAACCGATTTTCAGTCGTACCGCCAATATCAGGTGCATTCTGATAGGATCTGGCAAAGTACAAGGCCAATTGAATGGCCCCCCCCAAAACTAATTGTCCCTGAAATGTGTTCTCATGGATATAATTGTGTGTCCTTCATTAATTTCGAGCACCAAAGGTTATTGCTACATTATCCTTATTGCACTATAAAATTTAGGAACTCGCTGATTGAATAAAAAGCCCTTAGCAATCGAGAAAAATAGTAAGAATCAAAGCTGGTTATAGAGTTTTTAGAGGTAAACATTAGGGCATATCTGTGTCTGAAAGGGCATGACTTCTATTATCGATGGTTCAGACAGCAAGTTATAAAGGTAACACTTTCAAGCCTGTACCTAAAATTCTGTTGACAATCTATGTAATTCCTAATTTCTCATGAGCTTGGTGATTAAAGGTTTTACCATACTTTTGGCATTTTTCAATCCGTATTTTTTAGCTAATAATGAGACCAAAGATGTGCAGGCTAATGACTCCATCTCAGGACATTTCCTTTCTCTAAGTGGATTCCCCGACAACCCAGAAAAAAAAAATAAGAGTTAATCCTTAGTTACGTGGTCACCATAGAAACAAGGGTTGCTAAAGCTAATTTAGGACGCTAACCTCACAGTTTCAATTTGTTTTCAGTTTTCACAAATGAAAACATTTTAAAGTCCTTAATGAAAGCACATGTTATATGTCATACATATGTATGTAAGTAAAATGAAAGAATTTTGTTGTTTTGTACATAAATGATATGACACCAGACTCATATTCTTATATTCTGAATCACATTGCATCCTTTAAATCTTATTTTCTCACTCTCACTCTCTCTCTCTCTCTCTCTCTCTCTCTGAAAGGTATGTAGCAATATACAGATAAAGTAATGGGTATCGCCTTAAAGTGTCTTGCAAATCCTCGCTGCCTTTTCCCGATGGCGTCGATGTCATGTTAACCTGATGTTTTGATTCAGGAGGCTCTCCTGTGAAATCATGCTGGTGATTTCCTGTCACTCAGACCTTGTGTACCGAGTCGGCCTCAGCAGCACAGACCATTAAGTGCTCAGAGGGCCTCCATCACCTGTAAGATGTCTGTACAAAACCGAGCCTCCTCGGAAGAGGTACCGAGCAGGCAAGACGTAAAGAAGCATCACACGGATGTTGAGACTTGTCTTCTTTCCCGTTGTTTCCAGAACCCAACTTCGTGTCATCCTACGACATCGGCAATTTCACCTACTTCTTTTTCCGAGAGAACGCCGTGGAGCA
>NW_011888971.1:977883-979681 GCF_000151845.1 Pteropus vampyrus | reverse complement strand
TCTTTAATCCTTAAAACAAAGTAGGTGTTTCATGCCCTGAATCATCATAAGGGTGGAGGAGCATTCCAGAAGTCAGTGATCCAGCCCAGGGCTTCAGGCTGAGGTAGCGGGAGCCACAGCCTACATGGGCTCCACGCCTTTGGAAAGCATATTACAAGATGGCCTTTGTTCGCGAAAGAATTAACGATGCATTTCAAGTCTAGTGAGTTTTATGTAGAGTAGGAACGTCGGAATTCCTTTTTGTCTTCAATATCCGTTCCCATCAATTTAGACAAATATGTCTGTGTCAAGAGCCTGTCGGCCGCCTGGTCCGCCGTGCAGTTGGTCGTGGCGCACCCCAGGCTGATGCGCAGGCACTGGCAGGGGAAGAGTATAGAACGAGAGCATGCGTCTGGATGTCCATCATCTGGTTGTGCAAGGTCAAAGTCTTCTCAAAAGCGTCGATTTCTTTATTCCTCTCCTGATTCACGTTCACTTATGTTGTGAGTCTATTCTCAATCCTCCCATCTGCTTGGCCACGGTTGTGTCAGCAAAGGTGTAAAATCAAAGTTCTTATATCATGAGACGTGAGTCTTCCTAAAACGTGACGGATTTTGTAGAACACTGTAATCTGTAACTCAGCATGTTTAACAAGCATGAGAAAGACAGCGTCTTCACGCATGTGCTCATCACAAGCTGACGTGGAGTCATGTCCTCTTTTATTTTGAATTAGCAGCACGCCTTCCATTCCTTCCATTTCTTCCATTCTTTTGTGGCTCCAATAATATTGAGGACTAAAGGACCCCTCACGTCTCTCTCGCACATGCTCACGTTCACTGTAGACAAGGCGGCGATGCCCGATTTATGTCTCGTTCAGTTCATTCTGGAGTGACAGATGCTGCTTTACGGCGAATTTGATTTTAACCGGAAACAAAACTTGAATAATGAAAGAGAAACAATATGCATCTTATTATCTTGCCTGGTGAGAATTAAACATCCCCTTCCTCCAGATTTATGGCTATAAATGCAAGAGATATTTGGCTGTCTGTTCAACAATTATTGCTGCTTTTTTTTTTTTTTCTTTTGGCTGTCTTTGGAAAAGGAACAGAATGCTGGCTGAGTTTCAAAAGGCTCAGCTTTCCAAGAAATGGAGCTTCCTGACTACGCCTCAGGTCTCACGATCAGGGACCCAACAGCGTCCTGAAGGACCACTGCAGGGCGGCAGGATGTGCTTCAAATGTGACTTCGCTCCCTGACTAAGTGTCCTGCAAAGTGCAGGGAATGAGAATGCAGCAGACGCCACCCACACGCTCTTGACCCTTGTTTTCTCAGCGGGAAGATGTATTTGAGCATCTCTATCATAAGGCTGTTTCAGAGTGGTTCTCGGCAAAGGGGGAGCTGCGGACCAACCTACTTGACATTATTCAGTATCCCCTTTGTGTGAGACATCTGTGCGAAACGGTTCAGTGGCGTAGACAGTGGGCCCGGGATAGATGCCCTAACAGTCAGGTGCAGGCACTCAGGCTGCGGTGGGCACCACTCGAAACACCACATCTGGGGTCGGGGCAGCTGCTTCCCAACAGTTTGCTCGTTTCAGAAGCTTTTGGGTTGTTGGCCTCTTCCTCCTGCTTTTCCTTCTTTCGGTGCCCTTCCTGGTTTCTCCAAGAGCTGTGGGTCAGGTTTCATCTGGGCATTTGTCTTCCCTTCCAGTTGCTTCTGAAATCTTGCTCATCTCGATCCTTTGCTTTCTAAAGCATTGTCCGGAATTCCAAATTCTCTCCCTGACCCCTGCTTCCGTGCAGCCCGTTACGTTTTTCGG
>NW_011888971.1:974012-975918 GCF_000151845.1 Pteropus vampyrus | reverse complement strand
GGGGGGCGCTTCCTGCTGGAGGACACCTGGACCACCTTCATGAAGGCTCGGCTGAACTGCTCCCGCCCGGGCGAGGTCCCCTTCTACTACAACGAGCTGCAGAGCACCTTCTTCCTGCCCGAGCTGGACTTGATCTACGGCGTCTTCACCACCAACGTGTACGTAGCTGGACGCGATTGCTTTCCTTGCTCTTCTGCTCATTCTGAACGAGTCCACTGTTGTTTGACCTTTGTGGTTTCCAAGTTGCTTTAAAAGAAATCTTTCTTATTTAACCGGGCGAACAGCCAAAAAATCATATTGAGTATGAATTAAATGATATGCAAAGATCTGTGATTTCTGAGACTGGTCTTAGGACCATAGAACAAATCAAAAGATTTTAATCGTCAAATTATTCTACCGTAAATGTTTCCTTTCTCATTTGCTAGTGTGTTCTAGGCACTTTCCAAGATTCTGGTCATATTAGGTGTATTTTTTTTCTATATGCAGGTTATACATTCATGCATAATGAAAGCAGTGCTGTCTGGGAAATCTGACCTTTGAGAGGATGTAACTCTTGCCCGAACTCCTGCTCATAAGTGAAATGCACGTTTTCGCTTTCCCATAGCTGCATTTTCAACCATTGTTCTAGAAAATGGCTAACCTATGCAGGCAGTTCTAAAATGATGGCTATGCTTTTAAATTTTTTTTGGAAAAAAAATAGCATTTTTTTTTTCTCATACGGGGAGGTAATTCGAGCTTCAGAACTGACACAATTTGGACTAGGTAAAGCATATGAAGTTTTCTGATCTTTCATTCACTGTAACCTGGTGGAGTGTCTCATGACCCTTGCGTATTTTCCCTTCTTACCTGCTCTGCTGTGATAAGACTCAGCAAGATCTCACCCAGCCCCAGGAATCACAGATCACATTGACACTGAAACTGAGCTCTGCTTCCCTCCACATGGACAGTGATAATGATGATTCCGCAGGGTGGATTCTGATAGCATCACCTTCGAAATCTCTAATCTGGTGACCTAAGAGAATAGACAAAAGCCAAATATTCGTATCCAAGATAAAGAGTCTGAATCAGGATGGGCCGAAGGTGCCGATAAATGAAGTGGAAAGACCGACCCTCCAAGTTTGTCTGGGATTGTCCTAGTTTTAGAGTTGGGGACAGCCCTGCATCCGAGGAACCTCTAGGCCCTGGGTGAATTGAGAGTTGATCGCCCTATGGTGTCTGCTCTGCTTCTAAGTATTTTTAGCTTTCTCTTCTCTCCTTCGTCGGAAGCCAGCCCGTGAACTGCGTTTCTAAAGTTACTTCATCTGCATCTCCCTTCCCTGTTGGTCTTTCCTTTCCAGTCTTTCTGCTACTGAGTTTAAGTGTTAACATTTGCTGGATAATAACATTTACTCCATGAAGAGTCTTCTTTCCGGCATGAAGTTAGAAAAATAAGATGAAAATGGATGGCTCCCCACCTCCCCACCCCCACCGTGACCGTCTGTACTGTGAATCGGGTTTCCAACCCCAGAGGTTATTTTCCTTCCTTGATAAGTTTCTTTTTTCTTTTTTTTTTTTTTTTAAAAAAATCAATTTATAGTTTCTGAAGTTGATTTGCTTTCCAAAACCTTATTTAAGAAATAGTGTAGGCTGCACAAGATAAATGTTCCGTTGCTCAGTTGACATCAATTTTACACACAATGGGAGCTTGGCTTACTTAGCTGTTCATTCCCCCTGGCTCTGGGCAAAAATGAACAATTTAAAAAGTTATATAAGCGCTGTTTGTGGGCCATTCCAAGATGGTGAATGGTCAATTTAGATACTCCCCAAAATAAGGTTCAGACTATTGCAGACTATTCGTTTTGTGTTGTAAACACTCATCGTGTTAGAAAAATCACCCAACGTGCAGCATCTGCCCTAGCAGAGACGA
>NW_011888971.1:967490-967942 GCF_000151845.1 Pteropus vampyrus | reverse complement strand
CCCCTTTGTTTGGATTTGTACCACACAGCAAATCCCCTCATTTCCACAGGCATCTGGGTTTATAACGCCAGTGTCACACGGAGGGGCTCACTCACGTTTATCAGATGGGCGTAGGTCTTTGCAGAGTAATAAATGAAGCATGCAGAAATGGGCTGTCGCTCAGCTGACCTTGTCTTTTTTGTGTGGAGTTTAAAATCTGCAGGGACTAAGGTTATAGATTATGATAATTCTTTGTGTAATGCCTAGTACACATACGTACCAAGAGTTTTCTTTTGGTTTACCGTGTTGGATGAACATACTAGCACAGGTGTCCTTACTGACATTCATCCATGGGGCCACCTAGGCTGGCATGCAGTGGGGTGCGTTGTGACTAAGGATCCGTCCACTAGTCATGTATAAGGGGCCTGCGTTTGCAATAACCAAGAGTGAGAAGTGATTCGATTTTTTTTTTT
>NW_011888971.1:965336-967440 GCF_000151845.1 Pteropus vampyrus | reverse complement strand
TGACCCCTGTCAAGGGCTTCGCTCAGGGGGCTGTTCTTATGATTATTAGCACCCCCAACGGTCACCGCCAAGCCCGAGGTGGCCTCGCCTGGTCCCTTGGGGACTCCCTCCTGTGCGTCTGGCCTTTGCTCTCTTCTTCTTCCTCGAGCCCAGCCACCCTTTCTGACTTCTCAGGTCCTTCTTTTCCGAGGGTAACGTGAGAAAGAGGAAAGGCGGCTACGTGCAGAGGTTCGTACTTAGCGTCCATCGTCTATTACTGTGTCGGCCCGCAGTGGGGGCGGGAGTGCTTCCCGCCACGCCCCTCCCCTGCTGGCACTTCTAGAGGAACCCGTGTCCCCGCCCTCAGGCTCCCCGCCTCCCAAGGGGGTGGTCTGAACACTGTTCATGCAGAGCTCTAGCAAAGAGTTCAAAGCCCAGGTCTCTGGAGCCGCATCGCCTGGCGTTCAAGGTCAGCTCCCCCACTTAGTAGCTGGGTGGCTTTGGGCAGGTGCCTTGGCCTCTCTGGGCCCCAGTGTCCTTATCAGGGACTGTCCCTCACCTCAGGGAGACTAAGTGAATTGGAATCTGTAAAGCCTCTAGAATGGCCCGTAGCACCTGGTCCGTGTTTGTCAAATAAACCAAGCGTAAGGCAGGTATCTCCTTTGACTCAGAAATAAAACAATTGACGAATGGATGTTCATCGGCTGAGAGCATTAATGTGAGAACTTGAAACCAAAGCTGAGTGCAAAACGCAGATTTATTTTATACACATTTGTTTGTTTGTTTCCGCGCTTAGCCAGCGGGCACTGAGCCCCTGCGAGCCTGGCACTTGCGACTGTCTCTGCAGAGCTCGGATTCCAGACAACGGCGTCAGGATTCCCATGTCAACGCCATCTCAAATTTTCTCTCTTGCCGTTTTTAAACTTATATGTATGCATATGAAGAGTCTCTGACAGGCGCTTTTTGCAAAACGCATTTAGTCGATTACTTTTTAAAGGTTTACAGATAAGCCCGTGCATCTGGGGAACAAAAAGGAGCGGCAGCCTGTGCCACCGTCCCCTAAAGGAGCCAGGGCAGCGGGGGGGAGGGAGCCCCGCTCGGCGGCCAGTGCCGCAGAGAGTTTATCCCCTCCAGAGTCTAAGAGGCGTAACAGACAGTTCTTCCAAATCCTTTGTCGATCAGGCTGTGGCTGAGCGAATCGGCCCCATCTGGAGGATGACGAGCACCGTGGCGGCCGTTACCCCTGTGTCTGAGCTGAAGGCGTGTCCTCCGCAGAGTGGCCACAGGGCGCACCGTTCGCTGCCCCCGTCAGCCCCGGAGGCTCTGCTAGGTGGCGGGGGCTGTGGGGGGCAGCGGTCGCCGCGGGCTCTGACCCTCCTTCTTTCTCCCCCTGCCCCCCAGGAACAGCATCGCCGCCTCCGCCGTGTGCGTCTTCAACCTGAGCGCCATCTCTCAGGCCTTCAACGGGCCCTTCAAACTCCAGGAGAACTCGCGCTCCGCCTGGCTGCCGTACCCCAACCCCAACCCCAACTTCCAGGTAATTCCAGGGGGCAGAGGGGCACTCTGTCGTCATTCCCCCCCCACCCCCCGAAAGATGCAGACAGCTCGTGGAGTCGGGGTGGGGCCGTTTCAGCCCCAGTGCCTACACGGGCAGCTTTGAGCCCCTGGGACCCTGGTGGACGGTCCCACACTCGGCTTGGCGCATGTGAATAGACACAGGCCTTTTGTCATCTGAGGGGCCCAGACCACAAAGCGCCTTTTGTCAGCTGTGACGCCTAAGGCTGGACTGGAAAAGGCGAGCATAATGCAGCAGGTTGGGCATCCAGGCTTCAATTAGTGCTAATGATGGCGGAGTCTGCGTCCCCAGAAGCCCTGGTCCCTAATGAACGATGCTGGGATGAATGGGTCCAGGGCACAGAGCAGTGGAGACACACAAACAGAATTAGGGCTCTAATTGGCGAATGTGGCGAGATTTCCGATCGGGGTAAACAGGCTGTGCTGGGCAGCCGGGAGGGAAGAGGAGCAGATGGAGGCCGTTCATTCATAAATCACAAAAGTACAGGACGTGCGAGCCACGAAGGGCTCTGCCCGTCATTCACTCCCATCAACCAACGCGCAGAGGAAG
>NW_011888971.1:959970-962308 GCF_000151845.1 Pteropus vampyrus | reverse complement strand
ATCAAAAGCAGTTTTTGGCTAATGACTTTGTCACCCAGTTCCGGTGTGTGGGCGTTTCCCCCGTACCTCCCCGCAATCCTCCCACGCCATCTGGGTGTCCGACCGTTCACCTCCATTCTGACGTCATTTACCTGGAGATAGCATCAGACCCCACGGGTGAAAGGCTCATGCACCCCACCCCCTTCAGATGACAGTCACAGGGTCGTCGACCTTGCTCTGGCCTGTTGGAACTCAAAGAAACGTTTCACTTACTAGATTCCTGGTTTCTTATAAAAGGACGTGACTCAGGGTCAGCCAGGTGAAGGGGACGCACGGGGCGAGGGGCGGGGACAGGATGAGGAGCGTCTACGACCTGGCTGAGCACATCACTTTCCGGCACCTCCACGTGTCCACCAACCAGGAAGTCTCCCGAACCTCTCCGAAAGTCATCATTCGGGGTTTTTATGTAATGAAGGTTTCGTTCCATGGGTTTGGTGGATGAAATCACTGGCCATTGGTGGTTGGAACCGAGCTCCAGCCCCTCTCTCCTCCTCAGAGAGCAGTGGAACTGAAATTTCTAGCCCTCCAGTCACGCGATGGGTGCCTCTGGCAACCAACCCCTCGACTTAGGTGCTTTCACGCCGTTATCTGTCACCCTTTGGGACATCCCAAGAGTTTTAGCCAACAGGAAGATCAAGGTTAATTTTCTCATGATAAATCACGACGTCACAAGTGGATGACTTAATAAGACTCGGGGTCCAGGAGGAAAACCATGGGGTGCTCGGTGGTCCTGCTCCGCAGCTGCAGCCCTCTGCAGCCTCCTGGGCTCCCAGATTCCACAAGCGAGGCGAGGGGTCCTCAAGTCTAGGTCTCCAGATTTCTGTGATGCCGTTTTTTTTTTTTTAAAGAAAACACTGTGCACACAAAACAAAACCCATGTGCCATACGCCACCCGGCAGGCCGATAGCCAATGGCCACCCGTGCTGAAGTACTGCCCACCACTGATTCCAGGGAGAGTAAACTGCTCGACGCGAAGTCACGCCCAGAACCAGAACGCACCTGTGTAGATGTCAGGCCAAGTCGGGTAGAGCTGCCGTTAGTCTTGGAACTGGTTGGTTAACAGCCAGCGTTCCCGTCCTCCAGGATCACTGTTAAATATGATAATTAGGTAAAATCTCCTGGCACAGCTCCCCGCCCCAGCGCTAACTGCTAGCGCATTCGCCATTGATTTCTCCCTTCCCTCATTCATTCATTCATTCATTCATTCATTCCCCTCTGACTGCTGCTGCTTGGTGCACCGCAGACTTACTGTCCTGCGACTAGGCGAACGCAGTGACCGTTTATCATCCGCCGAATGGCTCGTCTGTGCCAGGCACAGCGTCTCCTGCCTTGGCATTTACAAACACTTGCAATTAACTTACAAATGCTCTCCACTGTTATCCCAGCTGGCTCACGCAGCCCTGCGACGTGAGCAGAGTGAGTGCTTTCTTTCTCTAACCATTTTGTAGGCAGAGATGTTACCGGTCCAAAAATTCGTGTGCCTGAAGCTTCAAAAGGCCAGTATTCAAACGTCAGAGTTTGGGGAAAGGAAAGGTTTATTGATCGAGAAGGGACCCAATCGTGGAGATGGGGGCCTTAGAGGTTCCTCAAATCTATCTTAAGAGAGCCCAGAATCTAGGCTTCTTTCATGGCAAGGGAAGAGGAAATGGGAGGGACAAGAGATGATTGACAGCCACGCACATCTGGGAACCGACAGGGTCCAAGGAAGAGTGCGAAATCTCTAAATCTCTTTGTTCCCAGCCTTTGACCCCTGACCCCGCTGATCTGAGTCAGGTCCTGAGGCTCCTGCAGATCTTGCTAATCGGTCACTATTTTGTACATAATTCCCCATCTCTTCATGAGTGGCACCTTCCTGCTGGGGGCTGTTTCTCCAAAACCTCAAGCCTCAAGCAGAATGTCCTCTAATAATTAGCAGGTGTAGAGCAGGAACTATTAGCCCGAAGGCCATGGGAAAAAAGCAGGCTAGAATTAAGATCGAGTCAGGGAGAGTAAGAGCTTCACTCTGCTACAGAGACAGAGACACTGGGAGGCGGTGCCTCGCCTGACCGAATGTGGCCCCATCACCGGGCACAGGGGGTGGGCCCTGCCAGCACGTGACATTCAACTAAGCATTGGACCCGACTCAAAATCCATTTCCCTCCATGATTCTCTAGTTCTACAATCGGCCTGTCATTTTTATGGCGTGTAGGGTATTTTGTCAAGTGCTACAAAAATATCATGTTTTTAAAAAGCAGTTTCTCTCTTATACTTTGCACCTCTAACCTGGTATAAAACCAAGTATTAGAAATGACATGTTATA
>NW_011888971.1:956685-959280 GCF_000151845.1 Pteropus vampyrus | reverse complement strand
GTCTGTATGATGTGTTCGATTGCTGTGTTTTCAATTTACCTGATTTATCAAACAGATATGATAGTATGCATTTAGCCAGACTGCTCCCAAGCGACTCAACAGGTGATGACGAGGTTTTGTGCACATGCTGTTCAAATTAAAGTCAACAACGATTTCTACTTTATTTATTCTTTTTAATTTCTGATCATCCATTTATGCTGGAGTCGAGAGACTCCCCAAATCCCATGAGTCAAAATCTAAAATGGGAGGAGTAGGAAGAAGGGGTCTTGGGGGAGAAGGAGAAGCCGGCAGGTTGCTCGCTTCAGCCGTCCAGTTTCCCAGTCAGCCCCCGGCTGGGTGGCCAGCGTCAGCAGGCGACCAGGGGCCAGTTCCAGTAACGGCCTGTTCTCCCCCACAGTGCGGCACGGTGGACCAAGGCCTGTACGTGAACCTGACGGAGCGAAACCTGCAGGACGCTCAGAAGTTCATTCTGATGCACGAGGTGGCGCAGCCGGTGACCACAGTGCCCGCCTTCATGGAGGACGACAGCCGCTTTTCCCACGTGGCCGTCGACGTGGTGCAGGGCAGGGACGCGCTCGTCCACACCATCTACCTGGCCACAGGTAGGAGCTCGCTCCTCCCCTGAGGGGTTTGCTACCGGCTCCTGAGTTCGCGTTTTAAATTCTAAGCGTGCGATTTCCAAGTCCAGTTTGGGTCTTCCTTCCTCACGAGCAGCAAGACACACGATGCTCCCTCGTCCTTCCTCACCCTCTGTGCTTCTTGTGGGAAATTGTAATTTCATTCCCTTTTTGCACTACATTAGTCATAATTTTAATTGGAAAAAC
Source organism: Pteropus vampyrus (assembly GCF_000151845.1). NCBI lineage: Eukaryota > Metazoa > Chordata > Mammalia > Chiroptera > Pteropodidae > Pteropus > Pteropus vampyrus. Next base: position 958,456 of record NW_011888971.1, on the reverse strand, counting down.
AATGTCTTGTTTTCTCAACTATTCTTCCTTATCGTAACTTCTTGTAAAGGAAGGCTTTTCTTGGCAAGTTTAATTTGGATAGTTTAAGACAACAGAATTTGTTTGAGGACATTGCCGGCTGAAATATTATCCTAATGGGGACAGCAGATAATAAGCCAGCCCCTAGGGAAACATGGCGAGGTGATGACAAGCTTATGCAGTGGAGGTGAATCAGGCGATGTGGTCACGGGAGCCAGCGAAGCTCCTGTACTTGGCCGGTGACACTTGGTTTCTCCCAGGAGGTGACATTTAAACTGGGAGCTGATTGAGAAGTTAAGAGCCGGCCTTGCCTGAGGAGGGAACAGAGAAGGTGCCAGAGGCAGGAGTGGTCAGCTGTGGATGGTGCCCCCATGTGGTCAGGCTAGATCAGGACAGAGGTGTGACCATCAGATTTCCGATGGAGGCCACTGAAGTTCGGTCGCCGGGATGACCAGGAAGGACAGGCAGGAAGCGTGGGGGAGGTCAGTGCGAACACTGTGGCGAGCGAGGCTTCCAGAAGCTGCCCGGCGAGGGCTGGCAGAGGGCCACGCGGTAGCCTGAGGCTGGGCGTGGCACGAGGGTAAGTTCTTTGTTTGTGTTAAGAGCGGACATAGAATCGCCATCCTGGGGCAGGGTCTGCCTTGCTCACTGGCCTTAGGAAGGACCGTTTCTCTTTTTCTGCTGTTTTTATCCTTCATGCCCTCACAGGGCGCCTGGCACCTGTTAGGTCGGATGAACTGGACTTTTCCACAAGTTTTTCTCTGTGAATGTTCTGGTCGATGCCACAGAGAATAGAGTGTGGATTCTGTCAGGAAGCGGGGTGAGGGAGAGAGAATGGGGTTGGTCCCCAGCAGGCCTAGCGGGGCAGTGCAGAGCAACCTGAGGCCTCAGCCTGGGAATGCTGACCTGTTCCACATCCAGGGCCCACAACAAGGTGATGTTTGCGTCCCCTGCGAGCTTCTGATGCTTTCTGATGTCAGCCTCAGTTCAGCCACCGTAACAAAACACCAGAAATGGGGCAGCCGACACAACAGAAATCTATTTCTCAGTTCTGAAGGCCAGAAGCCCAAGGTCACGGTGCCAGCCAGTCTGTCTCTGGTGAGACCCCTCCCTGGCTGATAGCTGGCTATCTTCTCACTGTATCTCTCACGTGGTAGAGACAGAGGTCATCTCTGTCATGTCCCTTCTTCTAAGGGCGCTAATCCCACTCGTGAGGGCTCCACCCTCATGACCCGATCACCTAGCAAAGGCTCCGCCTCCAGATGCCGTTGCTGAGGACCAGGGCTTCGGCGTGCATTGTGGGCGGGCACGCACGTTCAGTCCCCAGCAACGAGCAGCTTGTTCTACCACTCTTTGAAACATGCCCGGAGGAATGAAATACCTGAGGATTTTTATCACGAATGATAGGTTTGAACAGAAGCTACATCAAATCAAAATGTAGACCATCTTAGATAAATTATAGATCTGAGATGAAATTACAGTCGACATCCGCAGCTGTTTAAATGGCATGGCCTTCGAGAAACTTGCTCGCCCCAGTCTGTTTGGAATGCTCCCCCCGCCACCCCGGCCTGGCCCCTTCCCCAGTGTCACGAGACTGTTGCTCAGGTCACCCGATCCTGTCTCCCGCATTTCTCATTCTGACAGCGACACGTCACACTCCACTTAGCAAATACGTCTTACAGAGATTCACCTTTTTTGTTCTGCACGCCTGATTTTTTGCTTTTGTTTTATTCTACTTCCTGTTTACATGGTG
>NW_011888971.1:953657-956635 GCF_000151845.1 Pteropus vampyrus | reverse complement strand
CCACTTAGCAAATACGTCTTACAGAGATTCACCTTTTTTGTTCTGCACGCCTGATTTTTTGCTTTTGTTTTATTCTACTTCCTGTTTACATGGTGAATCATGACATACACGAAGCTGTCGCTAACTCGAGACACAGGTCGGGAAGTGGGCGGAGATAGACTCTTCTGCAGTTTCCATGTCTGGCTGGTGCGGGTGTCGGTTAAAGTCGAGGGGAGAAGGGGTTTGCAGTGGGTGGAGGTCCCTTCCAGCAGAGGAGCAGTGGTGGACACGTGGTCCCCAAACCACACACGGGGACTCGGCAGACACGCAGAGTTCTGCGGGAGGCCGGGTTCGCAGATGGTGTTTATGTTCGTTGATTCTAGCGCGATAATCCTAACTATAGAACCTGTGCAAACTATGAATCTCATGCCTCACCCAAGCTCGGGCCTCCCTCTGACGCCACCGATCAACACGTTTAGAAGGGGACCTCTTCTTTGGCAATGTTTAATCCCAAAGCATCTATTGCACGACTCCAATGCTGCCCCCTTATTCTTTCCTACCCTTATTCAGACACCAAGTTCCGAAGATTCGAACCCCGTTCTGCCTCTACTAATCATTTTATTTTACCATAACTATTCTTCCCTTCATTTAAACCCTTATTTCTAGCGCACTATGTTGGACCAGTGTTTGTTCACCCCAAGTGTGGATAAAACTCACCTGGAGGACCTGTGGAAATACGGCTCCAGAGCGAACCCCATGGGGTTCTGAGTCAGTGCAGGGAATCTGTATTTCTAAGGGATGCCCAGGGGAATATGATGCTGTGGGTCTCTGGACTATATTCAAGTAACACTGTTCCAGGTTATAACGCTCTTCTTGACCCAGACTCTCTCTCTGAAGGTGCACCTTGCGTTCTCTGAATCGGGCATTGATGTTACTGGGATTGGCTGCTAAGTGTTTGTGGGGCAGACGTGAAGTCTGCTGTCTGGTATGATTCTGTCAGACAGGTTTACTCCTCACGTCGGTAGTTGCTGGTATGAGTTTCTAACTAGTTGGCAAAACAGCTATGACATGGTTTGAAAGAAAACGCTTTAAGATGCAGCAAGTTAATTAATACAGAATGATTAAAATATATGAGGATAAGAAAAACGGGGTCACAAATGTTGTCTCATAGGACGTAGTGATCTGGACACAGGCAGGCAAAGGCACTGGGAATGAGTTCCCCGAGATAAAAGAAGAAATGAGTCTGCAAAACTCAACGTGTTTGAACAATATTGATTCAGAATAAATGAGAACTAGATGTAGCCAGGTTAAGCTTTTAAATTCCAAGGATAAAGAAAGAATTATTTAGGCATTCAGGAGAAAAAATTTCTACAAATAAAAAAAGGGTAGGTGGTCCCAGAACACTTTGTAAGTACATTAATATGTGAAACATGGTTTAAAACATTCTGAGAAAAAGAAAATTTGAATGGAGAATGTTAAACTCAACCAGGAATAAAGAGAACCGGTTGATAGTCCCCAAAATGAAAACCTCAGGCAACAGAATACCAGGGGTCTCTTTTATGAACACAAAGCAAGACTAATTATTGACTAGATTCAGCCAAACGAATGATGCGGAAGCTTTCAGAAAAAAAAGGGGGTAAAAACGTGGAACAGCACGTACCAAATTCTTTCTCATTCTTATTCAGGGACAATGTCCTGAAGATTCAAACCCCATTCTGCCTCTGCTAATCATTCATTTTATTTTTCCATAACTTTTATTCCTTTAATTCAAACCCTTATGTAGAGCGAGAAAGAATATGGGAGAACAGATTTCAGTATATGTACATATACAAATGAATGAATGAATGAATGAATGGGAGAAAAATTAAGTGTGACTCAAGAGTTTTAATCTAGACCAATCTTTCCTTCAAAAATAGAGGCATATGGAAAATTTAGGGTTACAGCATCTGTGATTCCTCCTTTAAAAACAGAAAACCTTAGTTTCTAGCCAAAGAAGAAAATCAGAACAAAATCCTCAGGAAAGCAGTCGTGGAAAAGGGGCTGGGAGATGCAGGTGGTTCCCAGTGGGAGGCGGGGTGTAGGACGGTACCCGCTAATAAACTTCCTTTCTCTTTTCTCCTCCAATAAGCCGTTAAAGGAAAGTTTGTCCAAGTAGCCTAGCAAATGTCCTTTTGTGTCTCAACATAAAGGAAGGGACCTCTCCTCCCCCGCCCCCCGCGGTGACACCTGATGGCATTACTCCCCTTTCTTCCTCACTCTCACAGCCCCGGGATGCACCGCTAAGAACGCATTAGCTCATAATCCTCGCTTCACGCTCTACCTGCTGGGCTGTCACAGTACGGGAGAACTGACCCAGCCCGGGAAGGTCGCAGGCTGCACGCCGAGGCTGGGGCTGATGACGTACACGCGCGCAGTAAACCATGTTCCGAAACTCAGCTTTTGATCCAAGTATATTAACAACAACAACAACAATAATAATAAAATGGAAAACTTTGTAAAGAAAGGAAATAACATGAATGGATAAATGTTTTTAAAGATGACTGTCCATTATTCCTGCAGAATGAATTGGAGGGTGGCACCGAGGGTAGAAATAGGATAAAAATCAAGGTAAAATTCCTTTCTACAACATCAGTGTGATTTTGCTTCAAGATTTGCCAATTCTATAAGAATAAATAGGCATCGTAGTGACATGTCATTGCCTTATAATTGTGTAATTAAGACAGATCTGTGATGAAGGCGATTTCTGTCACAAAGGAGGTCCAGGAGGAGATGCGCGTGGCAGGCATGGCCAGCAGACAGGTGGCAGTGTGGACCGAGGCACACATGCCCACCATGGACAATATCTCCCCCAGAATGGCAAGAATTGGTTCTCGAGGGACAAAAGAAATCTTATTTTTTGTGTATAAAACATAGACATACAGGCACTACATAAACAGATATACAATCTTTAGTATTACAATTTCATAAGTGGTTGGACAAATTGCAGGAAAAAATGTAAA
>NW_011888971.1:950618-952562 GCF_000151845.1 Pteropus vampyrus | reverse complement strand
ATTAATAACCACCTGTCTCGAAATTTCTTCTGTGAGAGTAGCAATTGGCAACTAGCTCAACCAAAGCTGAATCCCATGCCCGCCTCTCTTATCTCCCTGTGTGCAGCCTCTTCCAGCGCCGAATTCTCAAGCCTTTTAGTTCCCTTTCTAGAGAGAGGAAGAAGAGACAGCTTAGTGAGGGTCCAGCCTCAGTGTTGCCTTGGATTAAGTACATAAGACTTGAGAAACCTTCAGGAGACCCTTTCGGTTCCCCAAATTAAGTGAGACATTTACTATTGCCGTCGCTAACGATTATCTCCCTCAGTATTTATCATCAATTTGCAACTATCTAAAGTGGCACGAGCAAGCATTAAATTGTGAAAATGCTCTACTGGAAAGATTGTTTATGACTACTCCGAATTCTGTCCTTCTCGCTGGAAATCGAGAATCCAAACCTAATTTGGATGGGCTTATTCTGCATGTGCCCATTTGTGTAAGAGGTTCCCATAGGCTGAAAGGGAATGTTATGTAGTTTAAATGCTGATTAGATAAAATTTAATGAGTTTTGAGTTTAATGATAGAATAATTATTATGAATATTAGCAATAGAGGAAAATCCCAGTTACGTGGTATTACGGATTAAATTGTGTCCCTCCCTAAAAGATATGTTGAATCTCTAACTTGCCAATATCTCAGAATGGGACCTTATTTGAAATAGGGTTTCTGCAGGTGTCATTAGTTAAGTCGTACTGGAGTAGGGCGGACTCTTAATCCGATAAGACTGGCGTCCTTATAAAAGAAGAGAGACACACACACAGAACGAATGACATGTGACAACAGGCAGACACTGGAAAGCCACTGCCAGAAGCTGGAAGGGACAAGGAAGGATTCTTCCCAGAGTCTCAAGGGAGTGTGGCTCTGCCACCTTGATTTCAGGCTTCCAGCCTCCAGAACCGTGAGATAATAAATTGCTGCTGCTCTAAGCCGTCCAGAATGTAGTATTCTACCACAGCAGCCCCACGCCACTAATTTAGCTGGGGTCTGCTTTTCCACTTTGCATCTGGTCTTCCAGCCAAATTTAAAGTATAGGCTGGCTTTCTACTGCACCCTCTGACATGTCACAGTGTCCTGAACTCAATGAGCAAAATTAGTTCTTTAGGATTAGTTTATGCCAGGCCCAATTAAAATGAAAAGTCTACTGTTGAAAACAGTCTAAGATATGCCAAACCACTTAAAATGGCCGAAACACAACTAATTGTTTTGTCTTACTTACTAATTGTTTTGTCTTATACTAAATATAAGAACATATATTTAGTATAAGAACTTTAAGAACTTATGTTCTTATATTTAGTTCTTATATCTTCCTGCCTTGCTCTTTCGTGTTTCGCATGAAAGTTGCCCCAGGTTGTAAATCAGCGTAGTCCGTGGATAAGAGAAACCAAAACTGTTTCTTTACCATCTTTCCATAGAAATTCTGTCTAGTGCACATTTTTGATACGACTCCTTTAAATTCCATGACCGTTCCTGGAGTCAAAGCACCATAGTCTCCAGTTCCCACACTGGGCTGTCCTCCTGTTGAGCATTTCGCCGTTTGTGTGTGGACGTAGGACGTCGTACCTCCAGAGGGACTTCAGCAATGTCCACCCAGCGCCCCGGGTTTTCTTGTTTCGTGATGTCTGCGTCACCACTCCTGCGGGGAAACATTCAAGCCACTTTCCACTTTCTAGATGAGAATTTCCTAAGACGAGGCTAATGGACAGCACCAGTTATTGGAGCACAGATTGAAGGAATGTGCTTAAGAAGTTTTCACAGATATTTTCATCTTGGATAAGTCAGTTAGGAGAAGACCCACTTAGCTAATCATTTGATGATGAATCTGCTACTGTTACTATGAAAGGATTTTTCTTGTTGATCTTAAGAACATAGGTCTTTGTAGGTGGTAAAACCCCCAGTTAAATGGCTTCTC
>NW_011888971.1:942783-945573 GCF_000151845.1 Pteropus vampyrus | reverse complement strand
CCCAAACAAAAGAGAAAGAGAAAGAAAAAACTCTGAGCCATTTAAGAGCATTCAATGCAAATTAATTAAGTTTCTGACCAAGTGATAGATTATCATCACTTTGTAGATTCCTAAAGCCTACAAAAGCTAAACTCTGTTTGAAATTAAAGCATTTTAAGATTAAAAGGATGTTCAGAAGGACAGTGCTTATTATCTATTTTTAGTCTAATTCTCAAACTCCGGCTGAGTATAATGAAACTGATTAAATATCTAATTCTTTTGTACTTGAGGAATTAAATGAGAGGAAGGGAAAAAATGTGCTCAAAAAAGATTTCTTTCTTGAACTAGAAATATGTGTGAAGCATTGTTATATGAGGCTGAAATGATGAGAGTTTTCTAGTTACTAAATGGTGATCCTGAGACCTGCAGAAGTTGTTTTTCACACCCCAGACCAGATATGAGGTATTACAGGCCTTAAATTTTATGTATTTGTGCCAGCGATAAAAACTTCAGTAATTAATTGTCCAGATACTCAAATACATTTATGAGGTTTTGAAATCATAAAAACACATTCTCACTTTAAATATCGAAAATGATCTCTAAGATTAATTATTAGGGTGGGGGCTTCGTTTAGGTCTTCACTGATACGATCACTTAATTTCTGAAATCTGACCTTGACCATCACAAAAGAACACTGGCTCCAAGTGGAAAACGGCCCCAACCACGAAAGCCTGATCTTGTCCTTGGTTAAGCAGGTCTTTAAAGGCAGTCTTCAAAACGAGCGGATGCTCTTTGAGTTAAAGTACCACTTTTTTTTTCAATTCGAAATTGTATTGGTTACTCAACGTTGGCGTTTCAAAAACTATTTTTGTGGGCGGCATTAATTTGTCTCCGCGTGGATGGGATACGAGCCAGCTGTCTTGGTCTCTGTTGAATCGCTGACCTGTGAGGAGTCACCTGACAGCTTGTCTTCAGGAATCTCTAACTTTCAAAGATCTTGCACCCCCGGGTCCTCAGATTCTGGGGTCTTCCTGGCCTTGAGCACAGAGAATGCCAGGAGCACGAGGGCACAGGCCGAGCGCCAGGTCCGAGCGCCCTGGCTGGGCTCTGACTTCCCAGCCAGTTTTAGTGACCGAGCCTTTGACCTGTTTCCTCATGGACCGTGATCCGTGTTCTCCAGTGTCTGAGTTCTGTCCTGTATCCTCTGACACATCCCATCCCAGGAATCAGAGGACCATTTGTGTGCCCTGTGCTTGGTCCTACACTGTCACCTTCCCTGGTCCTCTGTCGCCTGCTGTCTGACTGGGACCCTTGCTACGGCCTCCGTGGTTGGAAGATGTATATCTGGTGTTGGAACCAGGCTGCCCCTCAGCCCCTTGAATCCCAGTTAGGAAAAAACAGTGACTTTTGTCAAGACTCATTTGCCTTCCGTGTGAATAAGAAATGAGCTGGGATGCCACGTGGATCGAAATCAAACGTGCACTCAGAAAAGATTCGGGGAGACACACGGGGAAGTCAGTGCCGAAGCTAGCACGCCCAGGGTCCTGGAGCTGTGTCATTAGTGTGGGGTGTGTTTAGTGGCTGGGTTTTCAGCAATTCTTCTCAGTAACGTGTCACAGTATAAGCCTATCCCCCTGCCCAGGAACGTGTAAGAATTAGTGCCATTCTTGCCCCTTGGATGCCAGCAGGGGCTTTCCTGTCCCTTAGATATCTGTTCCTTATTTCAGACTCCCATTTTCATGCCTTTGGAAGTCTGCCGCCCTCCCCATAATTAGTGTTAATTAACCTCTGGGCTTATGCTCACGACTTCCTGTCCATGCTCAGGGGTAATGTGATTCTCAGGCTGTCAGATATAAACTCAGCTCCTCTACCAGACTGTGTTTAACAAGAATAAGACACGGCAATCAGAAGACATCGTAAAAAGTTCGATGGTCGCCAGGAGGGTTTGCTGAGGAACAAGTAGCTTTCTGCCATCCACCTGGCTTCTCCCTCCCACACCTTTATCCTTCATTCTTTCTTAATCAGACACCAGCAGACTTTCCACCCTTTTCTCACGTGGAGCCCTTCTTCCTTGACGCTGCCTCCTCCCATATCCGGGTCATTATGTGGATAGAGGGGAAGCGTGTTGGCTCGCACCCCAGGCATCCTCCAAAGAGTAACCGTGACATCTCAAGAAAACGGTTATGGAACAGAAATGCGTATATCTTATTATATGCTTAGGCCCCTTTTATTTTTAATACTTACTCCTATTTTAATATATTTGCATCGAAAATTAGCTTTCCATCAAGTGCAGGTACGTATGTAGGGAGACAGCATGTGGTGTGGGGGTGGGTTTGCACACCTAAATTTAAAAAGATCGAGAGCTGCATGCCATAGAGTAGTTTTCGGTTTTAACAAGGCTTCTGGGAGGCCACGGCCTACAAACATAATACCGTTTTTGATGTGTGTGTTAGGTATAGGGAGTAAATAACAGGCCCGCCGGTCTACCCAGCAGCCAGGCCACACCGCCGTGCCCCACGCGAAACCCACGCTCTCTTCCTGAAAGTACCACGGCGCCGAAGTTTGTTTTTATGACTTCCTTGCTTTCTTTAATAATTTCGCCACATTTTATACCCTAAATGACATGGCTTGGCTTGATGTGATTTTAGATACAAGTGTATTCTCCTGAGACTTGCTTTTTAAAGTCGCGTTCATTTTTTTTGTCGGTGATTCATCCCTCCTTATGCAGCAACTCGAGTCCTGTTATCGTCGTGGCCATGTCGTTTTTCTCTGTTTGCCTGAATTTACGTTAACCTCATCCGTGGGTGTTTG
>NW_011888971.1:941036-942733 GCF_000151845.1 Pteropus vampyrus | reverse complement strand
GATCATCTAGCAGAAGGCACAGGTCTGCTTCTCTTAGAGACATCTATTGACCAAGGAGGGAGCACATAGGGGCAGAAAAAATGAAAACAAACTTCGGAGGCTTCTCATGATCCAGCTTCACGTGGAATGCTGTCGGTGTTCACCGTAGTTAGGAATAAAGACGAAAAACTTAGTCATCAGTGACGATAAAGTCAAGGGGCCAACTTTAGGAAATGGTTACTGAGAGAAATACAAGCACACTTCCTCCAGATTTAAGCCCTCCAGATACTCAGGTGAGCGATGTCAGGTGTAGTTAACCCCACCCCCAATGAGAACCCCAGGCAAGCTTAGATGGGGTCGGCTGTCATCGTTTCCCACATTTTCATCGTACGATTACAAGTCAGAAGAGCATCTTAAAAGCCTTAGGGAAGTCTTGTCGTTCCTGTTCCCCGCCTTCATCTTCTGTCACGGGCACCCTGAACACAGTTCTACAGGGTAGCCAGACAGACAGCAGCAGCAGCCTGTAGTGGTCCTGGTCTTCTCGTTCCCAGAGAGCTATATATTTGTCCAAACAGGGTTTACATGCTGTAGTTCTCAGGAATCATCTTCTAGCCGCTGCTGCTTCTACTCCTCCAGCCTGCCGTGTGACTCATTTAGTGGCTGCTGTTGGAGCAGTCCACACATACCAGCGGACCTGATCTTGTTGCAGCCCTTACCTGATCGTTGTGGTTAACTCGAATTAGGTTGCTTCTCTCGGTGGTGAGGAACACTTGCACAGGTCACTTCGAGTAATGGTTGCACTGTGAGGGTACCTGTTTCTGCACCCCTCACCCCCAGCAGTCGCCTCGGTGCTGCGTTTCTTGATTTACTTTCCTGAAAGTCTGAGCTGTCTCCCTAATCACTGTAGTTCTGGCTGTGCAGAAGCCTCCAAGCTGGACCGCCTCGAAGGCTACTGGTTAGCTTGCACGGAAGCCACACTCGGGCCGGGGGCCCACTGACATCAACCGTGGGTGGGCCAGGGTCATGTGTGCCACAAGAAGGGCAGCTGAGCTCAGAAGGAGACACAGCTTCACGAAGGCTTCAACAAGGTGTCGATAGGATATTCAGAGATTTATAAGTTTTGTATTGGTTCTGTAACATAGTATCATAATACTAGCTTCCATGAGTCAGGAGCCTGGGCACTGCTTGGCTGCATTGTCTGCCCAGGGTCTCACCAGGCTGCAATTGAGACATTAGGTGGGACTGCAGTGTCACCCGAAGGCCTGACAGGTGAAGAACCCACTCCAAGCTCAATCAGGTTGCTGGCAGAGGCCAGTCGAGGCCATCTGCGGTCCCCTCCCACATAGTCTTCTCCACGTGAGCTCTCACCCCAGCCGGCCTGCAGAGAGCACCTTCATCCACAGGGAGAGCCCAGTCCCTCTCCTCAGTGCTTTCACCTGATTAAGCCAGGCCCACAAAAGATAATCCCACTTCGATGAATTCAAAATCAACTGATTTTGAATCTTAATGACATCTGCAGAATCCCTTCGCTGTCGCCACATAATGTCACCCAATCACAGGAGTGACATGCCGTCATCGTATTCAGGTCTCGCTGCTCAAGGGGAGGGGTCTACATTATTGTGGAGCCCATTTCGGAAATGTGCCACCGGTAGGAGGCCTCTTAGATGCCCCCCACCCCGCATGTGCTCTCTGCCCCCACCAAAAACAAAACAGAAACA
>NW_011888971.1:939498-940986 GCF_000151845.1 Pteropus vampyrus | reverse complement strand
GTCCCACGAGAGGGGATCTGTGTCACTGCGTGTTTGTGATCTGTACGCGGTCCACAGTCCACGGTTTGGGCTGCTGAAGTTGCTGACTCGCAGGTCCTAGGATCTTCAGCTGAGCTACATTCCGAATCACTGACCGATGTGGTTTGCAGAGCTCAGCACTTTCTCGAGCCAGTGCGTGGCACTGAGCAAGCACACTCAAACTGGACTGTTTCCCAAGATCGTTTTCTGGCTCCATCCCAAGGCTCCACCCTCCCAAGGGACATTTAACCCTACAGGTCCACGAGGCGCGGTCCCTCATCTTGCCTGCTTTGGTCAGGTCAGCCTCTCCCTCATATGCCCTCATTTCCTTTTGCGCTGGCAAATGCCTACTCATCCTTCAAGGTCCAGTCGAAAAGTATAGGCTTAGCCTCCTTCATCCTTTCTGCAAAGACTGGTTATCCATTTCTGCCTCCGGATCCCAGGGGCACAGAGGTCTGGGAACACTGACACCCCCACCCCAGAGGAGAGCGACGGAGCTGCTTTGGGGAAGTAGGGAGGTGGCTGCCGGGTAGAGAAGGTATCGAAGTGTCTTCCTGGGAGGAGGCACAACCTGTGCAAAGCAGGCAGCTGTCGAAAGGTGTGAGGTGCTCTAGAAAGACTGAGGCATTTAAGTTAGCGGGAGTTGGGCGCAGAGAGACAGGAGATGAAGCCGGGAGGCAGGGCGGGCCAGACTGACGTTTTTATCCTCACACACGAGTTCAGGATTTCCGGGGCCAGGACAGATCTGGGCCAAAGGGGAGACACAGCTCAGCTCTGGATGCGCCGAGTTCCAGTCGCATGCGTAGGTCTGGGAGTCGATGGGAAATCCTTCTCTGAAGCTAGGGAGAGAGGATTGCGTCAGTACTAGAGACCTCAGGTCGGTTCGAAGCCATAGGAATAAATAAGTTCATGCCCGAGGAAAGCACGTGAAAACGGCAGCGACCAAATATCTGGGCACCTCAGCCGCTGGTTCATAATTAGTATCATGTAGCGGTTCTGAAAAATGAGACAATACTTTTCTTATTCCATCGAGTAAGGAGCTCTCTTTTTTCTTTGAAATTAATGTTGTACATGTACAAAAGTGCTTAGCGTAGGTTTTTCTCAAGCATCTCAATCCACACCTAATGGAGTCAGAAGCAGTATAAATTTTACCACTGGGGGCGAGGGGGTAATTTAGACTCTGTATTCCTGCCTACTGACAATCAGAGCGGGCCTGCCAGCTTCACCAACTAAGGGGCTGTTTTGTAATTTAGGTTCAATAAATCTCAGGCAAGTAATTTCCTTCTGGAAACTTTAATTGCCTCCTTAGCAGACGATGAGCGTTAGATTTAAGCTGTGGGGTTAGATGAGAGCTTTAGAAAAGATGCCCAGAGGACTCTATTAATTGCGCTCTCGTTTTAAATGTAATATGGTTTTTATTCACAGGAAACTTCAGTAGTAAATTTCCTGTAAGCACCAGCTTATGATTTA
>NW_011888971.1:937829-939448 GCF_000151845.1 Pteropus vampyrus | reverse complement strand
TGGGGCAAGCAGCCACTCCTGCAATCCTTAGTTCTGTTCATATTTAAAGGGAAAAACAGCTCTTCCTCTGGTTTGAGCTGCTGGGCTGCATTGATTATTTGTTCTGTATCTGGTTCTCTAGACTTGACTGAAGGGCTCGTGGCAGAATGAACTCATTTCCCATTGGCTCCTGTGCTGCATGAGCAAATGTATGCACTGAAAAAAAATCTGCAACGTAGAAGAGGAAGGCAAGGGGGAAATGTGTCTCACAGCGTTGAACAGCTAGTTCCCCACGAATCGAAAACAAATACGCAAACAAAAATCCCTGGCAAATTAAAAACGTAAGAGCTGTCACCATCTCTGCTGCACCGCTCCCGACACGTCTGCTCTCTGCTCCTTCCTTTCTTTATGCTGTGGCCGGATGTGTGTTCCTTTCCTGACTGGAGGGATAAACACTGTTGGGGCATCGTCCTGCCCTCACCCACAAACAGGAAGGTGACTGCATCTCTCCCCCAGGGGGCGCTGTCCCTCTGACACCCAGTGATTCCAGGACCCCTGGGGAAGATTCAGGGTTCCCACAAGAAGAGGCTGTCCTCTGCCCGGGGTCGCTGGGAGCTCTGTGGTGCAGTTTCCTGATCCCTTTGGGAATTCAGGGAGCAAAACTGGAGAACTTCACCACAGCTCCACACCCCCCGACGGGCGTGAGAGCAATCTGTGAAATCGCTGTCGGCTGGGCCACCACACTCATCCTCTGGGCTGTTAAATAAGAAAGCGGAATTCTTCCTGGTACCATAAAATCTGGAATAATTTGATTCTGTTACGACGCGATAACAAATCGAATCTTTGCACTAGGAAAACTCAGTGGACTGAGTGAATCTCTGCAGCGATTTCACCTAACACAGGGGACGTGGTAGTGGGGACTTCGCAAAGGTGTCAGGCCGCTGGGGCCAACGCGGAACCTCATCCGATCATAGCAGACACATTACTTGTACGATTGTTTACGCCTCAGTTTCGAACATCTACCTTTTTCATGCTCCATCTTAACACATTCTGCTGTCCTTGCTAACTTGCGTATCTGACCCTCGCCTGGCAATAATGACCAGCCGTGCTCAGCAGACTTCGGCCTTGGCCTCTAGGTAATTAAATTCTAAAGCAGACGACAGTGCATTCAAAAAGACTAGGAAGGAGTAGCTGTAGTCAGTCTCCACGGCATGATGAAGTATCGTTAATGATGACATTATATACGCGCTTTTCTTCCCGAATTTGTTACACCCCAGAGTGACTGGAAGAAAAAAAATCTCATCATTCCTTGCAAAATAAGCCTTCACAGAGGAGATGTGGGTAGAGACATCCCTTAGTGTCAAAAGAAGGGATTTGAGAGACCTGTAAGAAGGTTAAGGTGTGGGCAGTGAGGTGTACCTATTAATATTGTAGTTCCCACCAGGAACCCATTAGAAGAAGTGGATTCTCCCCAGATCAGCTTGATGAATTAACACAACCTGTTCCCTTCCACCAGGATGCCTGCAGCCAACTGTGATCTGGGTAAACAACTTGATGGTGCTGCAATTAGTAACAGTGCACATGTGTACAAACAAAGCTGAATGCGCGGGAAAGTATTTGTCACTTGCAGAGATGTCAAC
>NW_011888971.1:927194-937779 GCF_000151845.1 Pteropus vampyrus | reverse complement strand
AACTTCAGTAGTAAATTTCCTGTAAGCACCAGCTTATGATTTACAGGGCCGAAAGGTGCTCCTGAGGTTTCGTGCAGTAGGGCTTATAGTCCATAGCTAAAAGGAGCAAGAAAGTACTAACAGCAAACTCTTGCATAACACACGCTGCGTGCCAGGCACCATCTGCACCAGTTCGCTCCCTGCATGGCCCGGGACCCGTGAGCCGGGGCCCAGGGTGGAGGAGACACAGAGATGCGAGTCACCTGGAACCCAGAGTCTAACCTGGGCCTTTGGGCCTCAGGGTCCACACACCGAACCGTGCGCTCTGCTTGAGCACCTACTGTGTGCCAGGGGCTCTCCTAGACTCCAGAGAGTCCATGGTGGGCACCACACGCTGTATCCCCAGCACCTGGCTCCCTGGAGCTGACGTGCGAGGGTGAGGACGCGAGAATGTGAGTTAAATTCAAACTCTGAGATAAAAGAATGTTGCATATAATTATGACTAGGATGTTTAAACTGGCTAACGTATTCTTTTGGGGAGGAAATAGCCATTAGTTGAAGCTGATAAACCGAGTTAATTAAAATCTCCGTTTCAGGCATCCACTGGCCAAGAAGACCCATTTTCCTCTTTTAATTTCCCTTTTACCAAAGAACTGTAGCACTGAGCTCCCGATGCCAGGACCCATGTAATTCATTTGCTCAATTATAAGTTAAAAGAAAGGACTTTCGTAACATATTAGCTGTCTGCTACTTTGGGGTAAGGACCGGCTGAATTGATGAACTTTGTATAATGATCTGTTGCTATGGCAACCTGCTGCCCAGCGAGTGGAAGAGGGCATTTCATCATTACCTCATGGATAATGGCTGGAAAAGCAATGGTTGCAAATTCAAAAGGTTTCCTTTCACACAGCTGTAATTCTGTGTCGATGAGACAATCCCTAAAAATGGCTCTCGGATTTAGCGTTGGGGAATCTGAGTCAAACGCACAGTTGGAAATATAGTAGTTTAGCTTGCCAGGTGAGCAACCTTGCTGTCCGCGGCAACTCTCCGGCCCTGTCACAGGTAACCCTTGTCAGAATTGCCACTTGTCCCTTTCAAAGTTTTAATTTCCGTCCTGGATTCAGCACAGGGAAAGTTGAATAATAAAGCGTCCTTTAAAACATAACAAATCATAGGGACTCAAAAGAGAAAAATAGAATATAAGTAACAGATTTAACTGTCCTGTGCTTTGTAACCACCCCTGCATCTTTGCATCACCTTTCCATCAACGAGCCCTCTGTTTATTTCTTGGTATGATTTTTTTCTTTTCTTACAAAACGAATGAAAAAATGTTACCGCTCTACCCTCTATGTTTTTTTTTGTTGCAACCTTAGAGGAAATACATATATACATTTATTATGTGTTTACGAAGTGCTTCAGGCAGCTCTTCTTAGAACTGTTAATTACTCTGTGTCTTTTTTCTCTGCTCAAGGGTCTCAAGGTCGTCAGAATGGCAATCACTATACACATAGGGGGTAATGACTTTCAGTTATTGTTTGTTTCATTGTTCAAGTTTTAGTGAATTACAGAAGGCTCTCTGGTCATATGCAAGTATGAAAACTCAAAAAGTATTGTTTTATTCACAGCAATAGTAAATGTTTTATTGAGCTGACCACATTTCTTTTCCCTCCTTCTCTCCATTCTTTCTTCCTGTCTTCTTTCCTCTCCATAAACTTTTGAATTTTGGTGAGACTGAAATTCTACAAATCTAAAAAGAAATTCATTACAACAGTGACCTTTGCCTCAGATGCTTAAAAGTTCATTCTTGAGCAGTCATTAGTTCTTTCTAATTTCCCTCCAAAGGTCACCAGAGTCACCAGAGTCATTAGCCTAAAGGTAGTGATCGATGGCATCAGCTACGTAAATTATCGTATAATGTTTATCAAAATGCATCAACTTTTCACAGTTTGGGTCCTCTGTCATCTCCTGCTTCTTTTCTAACCCAAGACAATAGGTACAAGGCATACATGAAATAAATGCCAATATTTGAAAATATCGGTCTGTTAATAATATGAATCTTACACGGTAAAAGAAGAATTGAGTCTAACATGTAATTTATAATGCCTTTGCATTACAATCAGAGTCATAATATCTTAGGGAAAATAATTTACAGTCTCGTCTTGAAATTACTTGGAGCAAATTATCCAGATTACAAAATCTATTTTTATATTTCCTACTTTGGGGTTGAAGTCCTGAGCTAGTTTGCTGGATCTGCCGTAACAAAGGTAACGACGTGCTGCAGACAGGGTGGATTAAACAACAGAAATTTGTTTCTTCCAGTCCTAGAGACTGGAAGTCCAAGGTCAAGTTGTCGGCAGGTTTGGTTTCTTCTGGGGCCTCTCTCCTTGGCTCGCAGATGCCTGTTTCCTCAGTGTGTCCTCTCATTTGGGTGCA
Source organism: Pteropus vampyrus (assembly GCF_000151845.1). NCBI lineage: Eukaryota > Metazoa > Chordata > Mammalia > Chiroptera > Pteropodidae > Pteropus > Pteropus vampyrus. The sequence continues at coordinate 935,367 of NW_011888971.1, read as the reverse complement.
CATGTCTGTATCCTAATTTCCTCTTTCTGTAAGGACACTGGTCGTATTGGATTAGGGACCACTTTTTGTCTTAACGACCACTTTAAGGGCCCTATAGCTAAGTACAGTCACATTCTGAGGTACTGGGAATTCGGTCTTCAACATGAATTTTGAGAGGACACCATTCAGCTTGTAACAGTCCCTGTCTTATTGTAAGGCGTATTTCTTTGTTGTACTTGACCATTTATTTTATCAAGATGCAAAATAGTCTCGTTAAAACTACTAACAAATCCATGTCGGTTAGCAATATGAACATTGAAAATGAGAAAAATATCAACTCTTTCTCCTTAAAGTCAAATATGATTAATTTTCAACCACTAATAACTGAATTATGTACATTAGATTACACAGAGCTTATATTGCATATGACAATCAGTGGTTCAAGGGTTCTTATTTCAGTTGTTGACTTTTTAATTTAAACAAATCTTTTGTCACCTTAAATCTTCTTTTTCAAAATAGAACTGACATAGAGGTATTTTTCCTCAGATTATTCTCTCATTTGCTTCCTGAGCTTATGGGATGAGAGCCCCGGGCCTGATAGAAAAGTCAGATCTCTCCAGGGGTTGGCCCCACTTATATATTAATTATCTGTGCTCTGAATTCTTTAAGATAAACACACGTCTACAAATCATGGCCTAAGCATTGCCTTGAGTAACAACTACCATTAAGTACTCTGTTTTATCAGCAACCCTGATCTTCGAGGAAATCACCAGCCATATAATTACTGTTGCTCGTTATAGGGATTGTGTATTATCCTTTACTTATTTCCAAAACAAAAATACCTCCAAAGGTTTAGAAACCAGCACACGATGGATTTGAAGAGGACCTAAATTCTGGGTCGATAGCCTGATCTTTGTAACTCAGCCTTTCTGGGCTTTGCTTTCTTCTCCTGCAAAATTCAAAATATCCTAAGTTCTTTCCAACTCTAATATCTTGTGACTGTTTGAAATTGTAGGAAACAAAAAGATCTTCAGGGATTTGCATGTCGAGGTGGCCATATCGATAGGGTCGCTCATCGTTACCAAGAACTTGTCTTGTCGGATTCAGTAGATTGACTGAATTAGAAAAATGGAGGTGTTCTGTATTTTTATTTGTGTCTGTCAAGCTATCCCCCTGTGCTTTATTTTCATGTTAGCTCAACTGGGGATGAATATATCGGTCTTTATTCTTGTTTGTATTGGCTTTAACGTGTTGATTATTCGGGCTGTGGGTGAAAGGCACACGCGTCCATACCTTTCCGTTTGGGAAGTCAGCCAGGGTCATTCATTCGTTTGCTCAGAAAAGTGCTACAGAAGCTACACTCCACGAGGAGGGCCCAGAGTCTGTGTTTTACATGTCGTTGAGTCGGCTGTGACTCCCGGCGACCCCACGAATGAGTGATGTCCACAGGGTCCTGTCCCCACCAGCCCTGCTCAGCTCCTGCAGACTCAGGCCTGCGGCTTCTCTCACGGAGTCAATCCACCTCATATCTGGTCTTCCTCTCGTCCTACTGTCTTGTTTTCCCAGCATTCTTGTCTTTTCCAAAGACCCCTGCCTTCTCACAAAGAGCCCGAAGCAGAACGGCTGCAGTTTGGTCATTTCCGCCACCAGCGATGTCGCAGGCTTAATTTGCTCTAGGACCCACCTGTTCTTTTATTTTTCTGGCAGTCCAGGGTATTCGTAGAGCTCTCTTCCAACTCTATTTCAGATGAACCATTTTTTTTTTTCCTATCAGCCTCCTTCACTGTCAGGACAGAATATGAAGAGACGGAATGGTTTTCTGTGGGCAAAGGTATCAGACAGGAGTGCGTTTTATCTCCCAGTGCATTTAATCTGTACGCAGAGCACATCACACGAGACACTGGGCTAGACTCGGAGCGGAAGGAAATTAGTAACCTGGGTATGCAGGTGACTCCATCTTACTGGCCGACAGCAGCAAGGATCTGAAAAGACTCCTGATGAGAGCGAAAGAAGGACGTGCCAAAGCGGACAGCATCCGACATCCAGACAAAATCGTGGCTACAGAAAGACACTGGGACTGTTGATCCGACCCACCTCGGTTCAGCCATCAATTCGAATGGAGGCCGCAGCCAAGGACTCGAGAGGGCTGAGCCTCGGAGGGGCAGCGATGGAAGATTAGGAAAGATCGAGAGCGAAGACGTGTCGCTAGAGGCCGAGGCCGAGATCACCCACACCCTCAGGTCCCCAGTTACTGTGTACAGGTGCGGAGCCGGGCAGGGAAGAAGGCCGACAGGGCTCGCGTGACCTCTGGATGGAAGGAAAACTCTACGAAGCCAGCAAACGAAAACAAGAAGAGCCTTCTCTGATGCCATGGTGATGTTGTGGCAATCTTCACGTTCCCAAGTGGCCTGGCAGTAACTGTGCCGCCCTCACAGGACATCTGTCACCGCCCGTGGGCGGGCGAGGAGCTCGGGACCCGGCTGGCTGCAGCCCGGGGCTGTCCTCGCTGCTGGATCGTCACGAATCCTCCCTTCTCTTTTGAGGACGTGTGTCCTCTTACCTGCTAGGACATCCAGAGCAGGGACTGTCCGTGTGTGTGGCAGAGGAACCCTTTGCTCAAAGGGAGTCATGCGGGAAGCTGCGGTGTGAAACGCAGGGAGACGGAAGCGTGTCGCGTCGTGGGTTACTAAGTGCCGCCTGGCGTGGGAGGCGGTGGCACCTGGCTCTCCAGGGCAGCCCCGAAACACCCCTGTCTGTCTCCGAGCTGTCGAAGACGATGGCCACAGCTTCACGTGGCTCCTGGACACTGAAATATGGCTAATCTGAATTAAACCCAGATTTCAAAGGCCTCATATAAAAAAAGAATGCCAGATAGCTCAATAATTTTATACCGATTACATACTGAAACATTAGATATTCTAATAGATGGTGTCTATGGGATTAAGTAAAAAGATAGAATTAATATAGAATTAAAGTTAATTCACCCCTGTACTTTTTACTCCGGTTTCAAATGCAGCTTCTAGAAACATTTTGGGTTACACATGTGGGTTGTAATCCGTTTCCATCAGATGGTGCTGGTCCAGGTAAACTCCGGCTCCCCGTCAGCGCTCGAAGGTGTTGTGCGCGTTTTAATCCATTTTGCTGCTTCTCCAGTTCCCACGCCAAGTCACCCTATTCCCACGAAACGCAGGAGGCACCTGTCCTGACAGCCGTCTTCACGACCACACCGCGCCCTCAAAACGTCTCTTCCTTTAAACCAAAACAGGTGTCTATTTCCTGCGAAAGCCATGAAGGTTTCGGCTCGATTTTGCTCCCATTTCACTGGCTCGCCCCACACCGGGCTCAGTCGCTCCCCTGACCCGAGACGCGTGCGCATCCTGTCGGGGAAGGATGTGGAGGGACTATTCGTGTTCCAGGCACCGTTGCTTGTGGCCGGAGCCCTCTGGGGGAACTTTGTCCTGTTCAGGGTACACTCCAGTCATTGGATACGTATTGCATGAATACGTCTTCCGTCCCCAGCAGTCACTTCAGAAATTAAATTTATTACTCTTCCAAGGGACAGTGTTCCAACACTACCCAGGAAAGCCATTTTATTTACCGCCTTTTCCTGGTGGCTCAGAACGTCGAGGCGGAACTGAGCATCTCTGTTAGCGCCAGCGATCCGATTTACCGCTGCGTCTTCAATCTGCCAGCAGATTGGCTTCCGGTCTTCCATGGCTTCTTAGTCACCGTCAAAAGTCAGGGACGGGAATTGTTTGGATCCATACTCTGATGGTCTGTGCCCGGGAAGGTTCTCAGATCATCGACGCGTGTGTCAGTGAAGCCTTTGCTTGTGCCAGGTCTGGTCCGGTGACGGCGCCTTGCACGGTCCTTGTTTCTCGGCGTAGTTGTCCCTTTCTCTTATTCCCAGAAATGCCACCTCCTAAGTGTACGTACACATTCTGCTCATGCACAGAGTTGCGTCGACACGCCTCACCCTTTACATGGACACCATGAGAAAGCGAGGTGTCGATCACTGTGTCTGTCTGAGTTGCTGTCACACGTGGAGAAGGAACGTGGTCCTGGCGACCAGGGGAACCCTTCACTCTAAAGCAGATGCCACCTGTACATGTCCTCCAGATGGGCAGCAGGTGGCAGCTCCAATGGACCAGAGTGTCGACTTCTTTCTTGCTACCTCCCAATTGATTGAGTTTTATGACTTCTAGAAGAGTTCATGAAATAAAAAGAGAATGCAAATAATCTTCGGTAAAACTACCTCTCCTAGGTATCACGGAGCTTCCCTCACAGTAACTTTTAAGTTAATGTTTACTTTGGAGTTCATCTTGCAATCTTTGATCTTGTGCGTTAGCACTGAAGTGAAAACTTATTTCATGTCCGACTTCCTAACAGGAGTTTGAAAGTACAACTTACAGGAAATATTTATCAGTTCTTCTACTCTCTGAAACTCAACTTTCTCATCTATAAAGTGGGGATACTCATGCCCACCTTAGTTACACCTTCACTAGCTGGCCGAGATGATCAAATGAACTGTGGATATAATACGGTTGCAAGATTTGGGCAAATAAAAATACAGATGGCCACTTAAGTTTCAATTTTAGATAAACCATGAATAATATTGAATAGGACATACTAGCACTTAAAACTTATTCATGGTTTAGCCTAAAATTCAAATTTAAGTGGGCAGCTTCTATTTAATGTGGCGACCCCTTAGGATATAAACGTGCTTCCTGTTCTGCTGAACTGAGGCAAATATAAGTTACTCGGTCCAATATTTAATGATATGTTCATGCAATAACAACTATTCCTGTCCTTCAAATAAAAACCATGCTATTAGTGTTGATCAATCTTAAAAATCTCGCAGTAGCTCTGCGTCTCTCAGAGTATCTACAGTGTTTATTTTGAGAGATAAACTACAAATAGATGATTCTCAGATTTGTGTGCATAGCATCTTTAGTAGTTGAAATTTTCACTAAAAGGCAAATAGTATGAGTTCGTACTAAAGTCGTCAGTCCCCTGCACCGAGCTATCGCCAAGGCGCTGTCACTAGGTGCCATCAGCTCCAATTCTCTCTTTCCTCCATCACCCTGTCCTCTCTCCTCAGGGAGGTGAGCCGTGGTTGACAGGAAGTGCCAATTTTCTCTTTGATTTCTGACCTCAGAATTTTAAAGACTGAATGAAAAAGTTTTCCATATTCTGGCATCTTTTTTTTTTTTTTTCCTGCAACTTCTTTTGATTATGGAACGTCAGGTGTGTGAAAAGTATACCTGGTTTTAGTTTTCTATGGCAGATTTACAGAGTCGTATGAGCGAGGTAGACATTTACTCACGGGTCTCTTTTATGATCCGAGCCCGGCTTTTCTGCCACTGGGAGGAACAGATGACTGCCACATCCTTGTTCCACGGCAAAGGCGTTTCAACTTTATGTTGAGGAACTAGGGGAGAGCATTGGACCGGAGCGCAATGGTGCATAGGAGGTCTGGATCACCACCTACCTGTCACGTTGCTGGCTGGTGGGGATTCTGAGTGTCCTCGCCAAAGAGTGCTGATTAAATCTCTACTCTAACAGAGTGGCGTCATGTCAGTGCTGTGTGATTCAGAAACATCACCCCTTCAACCCATCCCTTCTCTGAAAAGCAGGATTACTCAGGCTTTCTTTTTTTGTTGTTTAATTTAGTCGGAGGAGAATTACATTCTTTGGGATTCCTTGGTTATTTTGTATTTCAAAAGGTATCTGTTTGTAGTTAAATTATGCGACATGAGCGGTGTTAACTAATGCTACGGTGGTAATCATATTGTAACATGTAATGTATCAAATTAACACATTGGACACCTCAGACTCGCACAATGTCACATGTCGATTATAACTCAATTTTAAAAATGTGCTGTATAATCATGCTACGTAGTCATTCATAAAACAATTGAGCACCTACTATGTGCGGGTAACCAGGCCAGGCCCCTGAGATGGAAAAAAACAAGACCCCACCCCTGCGCAAGGAGACTTACCCTGGAGGAAGATGAATCAATGAAAGAGCGCCCTGTCCTGGGTGTTTGGACTCTGGGAGGACACAGCTGCCTGGGACTGTGCAGAGGGCACGGAGAAGCCCACCAGCTGCCTGAGCAAGGACACAAGGACCTCAGGAATCAGAGGAAGGTGGCTGGGAGGCCCCTTCAGGCAGAGGACCTGCCTGTGCAGAGACCAGGGCCATCTTGGGAACACAGAGAGGTGGCAGTGAGGGAGAGCAGAGGTTAAGAGGTCCCAGGCCAAGCTCAGCCCATAGATGACATGGTACCAGCTTGGAGAGTAGAGTGAGTGTTCCGGAGACATCCAGGTGAGAAAGGTGTTCTACCCTGGGTAACAGTACATGGGCAGGGAGCGAGAGCGAGGCGCTGGCTGGGGAAGGAAAGGCTTCAAGGAGACAGAAGGAGGTCCCCATAAGGTTTTTGGCCGGGTGCCAAGGGGATGAGAGCTTCAGGAGGCTGCCCCTCTGGTCAGATGCTTTGAGGGTGAAGGAGAGCCCGCTGAGGTGTAGTGGTGACCAGCACGCAAGTCCACACGGAGCTGTGTCCTCTGTGATGCTGAGCCCTGCGGCCTTGTGGGGCCCCGGCCAGCCGGAATATTGGAGGCAGGGGTGCAGAAGGTGTGCTGGGAAGTTTTGATCAGTGATTTTTTTTTTAAATCAAATTATTAAAGATCTTTCAAAATCTGGGCTTTTTACTTACAATTGCTTAAGAATTTGAAACCCATGTGAACTATTATTTGGACAGGTTTCTCAGAGTAATAACAGTCCATCCAAAAATAAATAATAAATAGCAAGGAGTCTTTGTTAAGCTTTTGAATAGGATTTAGTTCTGTAACCCGTGTTTCCCATAAAATAGTGTAATAACAGACACAAGATGACGACTCGCCAGCTTCGCCGCAGCCCCACCCCTACCCCTGCTTCACTATAAAATGTTTTGCCCCAAGGGTCTCTGACTTAAGCTGTCACGGGAGCCTTGCTGCCCACCAGGTCATGGTGGTTCCCCTTCTATCCTGTGGTTCGGACAGTGTCTCTTATCATCATGATGTCCCAAAGGGAGGCCAAGAGCCCTGTGCCTGTCACTGCTCTACAGGAAGCCCGTCACCTCCATCTGTTGCTGAGGACCTCCTCTCGGGGTATCATGGCCGAGACATTTGTGCTAAAGTCACGTTCCCTGACACTTCCATCTCGTCCCCATCACTGCCTTGTGTTTACTGATGCTTTGCACGATGCTGGGCAGGAAAACCCCCCAAATCACGGAAGCTGAATTTCCCACAAGCTGGGAACCGTGATCTCTAAGTCAAAATTAAGTTGACTTACACAGTAAAAAGACATGCAAATTTTCTCGCACTCTTAAGTCTATGAAATGTGCATTTGTGAAAATGTCTGCTGCCCTGATCTGTAGGCTGCCCTCCCCCTTATGCTCACAAACGCACAGACAGGGACTACGTTTTAATCGTTGCACCGCCAGCATAAATCTGTTTATACTTGAACTTTCTCAAAAGTAACATTTTTTAACCAGCTAGCTTAAACGAAAATTAAGCAATGGTTTGCTAACACTGCATACATTTTGCACGGTAAGTTCATAATCAATACTTGTCCACGGGAGGTGTTTCAGATATACATTTTTTACTAAATTGAGGATAATAGATGTCTGCATATGTAGCTTCTCCTTAAACGTAAACGTCTTCAGTTTCTAAGGACTTTCACAGAAATGGAAAACTGGAAAGTAGTTTCTATCCAATCTTCAGAGGTTAACGATTGAGAGGAAGCCTGGAAGCCAAAGGTTCATGGTTGGCGTCCGGTTTTAGAGAGCTTCTTAGCCTCATTTCCTGTGTTTACAGAATAAGAGCTGCTATGCTGGAAGCTCAGGACCGCGATAGGTTTTGTTCAGTCAGTGCCTTCTGGATGGTCTGAGGAACCGCTGAGGCTCTGGGAGGTGCTTCTGGAAGGTGGGGCTTCGTGCGCTGGATTTTCAGCCTGGCAGCGGGCTCACCACAGCACACCAGGGACACCAGGGCACGTGTCAAGTCTTCGTCCCTCTGTGGTGTTGACCGTGCCGTGCTTCTCACAGCCCGTCTGGGAAGTCTGCATGGGTCAGGGGACACGCGTGCTCGGGCAGTGCTTCTAGCCAAGCTTATAAACGAGAGAGCAGAAATGCAGTGAGCAGAAATCCTC
>NW_011888971.1:926764-927144 GCF_000151845.1 Pteropus vampyrus | reverse complement strand
CGGGCCAGAAATAGATATTTAATAGCACAAGAAAGAAGAATTTGGGGAGTCGAGACCAAGAAAAGCATCCCCAAGCGAAACATCGGAGAGAAAGAGCGAGAAGGGGAGACAGAGAAGGCGTCCTTCCCAGAGAAGGAGCAGGTGCAGGCTTTGCGGCCCTCCACGTCTGCATCCGCCCAGGGCCTGGGGTCCGCCCTGCGGGGGTGGCTCAGTCAGCCCCTCTGCTGACTCTAGGTATCCGAGGTCGTCCTCTGTGAACGCCTCTCATGTGATGTTCCCCATGGAATGGTGCAAAGCTGGCTCTTTGAGCCACGGCTGGCTGTGCTGTGCTCTGCTCTGGAGACGTGCCTCAGGACGAGGCAGGTGGGAGCTGAGCGGTT
>NW_011888971.1:921347-924824 GCF_000151845.1 Pteropus vampyrus | reverse complement strand
CCCTTTCTAGGCCAGGCCTCGTAGTGCTATCCAGGGTCACACTGACCATCTCGGAGGAGGAAAAGGAAAGGGAAGTCCTGCAGGCACAGGGGACCCAAGTGCCACCACACCCTCCTCACCACCTCGGCCAGTCTGCTCATCGCCGTGGGGCGTCCAGCTGTTGACCAAGCGCTTGACCGCCACTTGGAGCCGGGGTATGGCATACATGCCGCTGCCCCCGGGGAGGGCACGGTCTCGAATGTTTTTAGGGATCGATGTTCCTGTTAATCCCTCTCCTCAAAGCAGCGGGTTTGGTGTCAAAATGGGCACTTGGCCACATCGCTCCCGAACACCATACACAGGTCACCCCCTTTCTCAGGCAAGGCACCCAAAGGCGCCAGCGCCGGGCTCAGGGGCGGGGGGTCGCCTTGCACACCTGCTCATGCCATTTCTTAACCCGGAAACTAAAGCAGTTTGAACCTCACTCTCTCATCCAACACATGCAAATCGCTGTAGGATCAGACGGATGATGTGTACACTGTAACATTTAGAGAACTTTGTAAAGTGGGTCTCCTTATGTAGAAGGAAGGTCCTAATGTAGAAGGAAGGTTTTGTGAATAGTAAAAATTATTACAGTATCCCCTTCTGGGCGATTCTAGAAAACGATGCCTCCTTTGGTATCAGAGTGTTGAGAAGTAGCATCAGGGACCTGCCAGCCAATGAAACGGTTTGTGCATATTAACGTCAAATAGTGATATTTATTAACAACTGTCTTTCATATGGCACCTTGCCCCTGACTTTAACCAATGGCTGCTTAAAATTTGTTTGGATTTGTGTCCTGTGCAGGACTGACTTACCTTAGGGCGGGAATTAACCTGCCCAGTTGCTGATGGCCCAGTGAGTGACAGGGAAGGTTGAGGTCTTGCCAAGAGGCATGTCGCAAGGTGGAGTACAGTTAGAAGAGCCGCGGTCTCGCATCTCCATCCCGGTGAGCTCCGAGTTCGTTGACTTCTTTGGGGGCGTGACACAGGCTGACATGCAGGAAGACACAGGTCTGCGCTCTATGTCGAGGGATCTGGAGCCAGAATGGGAGTGTGTGGGTTGCAAAGCATGGGGCCTTCTGTCACTGAACCCGGGTGACAGCTCAGCGCCCTGCAGGCTTGGAAGCTAAGTTCTGCCTGGTATCGGGGAAGCCGGGGGTCATCATGCCCCCTCTCGCTTCCTCTGCAGCTGTACTCCACGCCCGGCCGTGAATCCCCAGGAGCCCGCTGCCACCAGGCACGGGGCCAGGGAGGAGCCCACAGTCCCCTTTCTGTCAAGGAGAATAAGGCCACTTGTTTGTTCTCACCCGGCCCCGGGGGGAGGAGATTTTGTGGTGACATGCAGAGCTGAATCTCCCTGCTGTTTACTTGTCCCCACGCTCAGGGGAAGCAGTGAGAGATTGTAACTTCGCTGTAAACTGATAGGCGGTGGCCTCCGTGTGCCCACCCTCGGCGTGGGCGAGTACCGGTTGACCCTTCAACACTCCAGCTGAGAAAAGAAATTCTAAAGATTTTACCTTAAGAGTTTCCCTGGATTTTTTCTGTTTCTCTGCCATCTTCCTCCTGTAGAAAGACAGGAAACCTCCCTAGTTTAAATTAACTAGAGAAAATCCGTTGTAGGAAACTAGTATCTACAGATCAAATCGTTTTTTTTTTTTATGAATTCTGGGGGAAACGTGTTTTGTTTTCTTTGACAAAAACAATTCTAATTTGTTAAAAATTTGCCTAAAGAAATACATTAAATAGGAACAGGATAGCAACTAAGAAGTAGATACTACTTGTAGGTAGCATATAGGTAATTTTATTTGTTAGTAGTAAATCAATTTTAGAAATAATTTTTTAAATAAATTTATTTATTTATTTTAATTCGTTTTGAAGCGCTCAAGAGGAGAAACTGAGATTGGAACTAAGTTATCTGTCTCCTTCCAAATCATATGTGCATTGTTCATTTTCTGGAGTGTCTGCTTTTCAAAGGCCACTCACGGTTTGATGTCTATTAAACTGTCTATAAATGGTAACAGTTGCTCGAATTCCACAGGCTTCTTTCTAGATTTTACCGCCACTCCATCATTGAATCACCTTAACCATATACCGCGAAAGGAAAGTTGTGTATTGTCTCCATTTTTCAAACGAGGAAATGGTGGCTTAGATTTTCGGTGTTGTGCCCAAGGTCACGGTCACATAGTGCGAGGGACATGACCCCCGGTTCAGAGCTGGGACATTCTGCCCCCAAGGCCCAGGCTGTATCTGTGGTTTTTCTGGGCTGGCCCTGGTACAACGAGGACATTGCATTCACGGTACAGTGGGGGTGTCATTCAGTGGTTAGATTTCAGCAGGGACGAGCTGCTGGATGTCACTTTACGTACTGTGACTTACTGAGAACCTGAGCTCGTTCGTACTGGAACAGGCTGATCTCAGGTCTCCTGATGACCAGTCGAGGCTTCTTCCCATTCGCTTCGTCTTTATTGTGCATCTGGCAGACCCGGAGGAGGATGACACCCGCTGGTTGCTCTCGGACGTGTCTCCTCCGTTCTCCGGTGGCTCCAGAGGTGACCCTGGAGTGTCAGGGGAGGCAGGGAGCCGCGTGCCTGCCCCGGCCATGGTGAGCTCGCTCCGTCACTGGAACAAACAGCGTAGCGTTTATAACTTTGCGCAGCTGTTTTCCCCAGAAAGTTCTTTTGAGAGAACAACTTTTATTAAAAAATATATTTGAGTCAAGTTCGACCTCAAAAAAATAAGTAAAAATAATGTTTTAATTTTAGCATTTTTTGCAAAAGCATTTAATAAATAGCCTGGGGGAATTACATAAATAATACAGCTCATGAGGATGAGGATGGTGGTTACCCCTGGGCCGTGGAGTGTGAGAAGGACTTCCCCTTCTCCCTTTCCCGCTGGACTCTAGAGCAGCGGTCCCCAGCCTTTCTGGCACCGGGGACCGGGGCTCCTGCAAGAATCTAACGCCTAATGATCTGAGGCGGAGCCGAGGCGGTGACGCTGGCGCTGGGGAGCGGCTGCAAATACAGACAGAGCTTCGCTCGCTGGCCCCGCCATTCACCTCCTGCGGCCTGGTTCCCAACAGGCCTCCGTCCGCAGCCCAGGGTTTGAGGATTCCTGCTCTAGGACGTATTGACACATAAAGCGAATGGACATTTACTGAATTTCAAGGGCACCAGGGATCAGGACAGACCTGGAAATGGGTGCAGCATGTGACAGTGGATGGTAGATGAGCTGGAGGCACCCTGTGGGCCGCTCAGAGACCCCTGGGGCAGTGTCGGGCTCCGCATAGCCGTGTGGGGTCTGTGCAGTGGGAAGAAGTCTTCCCAGGGAGGCACAGGGTGGAACAGCCAGGGGCGGCCGCTGCTGCCTTCCTGCTGGTGCAAATACCAGTGTAAACTCACACCCTTACTCTGGCAGGAAAACAGCCCCTGGCAGAGAGCCGACCGTGTGCCTCTGTCCC
>NW_011888971.1:903453-920062 GCF_000151845.1 Pteropus vampyrus | reverse complement strand
TGAGATACAACATTAGCCAAAGAATCGATAACCTTTGGGACTTAGGTGTCTGTTCTGTTTTGTTTTTGCTCCATTATAAAAACTAATCGGGGAGAGAACAGCCGAGACCTGGAAGAATCCTGAGACATGCCTTTTAAATTTTGCTTTGCAGAAATGGAGGGAAAAATGAATCTGTTAAGACAAAGACGTGGGCTGTGTTCGTGAATGGGATCGAGTCAGCCTTCATTCCGTTAGCCTGGGAGAGCGTCATTCAGTTAACGATATCCACACCTCATTAAGAAAATTAGTATGGAAATTAGGACATTTCTTGCTTGAGAGGGCAAAGTTTTAAAAGGTGGAGTTAATTGGCTGGCACTTTTATTAATTAAATGTTCTCTAAGGACAGCCTCTGACTGACGGGAGAAACACACAACTTCTAGAGAGAAATGGCCGGATCCCCACGACGTGCATTCGATTACGAATCACATAAACAGTCGGAAAGACATTTTGACAAGTACCCAGCTTACAAACTAAATATTCTCCCTTCAAAATGAATTTAATATTTTCCAAATCTCGGTGTCTTGGGTTTTTGTTTGCGTTGGCTTTGGAGGAGCCTCTAAAGACTGAATTTGATTCATTCCTAATATATTTATTGAACTTAATATGTGCCGAGCACCCAGCCAGGCCCCGAGTGGAAGATGACGGATGAGGCGGCTCTGACCCTGTCTTCATGGGCTCAAAATCTAATGAGAAATTCTGGCATAAATAAAATCCCCGAATATCTATAGCGGACTTGCGCCAAAGGGCCTTGGAGTTGCCTGAGACTTTATCCCAAAATCGATTTATCATTACAGTCTGATCCCAAACTACAGTAGGACCTAATCTCTGAGCCTGACATCCAATTACCTTTTAAGTTATATCTGAATCACAAGCAGTGTTCCAGTCTTAAATTTCCAATAGTAAGGGACTTACTCACCAAGGTATCATATACTTATTCGAGAGATGATTCACTCAGCGGGTTATTCTGAAGCCATCAAATGATGACTATGAAGACATCTGTGTGACGTGATAGAAATTGAAAAAGGAAGACGTGTATGTCATCATCACAACTGTTTAAAAAAATAGAATTGGCGAAAGACAAAGTTCTTTTACCAACATGTTCATTACGACTTTGAAGAGCACATTGTAAGAGGGGCCCAGGTGGGCTTGGGCTGGAACACGAGGTCTTCCGGCAAAGTCACAGGTTAGCAAGCCCGGGGCCTGGCCAGGTTGGAAAAGGACCAGGCAGAATGTGTAGATGTTAGAACATGAACATGCATGAACTTGACCGGTAAATTAAGAAACATAAGTCATGTTACTGTAATAATCGGGGAGGAATTTAGGTGTCGTGGGGCCTGAAGCTTACACCACGTGGGAGGGTTCTCACTGAGGAAGAGGATATCCGGTTATAAATACAGAACGACGAGGGCCAATCACAGGGCCTTACAGGGCCTCGTGAAGTAAAGAGGTAAAAACTCGGGAAGCAAAGCTTCCTTAGCTTCATGGTGAATCCACCTTCGGTGATGCTATAAACAAATATTTTGATTTGGGTAGACAATAAACGCAGAGAAAATATCTGAGCACCATCTAGTAGAGGTGACGCCTAAGGCTGCCCTGCCTTCTGCAATGCCCACGCCCTCCCCCTGCCTGCAAGGTTTGAGTCCATTTTTTTCTTTCCTTCTTCGGTGAAATACTTTGACGTGATTATATTACTGTTACCATGTGGAGGATTTTTTCTAAGAACAAGAAGTTGAACTAAAAACAGTCCCTAAAGGGATGGTCATCACTGAGTCCCTGATCACTCTGGAACACACGACTTCAGATTTTTCCTGTCCCATGTGGAAGACAAAACCAAATACAAAAAACAAAAGAAGAGATTGAAATAAATCGAACTGCTCTTCTACACGCGTCCTGCCTTCTTTGCCCAGAGGTGCTTCACCCTGCCCCTGGACCACACCGAACGCAAACAGACCTGTCAAGAATTTGCTGTTCTGCCTTCGAGCGGCTCCGCATTCTCTGCGAGGTGCAGAGCCCATTGGGCCAGTTTCTGCTCTGCATTTAATCATTTAATTGGCTCTGGTCTGTCTGGGCGAGCGAATTTTCAGGCACTTTGTGAAATTCTGTCATGACCGCATTCTGTGTGTGTAGCTGACTGATGTCAGATGTCCCGTCCAACTGGCAGGAGAATCTGTCAGCGGCCATTCAGCAGTCCCCTGTCTCTGGTGAGCAGGTGTCACTCTATCCATGCAAGAGGAGCTGAGATCAGGTGCTGATGGAGGCTGGGCAGGGCCAGGTGTGAGATCCAAGTGCTCACCTTTGCTGCTACCACCAGGTCGGGGAGGGCACCAGAGAATCCACACTCAATGTACACGCAACACTTGCCCTAATGGTTCTGCTCAGGTGGGTGTGTGCTCTTCGCCCATGATGAGCATCTCTTGGCCTCAGCCTTATCTACTCAGTCTTGGGCAAACTGTTACGTTGGGTGAATTATAAGGAGTCAGAATAATATACTCTTTTTCTCTGGACTTACTGTCCTCTGAGGTTTTATATAAAAACTAAGACATATGTCTTGACAACTTGTGCCTTGCTCAGATGTAACTGTCGACCCTTCAAACTCTCCTGTGACTTCTGATTCTGCCCATTAAACCCTCTTTCAGGGAAGGGCTTCCCTCGAAGAAGCACGAGATGGACAAAGAAGTGATCACACCTCCATTTCTATTCTTGATTGGCCAGGGAGGAGAGGCGGCTGGGAGCGTGGGCTGTGGAGGTACCTCTGCTTACCTCTGTTTTACACAGAGAGAACGTGGATACCGAAAGAGTGAGCTTTTCTCTGAGCGAGGTGACGAGTGATTCCTTTCTTTCCCTGTTGCCACATGGACTCAGCTTTTTCTGGTCCTCACTGCTGGCTCCTGTTGGGCCACGGGTGCTCCCTGTGTCCCCTTTGCCCTGGTTTTGGACCCTGAGTACAACACTGGCCACAGCGGAGGCTGCCTTCCTTAGAGAGCTTCGTCCTGGGGTCAGACTTGATCTTTCCAGAAAGATTTTGTGTCTGTTCTAGAGAAAAGTTCAGGATAATTGAGGCCCACGGGAAGGCCAAGATTAACAGTTCCAGTTTCTGTGCATGATGAGCAAGTGAAACGGGACTGTCTGTATCATGTCAGAAACAATAAATTGCTTATTGCAATTAGTAGATTCCAGAAACACTTTTGTTTTGCTTGTTTCAAATGCCCTCTACCCTTTTCACTATTTGTTTTGACTATTAATTTTCCCTAAATGCATCACTTGTAAAATTTATTTTATTTATTTGTTTGTTTATATTAAATTTATTGGGGTGACATTGGTTAATAAAATTATATAGACTTCAAATGTATAATTCAGTGATGAGTCATCTGTATATTGCATTGAGTGCTCACCACCCAAAGTCAAATCTCCTCCTGTCACCATCCTATTTTGTCCCCCTTACCCTTCATCTACCCGCTTCCCCACTTCCCTCTGGTAACCAGTAAACTGTTGTCTGTGACTATGAGTTTTTGTTTGTCTTGTTCATTCAATGCTTTCAGCTTTATGTGCCACTTATGAGTGAAATCATATGGTTCTCAACTTTTTCTCTGACTTATTTCACTTAGCATGATAATCTCAAGATCTATCCATGTCGTCACACATAGCATTATTTTATCTCTTCTTATGGCCGAATAACATGCTATTGGATATATGTCCTCATCTTCTTTGTCCAGTCCTCTCTCAAAGGACACTTCAGTCGTTTCCATGTCTTGGCCACTGTGACTAATGCTGCAATGAGCACAGAGGTGCATATATCTTTACAGATAAATGTTTTCAAATTTTGGGGGTAGATACCCAGGAAAGGGATTGCTGGGTCATACGGTAATTCTATTCTGAATTTTTTGAGGAATATACATACTGTTTTCCATGGCGGCTGTACCAATTCACATTCCCAGCAGCAGTGTATGAGAGTTCCTTTTTCCCACAACCTCTCCAACACTTACTACTTGTCCCGTTGATGACAGCCATTCTAACACGCGTGAGGTGGTATCTCATCTGGTGGTTTCAATTAATATTTCCTTAATAGTTCATGAAATTGAGCATCTTCTCATATGTCTGTTGACCATTTGTGTGTCTTCTTGGGAGAAGTGTCTGTTCAGGTCCTCTGCCCATTTTTTAATTGGGTTATTTGTATTTTTGTTGTTGAGCTGTATGAGTTATTTATATGTTTTGGATGTTAGCCCATAATCGGGGTTCTCGTTTGCAAATTCCTTCTCCCATTGGGTTGGTTGCCTCTTTATTTCGTCGATGGTTTCTCTTGCTGTGCAGAAGCTTTTTAGTTTGGTATCATCTGTTCATTTATTTCTGCTTTCACGCCCCTTGTCTTTGAGCTCAAATTCATAAAATTCTCCCTAAAAGCAAGGTCCACGAGTTTAGTACCTATGTTTTCTTATACGCAATTTATTGTTTTAGATCTTATGTTTTGATCTTTGATCCATTTTGAATGACTTTTGGTGTATAGTGACAGATAACAGTCTAGTTTCATTCTTTTGCATGTGGCTTTCCAATTTTCCCAGCACCATTTATTGAAGAGGCTTTCTTTACTCCACTGTGTTTTTGACTCCTTTGTCGAAAATTATTTGCCCGTATATATGTGGGTTTATTTCTGGGCTCTCAGTTCTGTCTCATTGGTCTTTGTGTCTGTTCTTCTGCTAGTACTATGCTGTTTTGATTATTGTCATTTTGAAGTATAATTTGAAGTCAGGCAGTGTGATACCTCCAATTTCGTCCCTTTTTCTCAGGATTGCTTTGGCTGTTCGGGGTCTTTTTTGATTCCATACAAATCTGATGATTTTTTGTTTTATTTCTTTAAAAAACGCCATTGGTGTTTTGATGGGGATTGTATTGAATCTACATAATGCTTTGGGTAATATGGTCATTTTAACTCTATTGATTCTTCCAATCTATGAACATAAAATATCTTTCCATTTCTTTGTGTCTTCTTCAACTTCTTTTAATAATATCTTAGAGTTTTCGGTGTATATGACCTTCACATCTTTTGTTAAGTTTATTGCTAGGTATTTTATTCCTTTTGTCGCAATTGCAAAAGGACTTTTTTTTCTTTGTTTCTTTTTCTGAAATTTTGTTGTTAATAGATAAGAATAGAATGAATTTTTAAACACTGATTTTGTATCCTGCAACTTTACTGTATTTGTTCATTGTTTCTAATAGTTTTTGGTGGAGTCTTTAGGGTTTTCTATGTAGAGAATCATGTTATCTGCAAAAAGTGACAGTTTGACTTCTTCATTCCCCATTCAGATGCCTTTTCGTTCTTTCTCTTGCCTGATCGCTCTGGCTAGGACTTGCCATACCATATTGAATAAGAGTGGTGAGATGGGCCTCCTTGTCTTGTGATGTGAAATTTGTATCAATCTCGTTCAGTTTTAAAACAGATTTTTCAGGAAAACTTAAAACTTATTATCCACGTGATAAGATTTTAACTAAAATCCATTTGCTTGATATTAGTGGCAGTACAGGTCAATTATTTAATTTAATATTAAATGAGAACTGAAATGTGAAAAATTCTCATCATATTTAATTGATGTCTTTAATGATAAGCCAATAGTGAATAGTTTTTAATAAGTTAAAAGTTAGTGTCTACTCGAAACACTAGTTCATTAATTTCATCTGCAAATCATAGTATGTAGCATGAATTATTATTAAATTCCTTTAGCAAGTTACATATAATTAGTATAAACATGTATTCTTATTAGTAATTATATCTTTGTTTACTTGGCATATGTCCTAACTTTTAAAAATCCTATTACAGTCGTGTTGTGTTTTAGTTTTTCTTAATCTTTTCTAGTAGATTTTGCTATCTGACACATCCTATACACCACAGCCCAATTTCCCTCGCTTAAGCAAAACCCCAACTTTTTTGCCCATCAATTAACTTCTCGGCAGCATTAAGGAAGCCTCAGTCCAGCCAAGCTGCTCTGCTCAGCTTGCTGATCATCCTGTGTGGACACAACTCCAGGACATCCTTCCGGGGGCCATCTTGACGAGGGATGTGCTTCTCATTCAGCTAAACCTCAGCTTCATTCGAAGGCCGACCTACATGTCCCTCTTCCTGGAACTCCCCTGGCCCACCTCTCTCCGCTCGGGGTCCTGTAGCACTAATGTCTGAACTTGTCACTTAATACTTATCCCTCACTCTGTTGTTGGCGGGCACCAGTCACGAGTGTATTCTTCCTCCCTAACTGGACCGCAAGTCCATTCCTGGTCTTTGTGTCTTAATTACAGGGCAGTGCGCCTTGCACATGCAGTACTCAAAATTATCGCGACTTCATCTAAACTTGTAGTTGAAATACTTTGCACCACTTAATGGAATATGTTGTGGTGTCCCACATCGCCCATGGCACTCACAGATTTAGTATTTTTGGTATAGAATGTTTTCATACACCCTAGAAATTGATAACATAATTTGTAGTGTTTAGAGGTTAATTAGAATAACTATATGCATAAAACCTTTTTCTTATTTACTCCATAATATAATTTAATTTTTTTTTTATTTTATTAGTTTCAAGTATACGGTACATTAGTTAGACATTTATATAGTTTATAAAATGATTCCCCTAATTGCTCTGTCTCCTCTGACTCTTCACCTAACCAATACATTAATGCTGACTGCGTCCCCTACGCCATGCTCCCCACCCCCGTGACCATTTATCAACTACTAATTTGTACTTCTTAACCCTTTACCCCATTCTCCCAGACCCCCGACTCTCCTCCCCTCTGTCTTTCACTAGGTCGTCCTATAAATTTGTGAGTCTGTTTTTGACCACTTTGTTCTTTTTGTTCCTTAGATTCCACATATAAGTGAAATCATATGGTATTTATCTTTAATATAATTTAATCCTCTAAACAGTCCTTTGAGGCTAGTGTTATCATCCCGGTTTTATGTAAGGAGGAAGCTAAAGCAAATACATGTTCCAGTCGGATTTACCAATTGAAGGATTTGTGGATCTCTTAGAATATATTCCTCGGGAAGGTCTAATTATTTTTTCACCTTATTTTTAGTAAGATAATGTTTTTATCTTACTAACGCAGTTCTTAAAAGCAGATTCTGAGTATGTGCTACCATAGTGGGTAGGTATATGATACCTCAGATTGTCAGGAATTAAAGCAAGATTCATTTGTGACGGATAAATTGATCTATCCCGCTATCATCATAACGAGAGTAGAAATAAACACTGATAATTTGCTTTGTGCTTTGGACAGTATTTGGGAAGCCCTTTGAAGTTTGCCACACTTACAAGGAAACCCTAAGTCTTAGCGCTCCAGGCCCCGAGGTTCTTCTCAAGCTTCTACCAAAGCCTCTGTTTATTCGTTTCTTCACACTGCGTTCCCTCCCACCCGAGCAGGTTCTCCATGCTGATCGCGCTGCCAGCATCTCCTGGTCCTGCGATACGCCGCCAGTGGATGAGCTCATGCATCTCCTTGGTCCCAGTTCCGATGCCAGTCCCAAGTACTACATGACCCCAGACCCGTCCATCTAAATGGGGGTTCCCCTTTTTGGTTTTTCCTTTGCAACTGGTTGTTGATATTTATCGGTGTAACTGTTTAATGTTTCTTTCCTTTTCTAAAAAGTGAGTTCTTTGGATACAATGACTGTTTGGTTTGCCACAGTACACCCAACACCTTCAAAGTCTAGTTCATTTATGGCAAATGTGCTTGAGTATATTCTGGATGAATGAATGACTGAACACTTTTAACATCCCATGTTTAATGAATCCGTGTTTTTTTTTGTGGCAAAAATTCCTAATATCAAAAGTAAATGGATGTAATGACAATTAGTATGACAGTAACAAGCCAGATAACGTTATCCTCACTTAGACAATCTGACATGCAAGGGGATCATATTCAGAAATTAGCTTTAATTTTCCAGAAATGCAATAAAAAGATTTTAATAATATACTTATTTTTCCTATTACTTAAATTAGAAAAACGTACTCACCAACTTTCTAATGTAAAGAAAGAGTTTAGATAGATAAAAATGTAGCCTTGTAAAAAGGAAACAGTTTATCCTTCTTCTAGAAGCAAGACTTCTCTCTTACTGTGCATCTAGTTCTACGATGTACTCTCGATAAATGAGTTTTTAAATTATATCTTCAGGTTCTGACCAACATGCTTTTTTTCTTTTTTTTTCCTTTAATTTATTTATTTTAATTAGTTCAAGTATGCAGTACATTGGTTAGACATCTATATAGTTCATAAAACGATCCCCCCAATGTGTTTTCTGAATTCACAAACTCTCAAGTACCAGGGTAATATATCAAATGAGAATAATGTAAGGTTATTAACTGAATCAGGAAAAAAAATATTCAAAAGTTTCATCATACAACGAAAATTATTTCCAAAGTGGAGTAAAGAAAACCCACTCTCACGATGGCTTCACTAACAGGAGTGAGTGATTTTCCTATGGTCTCTTTCAAAGACCCGCCTTCCAAAACATAATAAATTTTGCTTAAAGTATAATTTAGAAAAAAGGTAAAGCTCATCAGAATTTTGCCCATGTTTTGAAATACTTTGAGCGAAGAAAACATTTATATCAAATTGGTATTTTTAATGAATAGACATGTTTGTAGAGAAGTTTTAATATTTTAAGGGATAAGTTAAGAATATGCAAAACCATCAGCATTTTCAGAAGAAAGAGGTGTTTTGACAGCAGCTTTTCATTTAAAACAGCTTAAAACGTTCCGTGTAACCAGTGACATTTTCTGGGTTCTCCCCGTAACTTCGCAAGGGGCCATCCAGGGCAAAGTGAGGGAGTTGGAGGAATTTTCTCCTTTTTGTACTTTTAATTTATAAATATATAAGTGTGAACAGTCGCCACTTCTGGAGAAGGAAGACTTTCACGTTACTCTTTATAACCATTTTGTTTGTCTGTTTGTTTTGCATGAAAGTGTATGTGTCATTGAACGGAAGCCATTGGACTGAGGTGGCTCCAAGGCCTACGTAAGCCAGAGTCAGTGTATCACAGCCTGAGAAAACGAAACGACCCTGTCGCAAACAGCCAACTAACCCCTGTCCCAAATAACACCTGCCCCCAGCTCCTGTGGGTGGAGCCTCGTCACCACTTTGGACTTGGCGCTGCCCTTTCGAATTGGCATATGCAAAGCAGACCCTCGGGAGCTTGAACGTGCCTCTGTTTACCTTTTAACGTGTGCGGGGTCACTTATCGAAAAGTTATAATGAGGTGATGGTGACAGGTAATCGTGTTACACCCCTTGCCCCTTTGGCCGAATTCTGCCGAGAGAAGCACCAGTTTTAACCATTTGTTTGAACTTTTTGGGTGGTCGATAAGTAATAACTGCATAGTAACGTAGTAATTTTTTACCTCTCTCGCTTGATTTATTGTCTTTAGACATATCTTCTGCAGCTGCGGGTCTTCTTTCTCTGCTTCAGTTTCTTAGTTTTTCAGTGAGAATAAAGGTAGTAGCTATTTGAGGTGCTATATATAAGGTTCTAAAAGGTTTCAATGCACGAAGAGAGCTCAAGTTCTTAGAACAATGCTTTGCACGCGGTTAACATATTTGATGTGTTAATTAGCATTATTTCACATCATTAATATTAACGGCATTATTGTTTATACCACCTTGCTGGCCCTGCGCTTGACTATTTGGTAACATAACATATTCTCCCTCCCAACCCTGGGGAGCCATGAAAACTTCATGCCGCACTCGCCTGCCTTCGCTCACCTCCACTTCCTGCTTCCCTGCCCGCCTTGGCCCCTCCAGGGAGAGAATTCCCAGGATCCCCAGGTGTTCAACGCCCTGCTCGCCTGTGGGGTGACCTTCTGTATCATTTCGGTCATTGTATTAGTCACTGCTTCCTCCCTCTGCACATCTGCCTTCTGTTATACTTGTAACATAGGAATCAAAATCTTGTCTAACGCCCATTGTGTACAAACTCCTACAAACAAAGCTGAAACGAAATATCCACCTGCTACAGGACTTCTGATAGAACACGTTGGAGGTTATAGACAGAGCTAGATTAAGCTACTATTAAATTGAAAATTTTAATACATGTTTAAGCCACGATGCTCAAAAAGAAGACTTCCTTATTTCTTTAAATTCGAACTAACTACGTTGCAGGGTTTTGCGTGTATTTGCTTGCACTTGGGCCAATTTCATAAATGTTATTTCTTTGTGTTTTCATCAATAAAATAAAAATAATACCTTCCTCATTAGAGCTTTTTAGGTGTCTAAATGATATAATAATTTGCTATACCATAGTAGGTGTTCAACAAGTAATATCTATTATTAAGGTGTTGATGAGAGCAACGGTAATATGATTATGGTGATGATAAAGGGATAATAATAATAATACCTCCCTGTAAAAGTTGTTTGTGTCTCAATGATATAATTTGGTATGTCACAATAGGCGTTTGACAAACAATGCCTGTGTTTAAGGGGACAACAGTAATGTCGGTGATGGTGGTGGTAACAACTAGTATTTTAGAGCGTCGCAAAATTCTGAATTAGCTGTATCGGTGACACCAAAAGGCTCCCGTGGACACAGGTGGTCATGTAGTCATTTGCCCTCTATCTTAGAAAAAAAATGTAGATATTTCAATGAAAATTATTTAATTCAAATCGGGTCCCTGCTGGTGTGTGCAAATAGCCGAGTTCTCTCAGGTGCAGACCGAAATGCTGTTTACGTAGCTGGTTCCCATGCCGGCTCACGAGGGCTGGGCTCGCCTCAGCTTGCACCTGCCTTTGCAGGGGAAGCCGCCTCTCTGCTGACCCTCTGGTGCTTGTTTCTAGTGCCTGCATCGGGGCCCAGGACCCATACTGCGGCTGGGACGTGGCAATGAAGAAATGCACGAGCCTGGAGGAGAGCCTGAGCATGACCCAGTGGGAGCAGACCATCTCCACCTGCCCCGTAAGTGGCCGCGTCCTCGGGCTGGAGAACACACCGTCCGGGGAACCCCGCTGCCCTGTGGTCACACCCCGTGCATGAACGACGTCCACACGTTATCATGTTTGACCCTCTCCTGCACACCCAGTCTGTGCTCTCTCAGCTCAGGCGACTCTTAGCTTGCAGGAGAGTCACCGAGACACAGGCATAAGCTCTGCGTCTGCTTAGAAGAGAAAACGGAATGTAATATCTCTATTTTATTCTTGAATTTTTTTTTCTCTAGAGTTTGGTGTGGACTATTTCACCATTCGTAGCATTGATAAAATAGGAACATCCACACCCATCCATTTCCCCAGGGAACTATAATTCCAGAAGCTGAGATAAGCAGAGGTTTTCAAAAAACAAATAGACATTACCCTTGAACCCCACGTGGTACAGTCTTGTAGATCCTGCTCAGGGTCATGGCAAGGTCGGGGAGGGAGGGCTTCATGCACCCTCCCATGGTGACTTCTGCAGAATGAGGAGAAACTCTCTTGCATTTAGAGTCAGACTCCCTGATCCAAGAAAACAGATAGATCCCTCATTTCTCTCTGCCGATTTATCCGCTCGGGTCCTCACTTGCAGGAGCCGGCTTGTCGGTTTTTCTCTTTGTCTTTAGAACCCTTATCGACCACTCTCACAGTCTTTTTTCCATTCCCAGAGAATATAAGCAACAGAAGCAACAGCTCTTTGCTCCCACACATTTGTAAGTTCATTAAGTCGCCTTGCTGCGGCATCACTGCTGATCTCTGTGAGTCCGTTCTGGAATATTTCTGCAAGACAGGGGTGAGAGGGGACATGACACATTCCGATATTTGAAATCCATGCTGTTTCTTCGATACTGAACTGCTCGAGGCGTGTGAACAGTCAGTCTGCTTCCTGTTAAGGCGCCTGCTGTTCCCATTATCTAAAGCCCGTGTTCACGACGCTTGCCCTTCCATTTGTAAGTGGGAAAACCAGGCCCTGCGATGTTAGGAAGGCCGGGGCTGTCGAAACCAGTGTCCTTCCCCAGATGTTGGCACGTGATCAAAGCCTTTCACAGCAAAGGTGTGTATATAACCTCAGCAGACTCTGAGCAAAGCTTCGCAAGGGAGTTCGGGTTATTTAGCTTCAGATCTCTCATTTGGGAAGCAAACTTTTCTGCAGTGTCTCTTGAAGTCGATTTTAAAAATGCCAATGTTTTTATTCTGAGTCCCGTCCCATGTCTCAGCAAAGGTGCTCACCTTAGATTCTCTGCAGCTAGGGAAAGCCACGTGCAGCCTCTGCACTGCAGCTCTGGTGTACGGACACCTACTTTAGAAGAATCGGCACATCCTGTAGGTGTTCAACTTTGAATTTTTAATGATCAAAAGGGCAGAAGAATACAATAGCAGTTCTTCTTACGTAAGGAGCCACTGGTCTAGGACCCATGATTGTTTTAGTGCAGCAGCCCCCAACCTTTTTGGCACCAGGGCCCGGTGCTCCTATGAGAATCTAACGCCTGAGGATCTGAGGCGGAGCTGAGGTGGTGAGGCTGGCGCTGGGGAGCGGCTGCAAATACAGATGGAGCTTCGCTCACTGGCTTGCTGCTCACCTCCTGCTGTGCGACCCGGTTCTTAACAGGCCACCGACTGGTACCAATCTGCAGCCCAGGGGGTGGGGACCCCTGTTTCAGTGGATGTCTGAGACATGCTTAATTGAGTCATGGGAAAGATACACTCACCTGCTTGGTTTGTAACAATATGCATCTAGTACATTTCTACAGTCAAAAAACGGAGAGGATCTAGTATTTAATAAGTGACCAGAGGATTGTCGCTGACGTTGTCACTGCTTCTGGGAGGACAGTTACTGTTATAACCCACGAAGGTCCGAGGGTGATGTGAATTTGCCCTCACTGTCCCTCCACTGACTCCGCTTTAAAAATATAGTGAGACGTGGTCTCTGATGCACTGTCTGTGAAATACACATAACAAGAGATTTTTTGTTTTTCTGCTGCAAGATGATTTCATTATATAAAACCATCCGTATGCTCTCACCCTATATATTGTGTCATATATCAAGATACACTTTTAATAAGTTACCAATATGGAAAGCATCTAACAGCAGAGAATAAATTATGTCACTTAGCGCAAAGCACAGGAAATAAAACCCTAGACTTTTCTGATATATGTAGGCTACCATGTGGAAAATGGAAAATCCCATATTACCCAACTGCTATTTTAATTATACATCCTTTTCTACGAAAATCTTAGAAATAAATGAACGAGATGAAAATTATTAGCATTTATATAGAGCAGTCTTAGATATGTTTAAAGGTTATTAAAAATGGAATTTACTTCTATATTCTTTTTTTTGGACTGAAATGGAGAAAAGCTTAATTTTGTTGGCAAATCTACCATATTTCATCATTTCTGATATGTCATGAAGTATACTACAGTTTTATAAGAAAACAATGTCACCATGGATTGCAAGATGCCAACTGATTTCAGAGACATCAAATATATATATATATATATATATATATATATATATATATATATATATATATATATATATATATATATATATATATGTATACACACACACACACATATATATATACATATGTAATGTATGTTATATATATATATATATCTATCTTGTAATCAGCTAAATACTTTTCTCTCTTTACCTACATATCCTTATCCAAAGGAAATTAAGCTTTATAAGGTGAGGGATTTTTGAATGAGACAGAAGCATCCTGCGCCCCAGTAGGATAATGAGCAGAGTCCCGTTACGTGCTGCTCAGTCAAGCCAGAGGGATGCTGAGTGTGCCAACGGTGACATCACACTCTCCTGTGGGGACCCACCTTGTAAAGCTTCACACACCTTGCACAAACGATGTAGCACAACCGAGCTCCCTGAAGTCAGTTGCCCCTCGCGCAGAGGCTGCCGTCTGTGGCTTAGATCCTTAGCCCTCCAGAGAGTTCAAATAGGTGATGGGACCCCCAGAAGCTTCCTGGACCCTCTGCAGCTTGAGACCTATTTCCCACCAAAGGGTCCCTGTTTAAGAATGCTCATGGATTTCTGCATCTAGGAGACAGGGCAGTAGTAGACCGACATATTGATTAATGTCCTGTTTGTTTCTATGCATGTAACTGCAAACGTTGTTCTCAGTTTAAGAGATATGAAGTGTTGATCTAGATCTAGATCGACATATCCAGAGTGGTTCCAATAATATATATGTCCTACGTGACTTGTCACATTGTTTAAAAAGGAGAGCATAGTCCCGAACCTACCTGGGCTTTATGTATGCACGAACGCTGTCCCCATCCTTCGCGGGCACATGATTACCAGCTTATCATGTCATGTGATATCATACACTGAGTCCCTCTTTCAAAATACGCCTTGTAATCATTAGCAAACTGCACACACCAAATAAGCACCTATGGGTCTATAAATTTTGTAATGTAATCTACTATAGATATTTTTGGCAATTCAAGTACAATTATTGGCCCTACACTGTTTCCTATTGCTTTGCACAGGGCTTTAAAAATAGGGACGAGATTCTAGGATAATCATGGTATTTACTGAGCATTTACTATGTATCAATTCTCAGACTAAATATTTTATGTACATTATCTTACATAACAAGTGTTACATAAGAGTTGATTTAAAAAAAGAAGTCTACTGTAAAATAAGGAAAAGGAATTTAAGGTTAATTGTGTGTCTAGACCATATGCCCAGTGCCGTGTCAGGCAATTTTCAATGGGTTGTCTCATTTAAGGTTTTTGATGACCCTCAAAGATAAATGTCACTGCTTTCATCTTATAGATTAAAGAACTAGGACTCAGAGCCAATAAATAAAGATTGCTTCTATTCACCTGTCCTATCAGAGGCCACACAGCACTCCAGCTTAGTTTTCTTCAAAGGTGTTATGTTTCCTTTGTGTAATTCATCTATAGAGATAGACTTAGGGATGAGAGTGAGTTGATGTTATAACACAAGACAAGCCTTTTCAAGGACCATATCCAATATCCTGTTTTCTTACAACCTCTGACAAAAGGTACATGCAACTTTGAAAATAAAGAAAGATCTTTTAACTTCTGAAAAAATATCCTAATAGAAAATATAAGACTTCAATATAGTCATTAGAGAATGATGGCTGGAGGACATTAATGCCTAAAGTTAGGCTCCAGGGACCTCTGTATTCATCAAATGCATCTATATCCTTGGTTAGTCGGGAATTAATGAATTGAACACAGATGAATCAAAACAGTATTATGGATTATGCTTGCTAACAAAAACTGCCTCTTCCTTGGCTAGCTCTTAGAAACTCATTATTTCCTAGGTGAGGGGAACCTTGCTATTACAGAATTGGGGGTGCAAGTATATGAAGCTGAATTCCATGAGACTCCCATCAAAGAAAGATCTAAGAATTTCATTACAGAAAAGAGTGGCTGAGATTGTAGGCTCTGGACTCAGCTTGTTTAGAATGATCTTGAGTCTTTTGCAACCAGCGTAAGGATGAGCAAATTGAGCTACATCTGAGGCTGTTTTCCTACCTGTAAAATGGGATGTAGACAGTGGGGATGTTGGGAAGATTCCAGGAGTCGATACGTGCACATCACTCAGCTCGGTGGCTGCATCCTCTAAACTATGTGTGGTTTGCTCTGGTACTCAGTGTTTAATAATATCGAGCGCATACCCCAAATAGAAAGTTGCCTGGCAGAAACCCAGAAGATAGCACAGCGATAGAGAATTTCTTCTGGATAGCTTTATTTCTGTTCAAGGAAAGCTAAGAAAATTTAAAAATATTTACTCAGATAAAAAATTGAAGCAGCAGAACCTACTCCATTATTCACGGATCTGTTTCCGAGGCAGATTCGCAAACTATGACACTCAGGGTCCAAACGAGTGTGCGGTTAAATGCGATGCGGACGGCCCTCCCCCACGTTATTGTATGAATATTGTCCGTGCTTCTTGCTCTGACATTTAATAGAATCAACAGCAATGTCTCTGAATTGAAAATAGTGCCCCTCAAAGTCTGCAGCTACCCCTCATGGCTGAAAAATGCAGCCCCGCTTCTTCTGCTGCTGAGCCCCACCACGGCACACTCTCAGTAACGATTGGTCCACAGCGGCTCCTTTCCTTTCCAGTGCTCTGGTGGCTCTAACTGCTCTATTTTTCTTCCTCGTTCCCCTCTATTCTTTCCCGAACCGTCACTCCAAATTCTTCTTTTCTTGTCCTGCGTAGCTCTTTTCAGCTCGTCTTGCCGGTCCATATACTTAGAAAGGGAATGTTTAGAGCATCTCTTTGCCCGAGGCGCTATAATCTTGCGCCAGTGCTCTAAGTGGGAGAAGGAGAGGGTTGAGTGTCTAGTGACGTGGGTCTTCTGGGTCTTCGCTGGAGGTGTCCCCAGGGACATTTAGCAATGTCACATTGCTAAATGGTTGTCACATCCTGAGGTGGGGGGGATACTGGCATCTAGAGGGTGGAGGCCAGGGGTGTCAGTAGACACCCTCCGATGCACGGGGTAGTCCCCATGACAGAGAATCATCCAGCCCAAATGTCAGCAGCACTGAGGCTGAGGAACCCTGGTCCCCTGACAAGGAAAAGGCAAACCAATCAGCATTTCCAATCACGCCTTCCAAATTGCTAGCTGTGCAGT
>NW_011888971.1:896934-898858 GCF_000151845.1 Pteropus vampyrus | reverse complement strand
TAAAGCACAGATCTGGGGTCGTAACCAAAGCTTATGTGTCCACACATGTCCACAGCTCTCAATGGCAATGTTTGTCCTTGGACGTTGGGCTTTCTGAAGCAGTGTGGTCCTCACAGCTCACGGCCCCCTAAAAGAATGTTAATACACTAGATGCCTCCTCAAATACCTAATTTCTTTTTTTATCAAAAGTTTTAATATTTGCAGAGATATGATTCCTATTACATCACTATTTAAGTGTGTAAATGAAACCTAAATTCCATAGTGATTTGATAGCTACCTTCTCATTTTAAGATTGACGAGCGGACTCTAATAATCAGAAATCTTCTGTTTCTCTTTATTTCTTTCTATTTTATTCTTTTCTAATCCCTTATAGAATCTTATCCTAATATATTATGTTTTTATGTTTGAAAGTCTTATATTGGTCATCCTATCATACTTTTATGTAACTATCACAAAAACAGATTATGTAAATGGATTAAAAAAACTTTTATTTCTGATAATCATTAAGCTTTATATCTTAAATACGTATTCCAAAAATTAGCACATAACCTAAATTGCATTAATATTACACATTTTTGACAAATAACGATTTAACATAAAAAAACAAGAACGTATTGGAAATTCATTCCTTAATGAAATTGTTTTTAATTCCCAATCACTGTTCTTATCCAGGCAGAAATGCAACTTCTCGCCTGAACTGGGCAGGGCTTAGCATCGATTCCATTCTTATGTTTTATTTTCCTAGTTCTAAGTGCTAACAGGGGCCATTTACATAAGTAAATGGAATTGTAAGGTCATAACATTATCACTCACTGCTCTGAATTCTTTCCAAGTTGTCCGCCAAAAATATGGTAATCTAACATCAAAGACTGCTTGTAATGCCTTGTGTCAGCTGATGACCTGTTTATGTTGGCCTTCAATTTCTTTGGAAGCAAAACACTGGAAAGTACCTAATCCGAAGACTGAATTTTTTGCTCAGTCAGTACTGGCCAGTACTTCCTCAATTTGTGCAAAGTACTTCGAAGAGCCTTTAAGAAGACTGATCAAAGGACTCTAAATTCAACCTGCTCTTTGCATGCAGGCACCTTGTTTAACCCAATACGCTGAGAAAGTGTTGGAAAATTCAAAACGTTCCTAATGTGATACTTTTTGCGAGTATGATATTTTTGATTATATGCTTTATCTCATCACATCATTTAAATATGTTTTCTCAGTACGTTGGAGGAGCAGGTTAAAGACATTCAATTTATGAAAAGAAATCCAGAATGTAAAGTGATTAGCTAAGTCAGACTTTGGTTTTAAACTAGGGCCAAGTCAGATTTACTATTGATCAGAAAAATCTGCTTTCATTTTATAATTAAAATAAACATTCGAATGTGCATCATCATGTCACCCTGTTACTTCTGAATTACAGTTCTTAGTGAGGAAGGAGGGAGAAACAGAGGGGTGGAGGAAGGGAGGGAGGGAGGAGAAAAATCAAGAAACATAACTAGCTAATAGAAAGGCAAGAGGCCAAGGGAAGACCTGCAGCCTTGACGGAGTTTGTCGTCTGAGTGCATCGAGTCTCTGCAGCCTTCCATCTCTCTTACCTGCACCTTCCTTCATGGAACGTTCTCTAGGAGCAAAGCCTGTGTTTGTCTGGGGATGGTCAGGAGTCCCCCCTTCAACAGGAGATGTGTGTTCAGGAAGTAAATTGGAAGATGCTCCAGCATCGACCTCTGTGAGGGCAGGAAAGAGTTAGAACCTTGGCTGCGGGGGTGGGGGGGCTGTACCCTGTGCCACAGGCCCAGTGAAGAGCTCTGCTGAACACACCGGGAGCTCTGCAGCTGGGACCAGCCCTGATGGCTGTCACACCCTCTCAGCTGAGAGTCACAGCCACCAGCACTCTCAGCAGCTGGAGAAAGGAGTGCTCCGTCCTCAGGGC
>NW_011888971.1:893998-896884 GCF_000151845.1 Pteropus vampyrus | reverse complement strand
AACTTTGAAAATAAAGAAAGATCTTTTAACTTCTGAAAAAATATCCTAATAGAAAATATAAGACTTCAATATAGTCATTAGAGAATGATGGCTGGAGGACATTAATGCCTAAAGTTATGCTCCAGGGACCTCTGTATTCATCAAATGCATCTATATCCTTGGTTAGTCGGGAATTAATGAATTGAACACAGATGAATCAAAACAGTATTATGGATTATGCTTGCTAACAAAAACTGCCTCTTCCTTGGCTAGCTCTTAGAAACTCATTATTTCCTAGGTGAGGGGAACTTTGCTATTACAGAATTGGGGGTGCAAGTATATGAAGCTGAATTCCATGAGACTGCCATCAAAGAAAGATCTAAGAATTTCATTACAGAAAAGAGTGGCTGAGATTGTAGGCTCTGGACTCAGCTTGTTTAGAATGATCTTGAGTCTTTTGCAACCAGCGTAAGGATGAGCAAATTGAGCTACATCTGAGGCTGTTTTCCTACCTGTAAAATGGGATGTAGACAGTGGGGATGTTGGGAAGATTCCAGGAGTCGATACGTGCACATCACTCAGCTCGGTGGCTGCATCCTCTAAACTATGTGTGGTTTGCTCTGGTACTCAGTGTTTAATAATATCGAGCGCATACCCCAAATAGAAAGTTGCCTGGCAGAAACCCAGAAGATAGCACAGCGATAGAGAATTTCTTCTGGATAGCTTTATTTCTGTTCAAGGAAAGCTAAGAAAATTTAAAAATATTTACTCAGATAAAAAATTGAAGCAGCAGAACCTACTCCATTATTCACGGATCTGTTTCCGAGGCAGATTCGCAAACTATGACACTCAGGGTCCAAACGAGTGTGCGGTTAAATGCGATGCGGACGGCCCTCCCCCACGTTATTGTATGAATATTGTCCGTGCTTCTTGCTCTGACATTTAATAGAATCAACAGCAATGTCTCTGAATTGAAAATAGTGCCCCTCAAAGTCTGCAGCTACCCCTCATGGCTGAAAAATGCAGCCCCGCTTCTTCTGCTGCTGAGCCCCACCACGGCACACTCTCAGTAACGATTGGTCCACAGCGGCTCCTTTCCTTTCCAGTGCTCTGGTGGCTCTAACTGCTCTATTTTTCTTCCTCGTTCCCCTCTATTCTTTCCCGAACCGTCACTCCAAATTCTTCTTTTCTTGTCCTGCGTAGCTCTTTTCAGCTCGTCTTGCCGGTCCATATACTTAGAAAGGGAACGTTTAGAGCATCTCTTTGCCCGAGGCGCTATAATCTTGCGCCAGTGCTCTAAGTGGGAGAAGGAGAGGGTTGAGTGTCTAGTGACGTGGGTCTTCTGGGTCTTCGCTGGAGGTGTCCCCAGGGACATTTAGCAATATCACATTGCTAAATGGTTGTCACATCCTGAGGTGGGGGGGATACTGGCATCTAGAGGGTGGAGGCCAGGGGTGTCAGTAGACACCCTCCGATGCACGGGGTAGTCCCCATGACAGAGAATCATCCAGCCCAAATGTCAGCAGCACTGAGGCTGAGGAACCCTGGTCCCCTGACAAGGAAAAGGCAAACCAATCAGCATTTCCAATCACGCCTTCCAAATTGCTAGCTGTGCAGTCTTTGGCAATTTTATAAAAATCTCCTTATAGTTTACTTTTTCTCTAAAAGTAGTATATAAAGGTTTTGGGACTGCATTTACCTAACAGAAATTGAATTTCCCATGAGTAGAGCCTTAAAAATGACTGTTTTCCTCTGTCGATGATGGGGACGCAGCAGTTTCAGGGCTGATCCTGCCCAGTTTAGGGAGGCGCTGGTGAGCGGCAATCTCATTTCAAGCCTTCTCCTGCTCCTGGGAACACAAAGCATCCACCACATCCTCCCATCACAGAGCCCAAAGCGGGAAGGCCGAGAAGGAGCAGAGCATCTTGCTCGTAACTGAAGGAAAATAATTTGTGGAAGCCTCTTGCAGTGTCTTCTGAGTGTCACTGGCCGGAATCAGGTCACATGATCGTTCTTAGACCCAGCCCTGGCCCGGTGAATGAGGTTGCCACGCCTGGCTTAGAGCCGCCGGGATCTGCCCCCTGTCCAGGGCCTGTCCCGTTCAAGGTCATGGACACTCCTTGGCGTGGGTGCCTGCGCCCCAAGGAGCGCTGAGGGATCATTCCCGTGATGACGGCGGAGCCCGTCCTCCGGAGTGCCTCCTTCATAAGGCTCTGGCCTTAGGCTCTGTGGGCTGAGAAATGAGGTCCTCAGTTTCCCTGCAGGACAGTTGTATTTTAGGGAGCACGTGGATTAAAACGGGAACCTCGAAGCTGTCAGGAATTGGGGCAGCCACTCGAGCTCCTCTTCTCCATGTCCATCCGCCGTCTGTCCGTCTGCCTCGTTCTCTTCTCGTTCTCGGTGTTCCTGCTCGTACCTTCCCTACATTCATTTCTTTCCTCTCATCCTACTGATACATCCAGCCGCCCCGGCTGAGAGTTTGACTCGTGACCTGCGGTTCCCTTTCCACGAGGCTTATTTTTTCAGTTTGCCAACGTCTATATTTCCATCATAAAATGTCCTCTCCGGGCATTCTGAACGATTTCTGTTTCTACCTTCATTCACTCATCACCATCAAACGGAGGAGCCTCTCACGGCAGTGATGTCAGTAGCTGTGCTGGTCTGGTCAGCCCCCACGCCCCCTCCCCACCCACTGTGCTCCAAGGGTCTGACCTTCCTCACTTCCAGACTGTTCTCTCCCCTCCCAGGCTTTCTTGCTGTCTTGTTGTCTTGGGGGTCAGTCAACCCAAGGCATGGACAGGAGGAGGGAGACTGGTCTATGGCCATGCCACCCTGAACAAGCCCGATCCCGTCTGATCTCGGAAGCTAAGCAGGGTCGGGCCTGGTTAGTACTTGGATGGGAGACCA
>NW_011888971.1:892444-893948 GCF_000151845.1 Pteropus vampyrus | reverse complement strand
GTCCCGCGGCCCCCAGTCAGGGGGTCCACGTGGGCGGGGGGGACGCGTGGAGGTGGAGGTGGCGCAGACAGACTCCGAGCCGTCGGACTCAGCGACCCCGCTGCTTTGTCTCCCCAGGAACGGCGGCTGGACGCCCTGGACCTCCTGGTCGCCCTGCAGCACCACCTGTGGCATCGGCTTCCAGGTGCGGCAGCGGTCCTGCAGCGACCCCACGCCGCGCCACGGCGGCCGCGTGTGCGTGGGGCAGAACCGCGAGGAGAGGTGGGTGCCGCCCCGGCCCGCACCTCCACGCTCACGCTTCCGTCATGCCCGCGTGCTGGGCCCCCGCGCTTTTCGTCGGGGACCCAGCCTAGCTTCCCTGCCGCGTCCCTTTCTGTTGAGCCGACTCGTCCTCTGCTTTCCCTGCGGTCCTCTGAGTTGGGCCGTGGACAGCACCTCGCGGCGCGCGCGCGCTGGCGCAGCTGAGCGGGTTCCAGGGGAGCTGGACATCCGTGGCCCGGGGGCACCGCGGTGCTCGGTTCCCCGGACACGCAGCTGTTTTAAGTCTGTTGGAGAAAGATCCTTCTTGTTGAATTCGACCAGATTAGTCTCAAAACCCACAGTTCTCTGCAGGACCTCAGGCCATTCTGGGTCCCCGTGGGAATGGTCCGATGGAGTGGCTTTCGTCTGACATCGGCGGCTGGAGCGTAGGCGAGAAGGCGTTGGAGGTCTGGGTGATGCTTTTGACCAGCACACACTCGGCCACGGACACGCGCTCAGGAAGGCGCCTCGCACCGGGGCAGGGCACGCTCTCCCGTGTGTGTTTTAAGCTTTCGGCACATCATGGGGACATTTTCGTTCAGTCTTGGGTTCAGTTTATTGCTTTTTATAGAATCAGACGTTTTGATTTCGGCTTCGTAAAATCTACAGTTGTGGTGGTTGACTCTTTCTCGCATATTTACGGTACATTCCCCTGTATGGTCACTGGGAGGATTTCCAAGGAGGTGAATTTCACATTCCTTTCAGGATTCCTATTCTGCCAAATGCACGTGAACTTATTGTATCGGTTCGTGTGAAACAAAATGGTTTTCAATATCTTTACAATAAAATGTAGTAAGGCTGGTATCTGATGATATAGATTCACTGGGAGCCTCATAAAAACACCGGATGCAGCTATTTCCTGTAATTAATATTTATATAGAGAAAATCAACGACAGGCTTACTGATAGATAGTTCTCTACTAGTTATTTAAAACAAAACAACCAGAGGAAAGCATTCTTTTCTTTCTTTATTGTGTTCCTGAATCACCAATTAGGATTTCATTCCTTTTGACTCAGAGGGAAATGAAAGATGATTTTTACAAAGCAGGATAAGTCGTTTTTGAAGTAGTTTCGCTAAAATATTTTTGCATGAATCTGGAATTTCTGAGCCAACACCAGTTGATAAGTAGGAAAGCTGATTACGGGAGAACGGTCTCCCAGCTTTTTCTCAGCCTTGTAAGATTTAAAATTGGTTGGAATTTTTT
>NW_011888971.1:872503-892394 GCF_000151845.1 Pteropus vampyrus | reverse complement strand
CTCAGAGGGAAATGAAAGATGATTTTTACAAAGCAGGGTAAGTCGTTTTTGAAGTAGTTCCCCTAAAATATTTTTGCATGAATCTGGAATTTCTGAGCCAACACCAGTTGATAAGTAGGAAAGCTGATTACGGGAGAACGGTCTCCCAGCTTTTTCTCAGCCTTGTAAGATTTAAAATTGGTTGGAATTTTTTTTAATGCCACATGACATCACATAATCCAGCCCATTCAGGCAAAGCCACCTTCAGATGTGTGAAGCCATCCCTCGAATCGCGGCATCTCCACAAACTTAATACCTGCTGTCACTTTTCCCTGGCTGAGCAACAGGAAGAGTCTGTTTAACTGTGTGGTTCACAGATAGGTATGTTCAGTATCCAATTCTGATTGTTCTCGAAGCTTCGCGTTCAGGAGAAGCTCAGGATGGCTTGTGTGTTCGGAGGACTTGCATTTAAACCCTTCATTTTTTACAGAAGAATCCCTGACGTGGGCTAGATGAATATTTGGTTGATGAAGGAAATTTGGATTTAAGTCATGAATGAATAGGTGGTAAGAACAGGGCCTAAGTAAGATTTTTAGAAAATCGAAGCCTCTCTATTGAACAGCATTTCTAAGGCATTATCGAGAGGTCAATGAAAACTAGAAAAAACAAGTACGTAATATCTCTTTCTTGGTCTTCACAAGCAAACATTTCTTAGATTTCTTTGCCACGTTCTGTGGGAGTCAGTCCACCTAAGTAACATAGAGGAATAATGTCCGTTACAAATATTTGAGAACTAAACTCAAGATAAAAGGAAACCTGGTTTCCATGGAAAGGTACGAAAGATAGAGAAATAAGCGTACACAGCGATTGCCACTGTCATGTCGGGCTTATTTAAACGCCACCAACCCTAAAGAAGTCCTGAGTGACCACGAGTGAATTAATCGATTCTCGCAAAAATTGTCCTTAAGTTCATGCCAGGATTATAGTTAGTGACTTTTCCTCTGAGAGAAAAATCTCCAATATGTGGAATAATTCAGTGGGAACGTTATTATAACAAAAATCTCAGAAATATTAATATCACTTTTTCTGAAGTAATAAAGAAAATATCTAACTTATTTTTTTGATATGTACTAGAAAAGATGTGGCCACTTTGTTGTTCTGTTCTAAAAATCTCCTGGAAAATGATTTTCTAGAGTATCAGGAACTGAGTAGAAACAGTGAGTCCCAAAGAGGCCACCAACAAGGATGAAGCCATGGACCTTTGTGTGAATATTATCAAAATACGAATGCCATTATCCGTATTAGTTTTCTCCTGCGGTATAACAAATAGCTCCACAAACGTAGTGGTTTAAAGCACATACATCTATTGTCTCACAGTCTCAGTGGATAAGAAGTTCCGACATGACTTAGTGGGTTCTCTGCTCAGCCAGAGCTGCAGTCTCGTCACAGGCTCGCCTGGGGAAGGGTTGACTTCCAAGACCATAAGGTTGTTGTCACTCAGCTCCGTCTGAGGAGGATCCCTTTCACACTGAGGATCTCAGTCTCTCACTGAGATTTCCTTGTTTCTTGCCAAATGAACTTTTCTGTCATGGTCACTTGCTTCCTTAAGTCTTGCAGAGAAGAGTGTCCCCTTGCAAGATGGACATAACATTCTTAAACAATGTCATCACGAAGGGACATGCCATCACCTTGGCATATTCTCTTGGTTAGGAGTAAGCCACAGGCCCTGTCTACACTCAAGAGGGTGGCATTACACAGGGTATGGAGACTAGGAGGCCGGGGTCATTGGGGTCAGCGAGGTCACCATAGAGCATCTGCTGTAGTCGGTCTGTTATCTGTCCCTTGGTCATCTGCATCCCTTCCACGTGCAAAATGCATTTCTCCCGCTCTCAAAGTCCCCACAAGTTTTATGCCATTAAATCGTCTCCCCAGATTCCAGAACCTCACGGGAGTCGAGCCCAAATGTGAGTGAGGCCCTCCAGATGTGGTTTCTCTCAGTCTGTCAACCTCTAAAATGAGACGAGTCATATGCCACCAACACACCCAACCTGCAGCGGTGGGACAGGCAGAGGGTACCAGCCCCAGACATTTCCGTTGAAAAGGGGGAAGATGGGAAGTACAGAGGAACCACTCACTGCTCCACGGAAATTCTGAAGTCTAGCCAGCCAGGCGCTGGTGCGTGATTAGGTTTCGAGGCCTGAGCATAATTCTCCGTGGTTCTTCGCTCTGCCTTCCGGGCTCAGTTCTGCTTCCTGAATCTTCCTTCCTTTTTCTCGAAAGGTGGTATGTGCCGGCTGCTGAGTGCTTTCATCCACCTGCTTCCTGCCCGCAGCATCTTGGATGCCCAACAGCCTCACTTCAGTTGTCCAAGCTGAAATAAACTCAAGCTTTTTGCTGAAATAAACTCTGTGGGTCTTCCATGAATCTCCTTTGTGTTTACTTCACTAAACAAACCGGCGCCCACGAGTCATTTTGAGATAGCCCTTCTCTATGCGGGGGTCCTGCTCCGCTGGCTGGCTGTATCTTGCTTGTGATTGAGAGGATCTGTAAGGCACGTCCTGCTCTGGACCTCATCAAGGGACCCTTTGTGTGACTGAATACTACCTTGATCCTTCCATCCTTCTGAAATTTTAACAGAAAGTGGTGCGGTCACATCCTCGGCTTTTCACTCTGTGTCAACCATTCCTGACAGTGCTCAGGAACTAGTTCTTCATTGTAGCATCTTTTGCCAGCAGGAGAGGCTCAGAATGTCTAACACGATTCAGTCCTGGTTCCTTCTGTTTAATAGTTCTTTCCTCGATTTGTTTTTTCTGCCCACATAACAATAAGCAGCAAGAAGAAAGCAGGCAGCACCTCCTACCCTTCACCTATAAATTTCCTTAACTATATAGAGTGCTTCGCACTGCTGGTATTTCGTAAAACACCAGCGACAATTTGGGGAGCTTCCTGCCTTGCAGAACAAGGCTCTTTCTTCTTCCAGCTTCCCATAATATGCTCTTATTTCATTTTTTAGTTTTTTTTTTTTTTAATTGAGATAAAATACACTTAACATAAAATTTGCCATGTTGCCATTTTAGGCGTGCGGTTCAGGGACATCGATGGCATCCCCAGTATCGTGGGACCACAGCCGCTGTATCCCCAAACGTTCTCATCACCCCAAACAGAAATCCTGTAACCGCTGAGCAGTAAAGCCTCTCTTCGCCTTCCTTCTTGCCCTTGGTAACCTCGAGCCTACGTCCTAGCGCTGCGAATGCCCATCCAAGATATTGAATAGAAGTAGAATCACGCAGCGTTGGCTCTTGCATCTGGCTTCTTTCACTTAGCATAATGTTTTCAAGGTTCACCCCTGTCGTAGCACATGTTGGAACTTCCTTCTTTGTTTTAAAGCTAAATAACATTTGACTGTGGCCACACCGTACTGTATTTATCCATTTATCCATCAATTGATGTTTGAGTTATTTCCACCTTTTGCCTGTTGTGAATGATGCTGCAGTGAACACTGGCGTGCGAGTCTCTGTTTAAGTCCCTGTTTCATGTCTTTTGTGTACATACCTAGGAGTTGGACTGCCGGGTCATGTGCTAGTTCCATGCTTAGAGTTTTGAGGATCTGCCAAAGTGTTTTCCTCGGTGGCTGCCCCATTTTACATGAACACCAGCAAAGCACAAGGATTGTAATTTATTCTCATCCTCGCCAACAATGCTTATTACTTTATTTTTTTTATAGCCTTCCTAGTAGGTGTACAGTGGACCTCATCGTGGTTTTAACTTGCATTTTCCTAAGGAGTAA
The DNA here is from genome assembly GCF_000151845.1 of Pteropus vampyrus. Taxonomy (NCBI): domain Eukaryota; kingdom Metazoa; phylum Chordata; class Mammalia; order Chiroptera; family Pteropodidae; genus Pteropus; species Pteropus vampyrus. The sequence continues at coordinate 888,628 of NW_011888971.1, read as the reverse complement.
TGATGTTGAGCATCTTCTCATGTGCTTTCTGGCCATCTGTGTATCTTTCTCTGGAAACATCTATTCAAGTCCTTTGTCCATTTTCCAATCAGATTCGTTTTATTTTTGTTGAGTTTTAATTTTTTATGCTATTTCCTTCTAAATCCTCATTAGCAGCATCCTCAAAATCTAGATTTATACTAACAGTCTGTTCAAGGTGAATTAGGTTTTTCTACCATGGTCCTCAAAATTCTACTTGCTTCTACCCTTCTACCCTGGTCCCGAAGCCACTTTCACGTGTTAAGGTATTTCTTACAGCAGGACCACACGTGTAGGTACCAAAATCTGTTCCACTGGTTATTACATAATCATGTGACCACAGACGCAGTTGCCTAAGTCCCCACATGGTCATTGGCTCACGGTTTCTATGGGCTCATAGCCTGGACACAGTTTACTGGGTCCTTTGCTTCAGGATCTCACGAGGCGGCAGCCAAGCTGTAGATCATGGCGATGGCCCCATCTGAAGCCCCATCTGCTTCTCAAATCCCATGGTAGTCAGCAGCATTCCGTTCCTCATGCGCTGGCGGACCGAGTCCGTGAGCCAGAAGCCACCCTTGTTCCTTGCCGGCTGGGCCGTTCAGCCTCGTCACTTGCTTCCCGAAAGCCAGCAAAGGAGAGTTTTCTTGAAAGAAGGGCATGGCGATCTTATGTAACGTAATCATGGAAATGATATCTTGTCATCCTCGCCGTGTTCTGTTAGGAACAAGTCACGGATCCTCCAACGCTGAATGGGAGGGGATTACACTGGACGAATTCCACGAGGTGGGGGTCATGGAGACCACATTAGAGTTAAGAGTCAAAGGAATGAGTGGGGATGTTATAGGATTGCTCTTTGTCTTTGGAGCGGGGAGGGAGGCGGGGAGCATATTCACTTAATTCTGCAGTGAGCCAAAGCTATGCTTTTTGCACGTCATCGCACTCTCAATGGGCTCTCTTAGCTTCCTCTTGGGGTAAAAAATAACATTATGGTGGACTCAATATACGTACGGTTTCTCTGGCGCCATGAAAGATTCCATTATTTCGGTATGGCCCAGCAAAGGGACAATGACTTAGGGAGAACCAAGGAGAAGATAGTTCTGACAGGGCTCTGGCTGGTTCGGGCTAACAGAGGCTGCGGTGAGCAGCTCTCGTGGAGAACAGGACACAATTTAGAGCGCAAAGAAATACGAAAAAAGACATGATGCCGTGTTGAGAACCTAGTCTATCCGGGATTCTGAAAGGCAGTCCTTTCCACAGAGACTAGGTTTGCGGAAAAATAAATAATTATGGAGAAATATTGCTGGGCTATTAACTAACTTTTAAATGGAAAATGAGAATGAGCAGTCATGGGCAAAATTAAAGACTTAATTTTTAATGCATCATGAAACCCATCTGTGACTTTCCGTGCTTTAAGATATTAGAGATCCAAGAGAGCCCATAAAATTTCAAAAATGTTTAGCTTGTTATTTGGGAAAAAAACCAGCTGCAGTGAGGATTCAACAGCAGGCCCACTGTGTGAGTATCTTATCCGTAGATTAATATAAAAATCCTCGAACAAGCAGAGTTGCCAAGGTAACTAACCAACTTCCAATTTCCACTTTGTGTGTGTCAGCAGGAAGAGCAGTTTCACAAGAGGTGCTTCCCTCAGGGCCTCGTGTTAGTTGGGGTGAGAGAGGAAGGGGCCAGCGAGACATTACTTCCTTGAAATTGCAGAGACTCAGAGTTAGGGGCTTGCAAGGGCTTGGCCTCTGAGCTGGATCTGTGAGCGAAAGCCCAGGTGACGTAAAGGGACAGAGCCAGCCTCACGACCTCTGCTTCCCTTCTGAGCTCTCTTGCAGAGGGGGGATGTGCACATATCCTGGTGTGGCTTTTTTTCCCAGAACTACTGTACAGATAAAAAGCGAGAAAAGGAAAGCAGGTTGTGGACAAACTTACACAGCCAAACAGGAAGCCGGTGAACACCGGTTGAAAGTTCCGTGCTTCGCGCAGCCTTGGGGGTCTCCGGAAGCCGGTTGTTCCCTGTAATAACATGGGGAGCATTTTCAGAGCTGGCCTGCTGCGGACGAACCTGGGGACATTTCCATGCACCATGATTTATTCCGCTTTGGGGAAACGATAGCTCAGTTACTGTGCTTCTTATGAAAAGTGAAAGGCCTTCTATTTCCTTCACTCTCTCTACCCTTTTATTGTTTGTTTGTTTGTTTGTTTGTGTTTCTGAAAGCTGAAATTAGAGCCAAGGCTTCTGGGATGTCCACACCTTGGCAATGTCGGCGGATAGGCTTTTCATCAGGGAGTCGTTGTCTGCTGTCTTGCCGCCCACAGTGAGAGAAGCTGCATGGGGAGACTTTGAATTAAAGGCTGACAGTTCTGATGCTCTTAGTTTCCTTCTTCCAAATGTGTTCTCAAAACAAGTGACGGTCCCCCTCGGAACAGCCCAGGCACCAGCACGTGTCAGTCGTCACTGAGCCATCGGGATTTTTACTTCCCGTAACTCTACAGGTTTGCACGTTTGCTCATCATGTCCCTTTGATCCGTCACGCCATCAGTGTCGTTTTGGCTCTCGTATCTAGAGGCCACACCGTCTTCACTCGGAGGCCCTTCTCTTCCCTCCCGGCCGTGGCCCTGAACTGCGACCTGGGCCCTGTGAGACCGTCCGTGACTTCTTAGGGAAACCTAATGTGTCTTTTTTGTCTCAAAAATGGAAATGATGAAGAAGAGTGATGACTATTCAGTTCCACTGGCTATTCTTTTATGTGAAAGTTTAGAGAAACGAGATCATCTGCCTCCCTGGTTCCTGACTTCCTTCTGCCAGGACATTTTGACTCTCCTGTGTGTGGGTTTCTCGGTACAGTCACACAGCTGCCATATCTTATTCCCACTATACCAAACCCCATGCGCATTCTTCTCTCTTCCTTGTCTTGCTTGTCTACCTTAGAATATCTCTTTCTCGGCTTGTTGCAGCCCAGAGACTCCGGGCTGGTACCTGCTCCATCAGCTCTTCTGCTGGGGCCCCACCTGGCTTTGGAGACCCAGACCCCATGCTCAAGCACGGAGCGGTCCTCAAATCTCAGGGCTTCGGTCCTCCGCTGGGCTGAGCCACCAACCCCTGGAGACCAGTGTCCACGGTCTGACTCAGACGGTGCTATTTTGTCTCTGAAGCTCTGTGAGATTTTCTCGATTCCTTGTAAAGAAAATTCAAGTTCTTCCACCTGTTCATAAAGATAAACCCTTCCACTTCCTGTCACCTTTTTCTGTTCTCTTGTCCTCGATCCGCTGTCTTACTTCACTCTTCCCATTTCCACCTTCCGTTCTTTTCCAGAATGTCAGCCAATACTCCACAAGCCTCATTCTATTGCTTCCCTTCAGCTCGGCCTGGCTTTTCACTTTTCGTTGCTGTACCTGTTCCGAAGCCTTCACGTTTTCCCGGGATTTCCCTGGTCTGAGGGAAAACCCATTGAATGGGATCAGCGTTGGCTGTCGGGAAACCGTGCTCCCTAAATTGCTCTTCCTGGTTTCTGGAAACTGGCTCCCTTGTGCGTCTATTTTCTGCCTTCGAGGTGGTGCTTTCGGTCCTGTGTGTCTCGGGTGTGAGTCCCTTTCCTGACCTTCATCTGGGGGTGTAAACATCGGTGACGGGAAGCACCCTTCACCACGCCCTTTGCACGGAGCGCTGCAGGATGTTCGTTAATGGCGATGGCATTAAAGGTGGCTGACAGCCTCGCCGACAGGGTCCTCCGCCTCCTGCTTCTGAAGGCAGATGGTCCGGGGACATCAAAACCTTGTATTCTAGTGTCCCCTAGAAACGGAAGTTGTGCTTAGCGGATAGACCGTTTAGTTTCAGCAGTCCTTTAAGTCGTCATACGTGTCTCATTAAATTTGGTCATACTCAGAGCAGCATCTTCCTCCCTAGGAGCTGGAACCGGAGCATGCCAGGCTATTTCTTGCTTTTGTTTATTTCTCTCGCTTTGCTTCATTCCACTCGCAGTATTAAAAACAGGAGAAAAGTGACTCATCTACGGCTAAAGAAGGCCTCGTATATTCGGCTAAAAGTTTGCAGTGGGAATGTTTATGCAGAAGTATAGAAGTATATTCAGTCACTAAAAATAGGACTAGTAGTTGCAAATAGTAATTCAACTCTTTGTAGATAAGGGGTGGTCTCTTAAAGTCCGTGGACGTCACTCTGGCAGTCCATGAATAAATTTAAAAATGCAATAACCTAAGCAGGTTATTGCATGAAGCTTTATTTTAAAATCAGACTTCAACTTTTCTTTGACTTATTATATTAATAGGATTATGAGCCTTATTTGATTCACAGATAAGAAATGAAATCCAAATACTTTTGCTGCTGTCATATTCATCTGTCTTTCAAAGTTTATGTTTAGAAGATGCATGTTCTATACAGATGTTTTTCTATATGCTCCCCGGTTTGCATATCTATTAAAAAAGGGTTTTGTTTTGTTTGTTTCTCCTTTAATTGGCTGCACAGGAAGATCCATCCCGCATTGTGAGTTTAGCGTTTTCTTCACTGCGTCCCGCGCATCCCATTGTCTGTGCCCACGCAGCATGGCCAGCGCCGCATCCGCCTCCTTCACCGTGCAACCACGTCAAACACACAAAGCCCGTCCCGCGAGCATGCCCATGTGCTCAGCATCTGGTGCGGGACGCCGCAGCGTGGAAGGGCTGTGGCCTCGCGCCGCACTGACCGCTTTCCTTTCCTCTCGGCTTCCCCCTTACAGATACTGCAATGAGCATCTGCTATGCCCCCCGCACGTGTTCTGGACAGGCTGGGGTCCCTGGGAGCGGTGCACGGCCCAGTGCGGGGGCGGCATTCAAGCGCGCCGCAGGACCTGTGAGAACGGGCCGGACTGCGTGGGCTGCAACGTGGTGAGTAGCGTCCTCCTCACGCCCCGCCCCCAGCCCGGAGCGGGGAGGGCGGGGTCAGCGCGCAGTGGATGTTTTCATACCTGGCTGCGCTGAGCGCACGAGGTACGGGATGCACTGCAAACGTTAACTGCCCTCAAACACTGGATGCTCTGCACACACCGGGGACTCTTCACACACGATATATGTAAACATTAAATGCTCTGCACACACTAGATGGTCTACACCCAGTACATGCTCTACGGGTAATGAGTGCTCTGTAAACATGGCATGACCTGGCAGTGGATGCTCTGTACATAGGAGATGCTCGGCCAACATTAGATTCTCGGTGGACTCTAGGTGCTTTGCAAACTAAATGCTCTGGGAACGTGGCGTGTCTAGGCACCGGCTTCTCTGCATACACTGGATGCTGTGAAACACTTTCGTTTTTCTGGTTGATAACAATGTTCAAAGGAAATATTGGAAATTCGGAGTATCCTGGAAGCTTCTGGAATTAAATATCCATATATGGTATACGCTACCCCTGGAGTTTTTCAGTTCCCATTTCTGAGCTATGACAAAAGCTTCAGCCGGCTTAACTCCGGTCACTGAATTTGGTTTGGGGACATGGGACGAGGTCCCCATACGCAGCCCACACCGAGGCACAGAACACGGGAGCAGAGACGCTGAGGGGTGAGAAGCTTTCTGGGGCCGCTGTGGGAGCTCGCGGTGCCATTCAGAGGGAATGAGAGACAACTTCGGGTTTCTTTTGCTTCTGCCTTAGCAGGTCATCTTTTCTTTAACCCTTTAAACCCTCGCAAAAAATTCCTCTTGTGCGAGCACCTTCCCAAGGGCGGAGGGCTGCTCCTCCTGCAGCATCTGTCAGGATGACTGAGCCCCGAAGGCTGCTGGGCTCGCACCTCGTTCGCAGGCCCCTGGTGCTGGCATCGCAGAAGAGATGCAGACACGGGGGACGCAGAGACGGGGGATGCAGAGGAGACCAGGGACGCAGAGATGGTAGGGATGTTTGGGGAGAAGTTCGCGAGAAAAGCTCTGGTCTGGCCTCCTTCCCCACTGATCTTTCCTGTTGGTCTTTGCAGCATTTTGGTTACTCGGTTGGTGAGGCTGAGTGATGTTTTTGTGCTGCTGCAAAGCTTGTTTTTCGTGAGATGCAAAATCCACATGCCCCAGATAGCCTAGGGGAATTCAGAGAGAGAGGAAGAGGATCGTGAGATGCTTTGTCAGATATTACACCAGCCCAAGGAGACCTCCGTTATTGGGATCTGCAATTAGATTTCTTCCCCCTTTGTGCTGGGAGATATTGCAGTCACTTTAACAGAAGCCGTTACTGATTACAGAGACACTCCTTTCCGCGTCAGCCTGAACTAAATTTCAGCCCCCAAAAATCTGTGTCCATTTTGCAATGGTCTATGTATGGATATTTCAGGAGCTGAAATTTAGAATTATTTGCTAAAATGTGATGGGTAAATCTGTGAACAGTCACTTGTTCTAGGAAAAGAATTCAAGTGTGGTAGCTTTCTTTATTCTTTGCTGAATCTCTGATTTCCTATTTCTGAGGGGTGGGCGTGTGAGCCTGGGGTCTCTACATCCATTCAGGGTTTGTCTCGTCTGCTGGGGAACCACAAAGATGGATGGACGAGCTGACCTTATGCTTTAGTTCTAAAACTTTGCAATGCAAAAAACTCAGAACACATTTCAAGTCATTCATTTTTTTATTCCAAATGGACTTCAATAATCACATTTTAAAACAGTTTAATGAAAGAAGAAATATATTAAGGGAAAGCGTAGCATATCTCCAGCGTAATGTGTGTGCATCTGTGTGGGTACGTGTGCGTGTGTATGAGAGAGAGAGACACCTGATTATAAATGCAAAAGTTGAATGTCTTCCCAGAATGTCAGTGTATTTATTGCTTTATTTATGTCCAATTTTAGAGAATGATGGTTTGTGAAACAAATATAACATCAGTTTTCAAATCTAGAAAAATGTCATGCAAGTCTCCAATGAGTCTAATGTCAGTCCTCGGATATTTTAGTTGTTTGGTTTGGTTTTTGTCTTTCCCACTGAAGTCAACCTACTGGCCATGTACCTCCAGGAAGGAGTGATGGTGGCAGAATGGAGCAATCTAACCCTTTGATTGTAGAAGCACAACCTTCTTTTTCCTTCCTGTGGCTTTTCCCATTTATTCCAATTTCTGTCTTTCCTAAGACAAGAATGCCAGCCCATGCCCATGAGGACTATAAGCAGGATGGCGGAGGAGCTTGGTTTCTTTGGATTGCACAGACAAACGTATCCTGTCAATTAAATTCCTAAGAAGTTCACTTAAAAACAATTGCCGTTTAAAGAAATATGTTGATTTTCATATTCCAGCAGCAGTTTATAAATCTTTGGCCACAAAATACGTTTATTTTTGATGGAGGTTTTTTATCAAGATAGTATCTGTGAGTGTAGGTAATTTATTGGTTTTGGAGTCACGAAGTTGATTATCTGCTTGCCAATATCTGGATAGATGACAAGTCAGTGGCTCTTTCTGAATCTCCTCCTCTAAGAAGGGGTGACGATCTCTTCCTCCCTCCCATAACTGTGCTAAGTGTCAAATGTGGTGACGTTTGTGCAGTTCTGGTAGAAGGTCTCACCTTTCCAGCCCTTCACTTTGAGATCACTCTTGCTATTCTCATTTCTTTCATTGTTTTTTTCTGGGCTTCGGCAGTTTCTCCGAACTCAAGCTTATTAAAAAATGACAAGATGCTAATTAAATGTTATTTACACGGTAAAGGATGTGTTTGTGGAAAGTATAAGATCTTGAATTTCCTGAGCACTACATAGCTTAGCAAGAAAGAGAGTTGATTTCAAATTCATGTGTGAGCGGTGTGTAAATGACTTGAGAATCTTTTCTTACTGCACCATCTTAAAATGGAAGTTTCACAGAAAGATTCTCAAGTTTCACCTTTGAAATTTACATGCCCTGCCCTTGAGCGAATCCCCAGGCCTCGATGTCTATTTCAGTGAGAGCGTTTCAGTTCAGAGGGTAAGGATCTTCACTGAGAGCCATTAGCTTTTCCTGGAACACCCTGCTCTTGAAGTTGCAGATGTCGCTCTCTCTTCAAGATCCTGATTTCCGTTCTTTTTGGTAAATACGCAGACGTGAGCTTGCTGGATTAAATGGTAGTTCCATTTTTGATTTTTTGAGGAACCTCCAAGCCACTTTCCATAGCGGCTGCAGCATTTTGCATTCCCATCAACACCCTGCACGGGATCCAGTTTCTCCACATCCGGGGGAATTGAACTTGGGATCTTGAGCTGTCTACACTCACATTCACTGCAGCGCTATTGGCTGTAGCCAAGATGTGGAAACAACCTAATGCCCATCGACAGGTGAATGGATAGAGAAAATGTGCTGTGGGCATACACCGGAATACTACTCAGCCTTTGAAAAGAAGAAAGTTTTGTGTCATGTGACAACATGAGTTAACCTTGAAGACATTATTCTAAGTGAAATTAGCCAGTCACAGAGAAAGGCAAATACTGCATGATTATACTTATAGGAGACATCTAAAATAGTCCAATTTATAAAATCAAAGGGTGGAATGGTGCTTGCCAGGGGCTAGGTGGAGGGGGGAATAGGGAAATAAAATTTTAGTTAGGCAAGACGAACAAGCTCTAGACTTAGAAATTTAAGAGTGTAGATCTCATGTCAAATGTTCTTAGTACAAAAAAAATGTTAAAAATAGTAGTTCCGGACGCTGAAGGCTTAGAGGCCTTGGAGCCTTGGGTTGTGTGGGGAGCCTATTGACAAACACAGAGGGAGGACGCGGATCACTGTGTGAACCCGAGGCCACTCACTGTCCCCCATCCTCTGTCTCCCCATGAAGTGTGGGGTGAAGCCCACTGGTGCCCTGGAATCGCCGAGTCTGTGATCCTAGTGTCCCTTCTGTGGACCTTGGTGGCACGTGTGTCCAGCTGACTGAGGGACCACTACCAGAAAACACAAATTTAAATTCAGTTTTGGCTGAAAATTCCAACACGCGAAAGGAAAAAAGACAGAAAATGTTATGCTGCGTCAATAGAATTGCTTCTCAAATTAATGCAGCTCAAGATTTCCTCAAAAGCTTAGCCGATGAGTGATAGAGGAGTTAAAGATGGTGGCAGATACAGCAAAGACAGTTCAAAAGCAGAAGCAGACTTAGTATTGCCAGCACTGTATTTATTTCTGACATATCAGACGCGATATAAGACAGTCGACCGGAAGCTATGATTCACGACGCCAAGCGGGAGCGCAGGCAAGAGCTCTACTTCAAAAATACAAAAAAACCTGATCGCATCAGGCCCTGAGAGGTCGAAGAGAAAAGACATTGATGTCAATACGTGTCGTCAAAGGGATTCTGCGAAGGTTAATTAGAGGTCACATAACACGAAATTTGTTTGCGTCACATAATGGCCCTATAAATAAATTTAGGAGCAAGCGAAACCTGGCAATTGGCAGCTTAAACAGACTGTAACATATGAACATAGAGACAGTGTTGTGACATACCTCATTTTTGTGTAGCATCTCGGAGTTCGCAAAGGATCCTGGAAATGTCATCCCATGCATTCCTGCTTTTCTGAATGAGAAAATCAGGGCCCAGAGAAGCTAGTTATGTTTCCATAATTCCTGCAGCTGCAGAGTAAGACCTCACATCCGGGTCTTCTCACCCGCAGGTCCTGTGAGGTCCAGGATGCTGTGTCTTTCTTAGAAAATAACCTGGCGAGAGCGGTGAGACTAACCCCCAGGAGCTACTCCCCCGGCCCACAAAGCTAGACGGAGTCAAAGGATAGTTATGAGAAAGACTCATGCCTTTTCCTCCTAAATTGATAAAGTTATCTCTGGTGTCCCCTTTATTTATTTATTTTTTTAGTACTAAGGTATTTTCAAGAGACTCACGACCTCCTTGTAATGATACCTACTACCATTCAAATGAGACATCTGGCACCTCCATTCTGCATAAAATATGGAGGAAACGCAAACTGGGAGAGACTCAGCTTTTTAAACCTGAGAAGGAGCTTTGCAGTTGGCCGCTCGCTGGTTTGCGGTGGTTCGTTTCCTCTGGGCTCGTATTCAATATTCTCTCGTTTCCGAAGGGCAGTTTCTCGAGATGCACAGTCCTGCCACGGAGGATGGTGCTGGAAGCGAGAATGGATAGGAAGTTTTCTCCTTGTTCGGTTACTTTTGTTTCCTGCTGCTCAGTTTGTGCCGTTTGGCCCGGCGGACGCTGGCCTGCAAGTGCTTGTCCATTGCCAGTTTGCACTAAATCGTGTGTGTTGGTTAAACTGTCGCCATTTCACTTGGGGACATGACCCAGAAAGCTGTCACGGATGCTGGCCTTCTGCTCAGGCTCCTTGCAAGGACTGATTCTTGAGGTTTATACATTCTCCTTCTCTTCACATCTGTGGAAGCTGCCTCTCAAATGCCCCTTTGCGCCTGATATTCCAAGGCAGGCTCTTGCTTAATTGCGGCATCCATTGGAGATCATCTAACATGATCCATTACCACCAAAGCTCCACAAACGACCTTGACCTTCATGAAGAAGGTCACAGTGTGAAGTCTTCCACTGCATGCGTAATGTAAAATACATTCACTTGTATTTCCAAATATTAACTTATATTTCCAAATATTCTTTTGCAAGGGAAACGATCGATCTCTCTAGCTGAAACTTGATATCACACCTCCATAAGTATGAGAATGCAAAATTTGCTGTCTTTTGTTTTGAGATATCTCAAGGAAGAGCTTGCGGCTGTGAAAGCTGGGCAGAGTAAAAATGCCGCATTTTGTCAGAAGAGGCTCGAGTATTTTGAAAAAGTTAATATCGGTATACAAAATCAAGTGGTACAGCAGGTGGCCACGAAAGAATAAGATTTCTGAAATTTAGTGCTAGAAGTTGGGCGATCACGTTTAAAAGAATAATGCGTGATGCAGGGAGAGAGAGAAAAGACAAATATGATGAATGGTAGGAATTAATCCATCAAAAGTCTGCCTCTAGAACATGTAAGTTATCATCTGCAGTCTCCGGAAATGGCAGTTGGTATGGAGATCTGGAGTATTTCACCAAAAAAAAAAAAAAAAAAAGAAATGGCAGTTGGTATGGAGATCTGGAGTATTTCACCAAAAAAAAAAAAAAAAAAAGTTCTATTTATAATGTTGGAAGAGTCTGCTGCACAGATTTCTTTGGCTTCACAAAAATTCAGGCTTGTTTCTGCCTGTAATAATTCAAACACGGTGATTGCGAAGTTAATTGAAAGGAGACGCTTTCATGAATGGAGGTTTTCTGCTATAAAAGTGACTTGAGACACATGAGAGATTTTTCCTTTACAGTTGACCAATAAATTCCATGATGAAGATTTTCCTATGCCTGACTCTGAACTACCTAAAATGTGCTAATGGAAACACAATAACAGTATTCTCAGCCATAACAATTTCCGCCAAACGGCCATGAGTCTAAAAACCTTTTATAAAGCCTACGTGAACACGCAGTACCCACAGAACAAACTGATATTTTTCAAGGCATAAAAATACTCAGATGTAGGAAGCCCAGGTCTCTGTTTTAAACGATGCCACATTTTTAACTGCTACGAAATGAGTAATTAAATATGGCTTTCTAAATTGAAAGCCTTAGTAGACGTTCCTGTAAACACAATCAGGGAAGATATTTTTTCCAAATGCATCTTCCATCTTTTATCGTGGCGCTGCTGACACTTCTGGGCTAATCACGGGTTATCCATCCACAGAGAACACTTTGGGTCCTCTAGTCAATTTAACATCCTCGCCTAATTGGGCACTTTGGTTGGACAATTTCTGTAGCTCACTGTGTCTACTTGTAGTTGCGCTGGGCATTTGCCACTGCGATTCAAGAGAACTTTTTTTTAAAGTTCTTAAAGTTTTTAAAAAGCGATCTGGTTATCCGGCTATATTGGCTTTTAGGTGGTCTGCTCTGACACTGTTCCTCTCACTGTGCCGTGTGTAGTGTGTAGCGTCGAGATTGGGCTCTGGCATTGACGAACATCTTTGGGTACTTCTGTCTCCTCTCCAATTTTTAAAAAGCGCATTTCAGTCAAGCATTGCAGTCAGCAGAGGCCGGGGCTATGTTCCAGAAGGCGTTTTCACGGCGTCTAGCAGCTTGGGCCGTGGCTGCGTGAAAAGAACATTCTGCCCGCCCGGCCATCTCAGGCTGGGTCCTGTGTCTCTACACTGACACTGTCCCCACACAACCAGCTTACGAGAAAGGCGGAGAGAAGCAGGGATCTGATGCACCGTGGGTTCCACGTTAGGGAAGTCTAAAACCGTCTCGAGAATCAAGTAAACAAGTAAGCAAAAAGAAACGGACCTGGGGAGACATCCCTCTGAGCAAGGCTTCATCCTCTCCTGAGTCGGCTGTGCCTCTCTGGGGTTGTCTTCCTTTGGTTCAGTCTGGCCTGCAAGGTCACCATGCATCACAGCCTTCGAAGGTATCTGCCTGAACTCACACTGACATAACTCGGGTCTGAGCATCTCGATTTTTCGCCCATGTTCTTCCATCATCGTTTAAGTATTAAGCGCCTAGCCCCTGGTGGGTTCTGGGGTAGCACGGTGAGCAAGGGAGTCATGGTCTGTGCTCAGAACCTAAGTGAAAGCCCTCCCTTGTGAAGCTTAACCCGAAATGGTCTGTGTACCCGTTTGTTCGCTACCTTGTTTTTATTTGTGGGTGGCGTTGCTCACGATATACTTTAATTCCAATTTCCACTTAGCAGGGATGGGGCGTGTTTTAGAACTAGCTCACACATATGAAAGAGGATTTTCAGCTAGAAGGATTTTCAAATGAGTTCGGATCACATTATACTTGTCATTTGTTTTGGCTGATGGCAGAGAGTTCTTTCTTTTAGAGAAGTAATATAAGTGGTTAATTATATCAATGACGTGTTTTAATTGGTGTTTTGCTTAAGATTTGTATTTCAAGTTTTATCATTTCATCTGAGTGTCTCCAATGGAATCAATTGAACTTGTATAATTTCGGTCGTTAAAACAATTCACATACATAATAATTTTCAAAGCGACTTGCAATTAAGTAAAGAAGGAAGCAACAGATGTTGGAGCATGAAAAAATGGTTTTAAAACATTGAATATTTTTCACAGATGCCATAGTTACTTTCTTCAAGAAATTATCGCTTTAGTAATCCTAGAATTTTCTAAGAACTAGAGCCTAGTTCAAACCTCTTCCATGTGATTACAAGAAAAAAAAATGTAAGAAGCTACTTCTACATTTCGAGATTCTAATATTTCCAAATAGAAACGCAAGGTTACATTTAGAAGCCTTCAACATTTATCAGAAAAAAAAATCAAAGCTTAATTGTTTTGCTCTGCGTTCTGGCGATGCGCTGCCACCAAGAATAACTCAGAACAGTTGTCTCTTCTTTTCATTCCACGGCGTGTTTTTCCAAAATCTGTTTGACTTGCAGAATCTCAGGAGGTTCTGGTTTGAAAGAAACTGTTGCAATAAAGACACTTAAAGATAGAATTGGCTCATACCGTGTCGCATTCCTGCATTATTTTATGAGCCGTGCTGCGTGAGAAAGTAACATCCTACACACTCATCGCTGGCATCCTGCATCTGCCGTGACATGAACCGTTCTCCACATCTGTTCCTGTCTGTCTTCATCCCATGTAACTGCCCGGTTCGAGACTATGAGAGAGCAGTCTTCCAAGGAACTCATGTCATCGCATGGGAGAAAGAAACGCCAATGAATGGGGGCTGTGGCATCTGCCTTATAAAGTGATGCAGGCCCCTTCTCTGCAACCAGAAACGCGTGAACCATGGCCGAGAGGAGAGAGAGAGAGAGAGAGAGAGAGACAGAGACAGAGACAGAGACAGAGACAGAGACAGAGTAGAGGGGCAAGCGGATGGAATCCAGACCTCCAGATGGGGCTCGGTGGTTCTCCACGCGGTTTTCATTATGATGCTTACGAAACTGATTTCTTTCTCTTATCCTGCAATTGCTAATAGCTTTTAGCAGTGAGTCTGGCCTCTGAGAGTGAAGGGGAGGAGACGGGCAGTGTCTGTTTCACGAGTCTTCTTTGAGGATTCATTTCTCTAATGCTCCGTGTGATCTCTTGTGACGCTGTTCATTTCTAAATAGTTTTGCATAAGAGAGGCAAGGACATTCTCAGCGACTTCAGTTACGGATTCACGCCCGCTGTCCTAGTCTTTGTAGAATTTTCAGAGCTTTCCATCTGTGTCTCTAGTCAGCGGAAAATGTTGACCACCTGCTGCGCGTTCGGAGCTGCACTAGGCGCCATGGACGGTGGACAGAAGCACGCAGTGAAACCCCTAACCACGGGAGCTGTCTGTCTGGCGTGGGAAAAAATATCTAAGTCAAACGTCTAGAATATAAGGAAGAAGGTTAGAATGCCGATGGAGCAGTTAGGAGAACACGGTGTATCCACAGCGGGGAGAGGTTATCTCTGGCTGGATGGGTCAGGGGCCTGCAAGGTGTGGCCGAGACGTGGCCAAGTTCAGGTGGCAGTGGCACCTTCTCTGTGAAAGGAACAGGCCTGCAGGGTGTGGATCGCAGGACGTGGGGTGTACTCGAGACAGTCCTGTGTGACTTGAGACGGCGTTAACGAAATGTGACAAGGCACAGATTTGGGAAGGAAGTCGTGCCGCTTCTAAAAGGTCTTAAGCACCAGGCCGTGGGCCGCACAAGCGTCCGGCTCTCATCAACTTGCTGTTGCAGTTACATAATTGGAGACACACGAATTTTCTTGGGTTAACGTTTACACGGTGCAAGTCTGTCCATGATTTCAAACGTGTAAGCTGCATCGTCTTTTCAATTATTTTTCCCTTTCGGTGAAAAAAAGTCAGGGTTTTAGTGTCTAATAGAAGCTATCAAATTGTAAATATGCCCGTGTGAAGCTGTGTGAGTGTGAGCGTGTGTGTGTGTGTGGATGTGAGTGTGTGGGGGGGTGTGAGTGTGTGTGGGTGGGTGTGAGTGTGTAGGGGTATGAGTGTGTATGGGTGGGTTGAGTGTGTGTAGGGATATGAGTGTGTGTGGATGTGAGTGTGTGGGGGGGTGGGTGTGAGTGTGTGTGTGTGGATGTGAGTGTGTGTCTGTGAGTGTGTGTGTCTGAGTGTGTGGGTGGGTGGGTGTGAGTGTGTAGGGGTATGAGTGTGTATGGGTGGGTTGAGTGTGTGTAGGGATATGAGTGTGTGTGGATGTGAGTATGTGGGTGGGTGGTGTGAGTGTGTAGGGGTATGAGTGTGTGGGGGTGGGTATGAGTGTGTGTGGGTGGGTGTGAGTGTGTAGGGGTATGAGTGTGCGGGGGTGGGTGTGAGTGTGTGTGTGTGCATGTGTGTGAAGAGTCCCACTTTCTTCCAGTCATCATATCAACTCTAGATTGTGTTCCCAAATTTAAAAAACTTAAATTTCAGGTCAGTCTTGTTATATGCGTTATATGAACTCGGGTTTAGTCCTATTTCAAAGCAGAACGTTTCCTCACACTACTCTGAGCTGAATTAATTTGTTTTTAAACATCGATACCAAAAAAGAAGATATTTTAGGATTTTGAAGTTATTCTCGTTCACGAGTGTGTCCTGAGCGCAGGGCAGTGTGTGGGATAGGTAGTGAATGAACCTAATTATTAAATATATTTGTTAATCTTTTTAAAGATGATAATAGTTTGAGAAAATATTGCCAGCATCTTCTGAAACGAAGTGGTTGTTCTCATGATTATATTGTTCTCGTCTGTTACTAGGCTCTGTCCTAGAGTCTGTCATCATGGAACGCGGTTCTCGGCTGGTCTCCCCTCACGGAGATTCTTCACACCCAGTGGCGCTGTCTTTACTTTGCATTTAATTCTTCTTCCCAGATATTTGCTTTTTGCATTTCTTGTTCACGTTCTTAAATTATTTCAAATTCTTTCTAATTGGCTGCTCCAAACAAATTAAATTTAGCACCGGAAACCAGGTTGCCTGTAGTCATAGTGCATGAAGTTCATTAAAATTGCTTTCGATATTAGATTATACTTGGCAGTGACCTTCCAAGACCTTCTCAGGCCCCCATAAGCGAGACTTGAGTACGTATAACTGAAGCGGAGCACTTAATTAGAAAAGAAAATCTGAATTTAATATTTTTAACATTTATTGAAAATTTATTGACATGTACGGTAATACATATTATCTCATTTATTTATTTTTTTCATGGCCCTATGCAAGTCTCTGAAC
>NW_011888971.1:862518-869718 GCF_000151845.1 Pteropus vampyrus | reverse complement strand
ATCATAGTGTCCTTAGCTGTGCCTCACGAGTCACGGCATAATGAGAGGAGTCTGGCCACGTGAAACCCTGTTCCATCCTGATACAAATTGTTAACTTTTAAAATTCCGGTATTTGACTTCTACCTTTTACTTGAATCTTTGTAAAAAAAAAAAAAAAAAAAGTAATTAGCGGAAGTTATAACTTTTTCCCAGTAGACATTGCCCCTTGTTTCCTTAGCAAGGTTTGCACCTTTTCCTTTCTGTTGCTTTTATGCTGATATTTGTGCAGGGGAGTCCTCTGAGTAGGTGCCATGAGTTTACTATAAGTTTACTATAAACTTTTGCCTCGTTATTTAAAAAGGAATCTAAATTAACTTCCAGCACAAGCACTCAAGTTAAACAACGTAAGCATTCCACGTACATATTTACAGTAGGACCGGTATTATGAAAGGAAGTTTTATAGTCCTGGTACTTTGTAGACATTTCACTCCTGGAGGACAGGTCATTGTTTGGAGTGGCTTTAAATCGTACGTCATGTCCTCCTAACTGTCGGATTGAAATTATTGGTGAGCCCGGAGTTAGAGAAAGCTGGGTGATGCTTTTCCACTAGGGAGGGGAGGCACCCCAGCGACATGACGACACTTTGCCAAGAGCATCATGGGATTCCAGAATTCCAGTAGCAGGTGTCCTGTCTGTGTGGCTCACCACCGCATCCTCGGCACCTTCTCAGTGCCTGGCACAAAGTAGCCGCTCAGTGAATTATGTGAAATGCATTAGCAACATTCAAATTAAGGGATCAAATGTTCTCTCCGAAGTCCCTAGTCATCATCATATTTGCAAGAACACATGCAGAGGAGGGTCAGCTGTTCAGCATTTTGAGTTTTATTTGTATCCCTCTCCCTCAGTTAAACATTTGGGTGCCTTATCTCATGGCCGCCTCTCAGCATAGGAGACAGGCATCAGAAGTTAGAACTAGTTAGTGCTGGCTCCTAGAGAGAACGGCAGGGACCCTGAGCAGTAGACGGAGGGGGACGTTTGATTTAAAGCAAGGATTTCTGTAGCAAGTTCTCCCAAGCTTACGTGTCCAGTGGTTGAGTTGCTTAGTGAGTTGTGTCAGCCACGAGGATTAGAAATGGGTGCGATCCAGGAGAACTGACTCAGAAGGTGCCTCCGTGTGAACCTGCACCAATGTCCCCTGCTAAGGGTCACAGTGCCACAGGCTGGGTCCTTGGCAGGCAGCCAGCGTGTTTTTATGCAAAGAACGATGCCCCTTCCTCTAGGAATGGGCAGCCCCATGCCAAGGCTGAATCGCAGCCCTCACACGCACCTGCTGCCTGGATCTTTATGTGCCTCATGCAGCGTTAATTCATCAGGCTTTAAGTCCAAACATAAATCCTACGTGACTATTTACATTTCGCTTATATTCATGTGTTCCTATTAACACGACATTTATGATGATCAAGTGGAGAGCCATGTAAATAATACATTTTATACTAACAGGCTTAAGAGAAAGAATGTTATAGTCATTTCAACAGATACAGATTAAAGGTTTGGTAAAAACTCAATACTCATTCATAATAGTTTTTAAAACGTCAACAGAGTGGACGGGAGCATCTTTAACCTTATGAAAGACACCTATTAAAGCCTTCTGGCAGCCGTTGTCATGCTTAGTGGTGAGAGGTTAGAAGCTTGTCCCCCAGCACCACGGATAGTCCGAGCTGTGCCCGAGATCACAGCCAATTCAACACAACAAGGGAAAGACATGAGTTGTGAGGTCAAGGCTGGGAATAACTTACCCCAAGGATTCCCGCCAGCTCGCCTGTGTCTCAGAGGTCACAGACTATTAGTTCATGACTGGTCATTAGACACAGAGTGACATTTGCTTACTGCGGTGTTGGGTGGATGGCGCCTTGCCAAGCCCCTGCTGGGGGTACTTCGGGGTGGGGGGTGCTCAACTGGTTGGGACCGCACCTCACTTGGACCGTAGCCACCTGACCTTTCTCTGTTTGTTTAACATTTATTGATCGAACAATTATTTAGTATTTATAAAGATTTTGAACACCATTGAGGAACAGGGATCAAAAACCACACAAGAGACAGCGGCTTGTTTTCTGACTTGGGCACCCCATTAGGTCCATGTTTGACAAGGTTTGGGGGGGGTGTCTGATGCTGCCTCAGTGCCTGCTGTGTGATGACTAGCGAGCATCCAGTGCCTGCTGGAAATAGAAAAAGGAGGAGGAGAAGCCGCCATCTTCACAGATTTCCGGGTCCACCAGGGAGACCCCTGTGCAGACGGGTCACCGAGGTGGTGCAGACGGGTCACCGAGGTGCTGCATCCTTTGTGTGTCACTTTTCAGGGTATAGGGGTAGCATAAAGGACAGAGTAGGATTTCCAGGTAAATTTAGGAGTGTAGCACATTACAGGAAAGGCAGCAGCAGCAAAGGCATAGAGGCCTAAAGCCACAGCATATGTTCGTGGGTCTTCAAGACAGTGCCCAG
This sequence comes from Pteropus vampyrus, assembly GCF_000151845.1. Lineage (NCBI taxonomy): Eukaryota > Metazoa > Chordata > Mammalia > Chiroptera > Pteropodidae > Pteropus > Pteropus vampyrus. The sequence goes on along the minus strand of NW_011888971.1, from coordinate 867,240 downwards.
TGGCCCAGGTGCAGGCCATGGGGTGGGCGGGGCCTAACCATGAGCTAGGAGGGGGGAAGCCATGGGGTGGGCGGGCTCTAGCCATGGGGTGGGTGGGGTCCGGCCATGGGGTGGAAGGGGTCTAGCCGTGAGATAAGAGGGATTGAGACAAAGGCGTTGATCTGATTTCCTGAGTATCTGGAAAGCTGAGTATTTTCAGTTTACTCCGCAGGTAACACCAGCCACAGAAATACACTTAGAAACACTAATTTGCCCAGTGTTTTTCTAAGCGGGCGCCACGACCCACAATTCAAAATCTCTTACACTAGAGCCTCCTCGAGTACTATTTTGATTATAATTTTGTGGAACTATACGTATATTATGTAATTATGTATCATATATAATAAGTATATATTTAGGCTTCTGGCTGCCATTGTCGCTCTCTGCCCATTTAAACCCTGTTCGAACAAACCCAACGAATCGCTCGCCTGACCTGACTGCGATGTTCTGTGTGAATGCGGATCAGAACATTTTCTGGTGTAATAAGGCCAGAAAAGCTTGTAATACCAAGGAACAGTCTAAAAGAAGAAAACTACATTTTTTTCTGTTACACTATAAGAGAAACTTAGATGTCAACAGTCACCCTAACATATCACTTATCATTTAATTTTATATGCTAATATTTGTAGGGAAAAAAAAGCAATTTAGAGATAATTTTGTCATATTTTAAAAGGTCATTTTAATTCGGCATTTTTATTCGGCCACCTTATGGAATTTTTTTTTGACTAAATGAATAGAAATTCAAGCAGAAAGCAGTCCATTCTTTTAAATAAATCTTGCAATGTTTCCTAGAAGAGAAAAATGAATTTTAAAGTCACATGGTACAGATTTCTAAATATTTCAGCTAGAGCATTTTTTATAGGCCTGAAAGGTGGCTGTGAATAAGAAACACCCTACCTTATTAAAGAAGAAACTTTCTACAACAAGAGATTTGTAACTGCATTTAGTGGTTTACATAATCTTAACGTATGAATTTCTAAATAAGTGACCATCATGTTTTTATATTTTCATATATAAAAGTACATTTATATGGTGACGATAAAGGAGAAAGAAAATTTGTACAGCTAAAAACACCCAACACCCATCAGGATAATATCACGTACTTGTGACTAAAAATATGAATTTAGAAGAAGTTTACTCACTTCATTATTTAATCACCATTTTTTTATTCTAGGAATTCATAGCAGAATGATTTTCTAACTGTATTGAAGTAGATAAAAATTCGTAATGTATGTAGATCAGTCTTTGAACATTGTTTTGGACAATTTTTTGTAGGAAACTTCTAGATAAATAATCTTACTGCCACATGTTAAGTATATTAAAGTCTAGAAATGCTTAAGCTTAACTTGTAAGTTCGAGTTCAACATCATGAATAGTTTAATAACACCGTAGACCTCATTTATGGGAAAGCAGCCACCTTAATGTTGGCAGACAGGGTCAGGAAGCAAGTGAGGGACAGGGGTTTTGCTGTCCCCCCTTATGCCAAAATCTCGATGGATTTATGACGTCTGACTATTCTCTTTGATGCTCGCTCTAATAAGCTTCATCATTTATGTTCCAGAGCATCACATGGCTGCAAGTGGGGAAAGGACCATGAGAAGTGAGGGCATAGAAAGTAACGGAGTTCTGGTCTGAACCTTAGGTTAAAAAAAAAAAAAACCCACACAGATGCAAGAAATACTTTTAGACTGTGGAGAAAGAAACGTTCTGATGTGTCAGTGGTATTTTCAGTAATAAGTGAATTTAATTATAGCAGCGAGACAGTTATAAGCCCTAAAATTAAGTTCCAAGGGAGAAGTTTCTAAATCTTAGAAATGAACCCATCAATAGTGGTTCATAGACAAATTACTGTGTTATGATGTTTTCAGTTCATTTAGACACAATATTCGCTTTCGGGATGGTTTATTCGGGAAGGTTCGAATGAAAGCCAGTATGTCTTTCTATTACTGCATTGAGATGGAGAGCCTACCAGGAAAGGACGAAGCCTGTATTCTCAGGGTGGGAAGGGATCTCTTCTGTTGGGAGGTTGGGGAGTTTCTGGTTAGTGTCTCTCCCAGCTTTGGGAGGCCAGCCAGTACAATGATGATGGCAGACAGGGAGCCCCACCCAGGACCCGGGCCTTGAAATTAACCTTGGCCGTCACTGTGACCACACGTCCCAAGCAGATCGCCCTCATGCCTTACTCCTCTCCGTAGGATCACGGCAAGGACCCCGTGCAGACGCTTTGGACATTGGTAAAACTGGGGCACAAACGCTTTCGATTCTATTAAGAGAAAGAATAAGGATAAATACTCAACTTTTTGACAACTTATATTTTCACCAGTGGGTCTTTTATTTTCTGTCATCGAGGCTTGAAGCTTTTCTTATGGCGGCCAAGGCTTGGGCTCAGGCTTTTGTTTTGTTTTCTGTTAGCAATTCCATTCTGCTATTAGGGCATGAGTAAAGTGTCCAGAATTGGTTGCTCAGGCAGTGAGACTGCTGACTGTGTCCCAACCCTGGTGCCGTGATGGAGGAGGACAGTGTACCTTGGTGTGAAACTGGTCAGTCAGGCACAGAATGGCAGGCTGGCTGGTTCGTGGGATCAACTGTGTTGATTACTGAGGCCCCTGTTATTTAACTTCAAGCGCTTCCTGCATCTTCGCTTCTGTAAAACATAGTGGATGTGGGGGGTATGCACTTTCACACGCCTCCTTATCCATTCATGTGTTTATTTTCGTCATTGGTAGCCCCTGAAGATGTAACTTAGTATCTTGCACTTGTTATAGATACTCCAACAGTGATTATTGAAAGATAAATGGATGAGTGGTGGGTGGATGGATGGATGGATGGATGGACGGACGGATGGACGGATGGATGGATAACATGATACCTCTGTTTTCATGACTGTTGTTAATTGAAAATGCCATTTAAGCAATATTACTTTGACTTTAATTTCAAAAATATAAATGTTTAAATTAAGATATTTAGATCATTACCCAGATGTTCTAGCAAGAAACATTCATGAGATGATAAGACTCTAATTAAACAATCCAAATTATAAAAATAAAGTTGTTTAAAGAACTTTTATTAAGAGGAACATAATTTCCCATAGTAATTTTGCCAAAAGAAGAAAAAAAATGCACTTCCTTGTGATTTAAATTACAGGGAAAGATGTTGATAAAATATACCTGCTTTCATTTTCCAGATCCATTAAATGATGGGATCCCAGCTTAGCCAAAAAAAATCACCCAAGAGTTCTAAATATTTTCCTGCTGGCGAAATTAAATGACAGAGAGACTTTGACCTTGGATGTTTCAAATACATCATTCATAATGCAGGGATTTTAGATTAAATAAATGTTCTTATTATTATCTCTTAGGGCATGAAATCTTAACTAATTATAAACTGATAAAATGTTAGCTTCATGTAAACTCAGATAAGAGCAAATTCAGATGATAATTTCCCACTGGATGATCACATTACAGGGAGTAAAATGATATGCATGGAAACTTGGATGCAAGTTAAATCGAAACTTTTTGTTAACCACTTAGATAAATCCATTCCCCTGTGTGTAACCCTGCTAGGATAATTCTGGGTTATTATGGCCATCTGGATTTTTTTGGAGAGAGAATTATTTCTTAAGATCGCTCGCCGGTGATCAGTTTGGGGCAAGTCCTCATATTGTCATGGTCTGTACCACACCTTTGTTCCCAAGCCTCTGTGCAGACTAACAGTGCCCCATGTACCAAGCGATCTGCCGATCGCTATGCATGCGTGATCTGGTTTAACACTCCAGAACGATCATGCTGTGTTTCTTTACATGCCCATTTTACAGATGCGAAAGCTGAGGCACTAGGTTAAGGAAACTAAGGGAGTAGACCCCCTGGACAGACCTGGAGGGCTCTCCTGGTTGTCACACAGGGTCACACACTTGAACGTAAGCAGAAAGTTTCACAGTAAGAACCGACTGGCCCACTTACGAATGAGCTCACAGGAGAAGTTGCCTGATGAAGTGCCAGCTTCCTGAGCATCATCCACTCACTGAAAAGCCACCCACCAACAGCCGTGAAGGAGGGGGATGTTTGAGATGGCTTCCCATTAGAACACAGAGTCCAAGGGGCTAAGGATTTCATGAACATAAGACTCCATCCTCAATCTTTGAAGTCTTTGTTAAGCTTGCCAGAAGTGGGGATCTTCCATGCACCCTCGAAACTGTGGGAACATACCCTCGTCAGTTTTGAATCGGCGAGGTCTGTTGTAAACGTAGTCTTACAGCAACAAAATGGCTCTCACCTTTTGGGAACGTGTTTGACTCCAGGCAGCATCCTTCCAACAGCGTGTCCGAGGGTGCAATCCGTTCAGTTGCTCAGTTCTGGTCCCATGAGGGGCCCTGACATCAGTTGGCATCACTCGTGGTTTGAAGAAGTTCGTTCAGCTTTGTTGAGCCCAGGGCCCCCTAGTCTTTCCCGACAACAGCTGCTTTTCCCTGTGGCACCCCGGCTCTTCCCACAGAAGCACGTGCAGAAAAAGTTCTTTTATGGAATGAGTAGAGCATCATTTAAACTCCGTCTGTGCCCTGAAGGCAAAAGGCATTTACCCAGCATACGTCACCTACACATAGTGGACTAAAATCTACAGTTTTCATGGAATTGGTGAAGTTGAAATTCAAATTAATGGTCAGCACATGTATATGTCGTCACTATC
>NW_011888971.1:849519-860071 GCF_000151845.1 Pteropus vampyrus | reverse complement strand
GCAGACCGGTACAGCTCTGTGGCCTGTTAGGAACCAGGCCGCACAGCAGGAGGTGAGCAGTGGGCAAGCAAAGCTACATTTTGTATTTGCAGCTGCTCCCCAGCGCCAGCATCACCGCCTCAGCTCCACCTCAGATCATCAGACATTAGATTCTCATAGGAGCAGCTGTCCCTGGTGCCACAAAGGTTGGGGACCACTGCTTATAAGAATCTAGGGCAACTACTCCCATATATTACTTTAAAAGTAGTGCCCTAGAGTTGTCCTGCCAAAGCTTTAATCTGAAATAAAACAACCTCATTTTGGTTTGCGTCATTTACTCTGGTTCTTCCAAAATTCTTCATAAGAACTCTTAAAATATGTACAAATTATTGCATTTTTCTGAAGCAAGTGTATTACCAATAAACATTTTCCCATTAAAAATCGGAGGAACGGAAGTGAACAATGGACTCCTTTGCTCAGTGTCACCCATTTCTATTGTCCATTTGGGAAGGAAACAGTCTCCCCATGATAGATTTTCACTTCCAATTGAAAATGCTTTCTCTCCTCATTGCAGAGCATTTGCCAGAAGAAAAATAAATGTTTGAATTCCTGGTGTTTACTCTCAGAGACTAAGAATTAAAAGGCATTATAGTGAGAGACTAAAATAAATCAATGGATCGTCTCATTTGAGATGTAAGTTTATAGAGCGCCCACAAGTCACAGCCTCTCTCATAAATATTTTCAGTGACCACACTGATTTTCTTATTCTTTTGGGCTTCCTATGGTGTTATCCAAAGGAATGCCCAAAATAACGTGCAAGGATGACAGCCGGCCTCATGTCGTATGTATGCACACACACACACAGACACACATCTTAGCGTGAAAATATTCACTTGCTTATCTGCACTTACAAGCATGCAGGCTGAACGTGAATGCCCCCATTCGAAAGCCCCTGAGACGTTCAGCTCACTCCGCTCCCTCTTGGGAGCTGGCAAAGGTGCCGGTAACAGGCATCAACCCTAGACTTTGTCCTCCGGAAGCTCACAGGCTGGGGAGACACCTGTGCAAACAAGTGGCACAGTTAAGCGTCATGAGAGGGGCAGAGACAAAGCTGGGGCTGCTCCGAAGAAACCCGCCGAAATGAAGCAGTTAGAGCATAGAGAAGGCGAGCATTCCTCCTCAGGATTGTCACTTTTCATGACAATACTGCTTACATTTTAAAAAATATTTCTATTTCATTCCCTTGAGTCTTTATGACCAGTCGCAATGGAAAGAAATTAGGGATATTCTTAAAAATCTCTAAATCATCAGCCTGTCTTCAGAGCAGCTAGCGTAGACTGTCATGCAACGTTTTGAATATCAAGTCTTTTCACCTTCTATGAACCAGACTCAAGCGCAGGCACTGAATATTTAATGTGAGTCAGTGGAAAAGATCAAAACGAAGATTGCGGATCCCAAAATATATTTAGTGTGCTTTGAGATCATCTTATGTGACCCCTCGTTTGCTATTTGTTGGGATGTGTTCTGCTCTAAGCTGAATGTCTCTGTCCTCCCAAAGTTCACGTGTCGAAAACCTAATCTCCAAGGCGATGGTTTTAGGTGGACCGTTGAGAAGTGATTGGGCCATGAGGATGCAGCCCTCAGGGAGGGGATTAGTGCCCTTACAGAGGAGGACTCAAAGAGCTCCCTCGGTCCCTCTGCCATGTGAGGACACAGGGAGAGGTCTGCAGGCTGGAAAAAGACCCTCTCTTCACCCTCTCTGGCACCATGATCTTGGACTTTCAGCCTCTAGAAGTATGGGAAATAAGTTTCTGTTGTTTATATACCATCCGGTCTGTGGAATTTTGTTACAGCAGCCTGAAGGGATTAAGACGTGTTCCAAATGTGTAAAGATTTGCAGAGGGTTGGACAGTGAGTGAGTAAGACGCTGACTTTGGGGCCGAGTTTTCCCACCAAGCCATCCTGTGACTCACGACCTTCTCTGAGCCTCATGGAAGGGGCTTGAAACTCCTTCATGTTCAAAGACCTGTACCAACGTGAAAGTGTCCTGCAGCTAAAGAGACTGATTAGAGAGAAGTAAGATTCTAAAAGAATGCAGCTGATACACGTGTATATGTGCTATAGCGTGTAGTTCCTGCACTGGCTGATTGTGCGCTAGGAAATGGCATTTTCCAGGCATATGCGATGACAAGTAAAACTGGATTTGATGCACATTTTGTGTTTAAGAAGCGTTTATCTACAAATGATTAGTTATACTCAGTCCCAAATATTCAAACATGAATGCCATGAAAACAAAACTTTAATTTCAATGTGTGCGGGTATGTGTAAATACATTTGTTTTAAACATCATTTCTAAATCAGCAAGGTAACCACCATTTACTCGAAAAAGACTTGTTTTTCTGTGTCCGTGCAATTTTTAATAGCTCTATTGAGGCATGATTGGCATTTAATAAACTACACATTTAAGTATAAAGTATGATAAGTGTTGACCAGTGCGTACATTCACGAACCCATCAGCACAATCAGGAGAATGAACACGTCCATCAACCCAAAAGTTTCCTTGTTCCTTCTTGTAGGCCCTTCCTCATCCGCCTGTGTCCTCTCCTGTCCCAAGGAGCCACTGACCTGCTCGCTGACCCTACATCAGTTTTCATTTTTCATAGTTTTGTGTGAGTGGAGTCATACAGTGTCACTCCTGGCTTCTTCCGCGAAGCATAATTATTTTCAGATTCTTCTATGTTGTTGTATGTATCAACAGTTTATTTCTTTAATTGCTGAGTAGACTTCTGTTTTTGGAATATAAGATCATTCGTTCAGATATTCATCGGCTGATGGACGTGCAGCTTGTTTCCAGGTTTTGGCTATTACGATAAAGCTGTCAGGTACATTCATGTGCAAGTGTTTGTATGGACATATCCTTTCTTTTCTCTTGGATAAATATGTAGGAGGAAAGTGGCTGTCATATGATAAGTGTGTGTGTTTAGGAAAATGTCAAATAGTTTTCAAAGAGCTTGTGCCACTTTCCATTTCCACCTGCAGAGTCTGAGGGAGTAAGCTCACCAGGGTTGGTGTTGTCAGATTTTCGGTATCTTCTGTTTTGTTTTATTTTAGCCATTCTGATATCTAATAGCTGTGTGCCGATTTACCTGTGGTTTTAATTTTTTTTCCTAAAAACTCATGTTGAGCATTAACGTTACATATGTTTGTTCGCCATCTCTATATCTTTGATGAAACGTCTATTCGTAACACTTGGTAATTTTTATATTAAGTTTTTTTTAATTACCCAGTTTTAATTTTTAAATCCATAATGGATATGACTCTTTGATCAGATATCTGATTGGCAGATCTTCCCACCCAGTGTGTGGCTTGTCTTCTCTTAACGATATCTCACAAACAGCAGAAGTTCTTGATTTTGATTAATTCAACTTATTTTCTTTCTTTTACGAGTGATGCTTTTGGCACTGTGTCTAGGAAATCTCTGCTTAACCTGAAGGCATGGAGATGTCCTTCTGCGTTCTTCTAGAAGGTCTGTGGTATTAGATATTGGTCTATGTTCTGTTCGAGTTTATTATCTTTGAGGAAGCAAGTTACTGATCAAAGTTATTGATCAAAGTCCTTGCATATAGCTATCCAATTATGACAGCACCATTTGCTGAAAGACCACTTTCTTCACAATATTGGCTTTGAACTTTTATCAAAAATGAATAAGCCATATACATGCAGATCTCTTTCTGAGCTTTTTATTCCATTCCTTTGCTTCATTTTTCTGTCTTGATGCTAACACCAGTGTCTTGATTTCGTGTTTTCGAAGGAAATATAAAGAGTGAAACAGGGGTCCCCATTCTTTTATGTGGTACGAACATTTGAGATCTACTCTCTTGGCAACATTTAAGTATATGGCACAGTGTTATTAGCTGTAATCACCATGCTGTATGTTAGATCCCAGACTCATTCGTCTTATAACTGGAAGGTCATACCCACCACCCTACTTTCTGTCTTTCTGAGTTTGTCTTTAAAAACAGACAAACAAACAAACAAACTGCGATTGGAATACAATATTATATTTGTTTCAGGTCTTTTTTAGATTCTAGTTTTAAGTGATGTCATACAGAGTTTGCCTTTCTCTGTCTGACTTATGTCACTTAGCAGAATGCCCTCAAAGTCCATCCAAGTTGTCCCAAATGGCGGGACTTCCTTCTTTCTCATGGCCGAATTTTGCATCGCATACATGTGTGTATTCCTCATCTTCTTTATCTATTCGTCTGCTCATAGATACTTAGCTTGTTTTCATATCTTATCCACATGAGTAATGCTGCCATGAATATTTGGGTTCATATATCTCTATGAGATCCTGATTTCAATTCCTTTGCATATGTACCCAGAAATGGGATTGATTTCAGTAAGCATTCTTACTTAATATTTCCCATTAGACTATTAAGAATCCCATGCGGCAATTAGCTCCCTGAAATTGCTTTTAAAATAATTTCTTTCTTTAGCATTAAACGTAATGCTGTTGAAGGTCCATTCAAGTTTGAGTACTTATGGCAACAGTTCATCCATAAATTGTAACGTATGAGATTCAGTTAAGTCCTATAATTACTCACCATTGACTTGAATGACTTCATAATTTTGGTCATTAATATAGAACAGATTGGTCATGTCATTTTTCAGCCGTTGAAAGGAGAAAGTCCTGAGTCTCATGTTAAAGTTTGTGCCATGAGGACATAATGAACAAAAGAACAGACTTTGTTATCGCAGGCTTAGGTCTAATGAGCCTGGATTGATCTTCTTTATCCTTGAACTGTGCTGACCTCTGGGACATGTGAGCCCCTGCCCCTGCTGGGCATGTCACCAGCACACAGCGGCCACCTCAGGCCCTTGAGCCAGCTTTAAAATAGATTTGTGACTCATATATTTCAAAAAACAGAACCTCATCTCCTTAGAAAAGATAAAAGTTCTATTGTGAGAAAGCAAAAATTGTTGGGACTCTCTTCTCTATTTGTGATTAAGATGTGGGATAGTAGAATTTATAAGTGATGTTGGACTTATTAATACTTAAAGACCTACACTTTTAAAGCAGGAGTCCATAAACAGCATATTCTGTAAGTCCATTTAAGCAAGGAGCCCCTGGACTCTTGCCCAACTAGGCTGGCACAGGCTGGTGAAGGGCAGACAGTGGCACATGGCATTTCAATCTGGAGATGACAGTGCTGCCACACTGTAGGCCCGGAGAGCCCGGGCAAGGCCGATTGCAGTCCTGTCATATGGCTTCCATTTCAAGTGACAAGCAGAGAGAGCAACAAGCGTAGTTTCTGACATGACTGGATGTATGCCATTCATTGGAGCTATGTTTTCCTTTTTTTCTTTTTTTTTTTTTTAGGCAAGGTAACCCTTGGTTGACCTCACAGATTGCAAGGACCTTATCAGTTTACAATCCCTTTTTTTTTTTTTTTTTATGCCTACAGCACCTGGTCTTCCTAGGTGGTCTCCCATCCAAGTACTAACCAGGCCCGACCCTGCTTAGCTTCCGAGATCAGATGGGATCGGGCTTGTTCAGGGTGGCGTGGCCGTAGACTCGTTGGAGCTATTTTTTCATTTAGGAGGCAACATCCAAAAGACGCTATAAGCAAAGACAAGGGCAGACCCCTGCCTTCCCACGGGTGCCGGTGTGGAGGTGGCCCCCGTGAGACTGGGGAGGGACAGTGGGAGCGGTTAAATCAGAGAAGCCATGAGATCACTTCACCCACTTTCCATTAAAAGGCTTCGATGTCACAAACGTGAAGGACTCCTGAGTAGTGTCCCTTGTGAAAACAACAAAAACACAAAAGATGGGTTACGAGTAAATAAAACTAGTTAAAATAATTGGAATAGTGACAAAATAAAGATTTTAATAGACTTCCAGGTAAAGCTAGTGGTGTGGACACACACAACTACTATTGGAAACTCACTAATGCAATACTAAAGAGGGCGAACTATTGACAAGGTCATAGAGATTAAACATCCAGCCCCCCAGAAGGGCATCCTTGAGTTGGATGGGACAAGAAACAGAAATCAGTTACAGTTCGGCACACCCCTCAGGTGGAGGGGGGGTCCTCCCTTGGCGCGAAGTGCAAGCACTGGCCTTCGACCTAACCAAAAGTTCAAGTGCATGGAAATGATGGGAAGTAGGAGGGCGCGTCCGTGGGGCGTGAAGAGCTAAATCCTCTTTTCCCATGGTGCACAGTTAAAGGACGATGCCTAGTGGGAAATTCTAGTTGTTAGCTGTACGGGATAAATCTCAAAATATTTGACTAAAGTTGATGGGGGAAGGAAAGAACAGCTCTCTTTTTCATCATAGAGGTTAGGGAGATAGCTCACTTTTGCTTTACATGTGTGTTTAACATGATAAAAATTATTTTGAAAGGATCGCCACCACTGAGTGTATCACGTGTCGGGGGTTTTTCTCCTAATGAAACACCGTTCGCTGTCGAATGGTGGGATCATGTTGCGGTGCTCTCTCTGAGGTCTACCCCGGTAGCCCTTATATTCCGCCCTGTTTCTGGAGACACAGTGTTTAAAATTTTCCCCAAATATTTTAGGGCTTCGGGTGGAGCTTCGTAATTGTAGCCTTAAATTCCATCCCCCCAACACACACGGTGCCCCCTCCACCAGACCCTCAAATCTCTCAGCTCAGCTCCCAGGACCTGCCCACCTGTGCTTAGGAGGGAGACACCTGGAAGGGAGGGGCTGGGGGGAAACTCTGACAAAAGGCGCTGACGTGTAAAGCAGGGAAACCTTGTGACGACCTCTCATCCACTCAGAGGTACACAAGGTGGCAGCCACGTGCCCATCAGTGTAACGCTCCGACTCCGATTCTAGAGCTTAAAACATTCATTTAACCTCAAACTGAACACAGTGTGGCCCGAAACACAAGTGATGGTGCCATCGTGTTACTGTATTCTTTTAAGGAAGACAGCTACATTTACCATCATTGATGGGTACTCATTAAGTGAACGAAGATGATTTTTATGGGATCACGCTTCTCGTTCACATACAATTACGTTTATTGTGTCGTTTTCACTGTTGCCTCGGGAGAGCTGATGCAGACTGCTTTTGCATCTGACTTGAACACGGCACATTCTCTTAAACGCCTCATGTAACAAGACTGTATTTTAAGCCTTGTGGAGTAGCCGGCGGGTGTGTTAGGCTGCGAGGTGTCAGAGAGGCCTGACTTTCCGTGAAGGCAGGCGACCCCGACGACGAGCACACACCGCTCCTTGCTCTTCCAGGAGTACCAGCCTTGCAACACCAACCCGTGCCCCGAGCTGAAGAAGACCACGCCATGGACGCCCTGGACGCCCGTCAACATCTCCGACAACGGCGGCCACTACGAGCAGCGGTTCCGGTACACGTGCAAAGCCCGCCTGCCAGATCCGAATTTGCTGGAAGTGGGGAGGCAGAGAATCGAAATGCGGTACTGCTCCAGCGACGGAACCAGCGGCTGCTCCACAGACGGTGAGTAGGGACTCCACGGGGACCCACTCGCCTCTGCGGTCAGGAGCGGGACCTCATCTCTGAGCACCTAGAAGAGCCGGGGGGTGGATTTTTCCTTCTGATGACTTAGTGATCTTTATAATAACAGTCCCTCTGGAGAAAACTGGCTCTACGGCCAGTTGATGGGGAAGAGCCTTCCTATAAAAAGTCAGTTAGGTACTGAGGTGGTCTTGTGACTTCAGCCCTCAAAAGAACACTGGCGATAATAGGTCCGCGACAGTTTGTGGGACACTGAGTTAGCATCAGAAAGCATATTGCAGAAGGGGCGACCTTCCGCTGTTCTTCGGGCCCAAAGTATAAACTGCAGTGAGCTTTTTCTTTATCTCAACGGCAAGCACCACCTACCTCCTGGTGTCCAAGGGAAGTTTGTTTAGAATTCCTGAGAGGAGAAGGTGTTTTCTGTGCAAAATTTTCTTGTTAAAAGTAATGAACTGCAAACAGAAGACCTATATAACCTGTGTGAAGCCTTCCCCGCCACGTTCTCAGGTTGAGTTCCTATTTGCATCCTTATCTAATATCTACTGCAGAGAAAGAAGCTTGAGTTACCGGAGGTTACCACACACCTGCTTTTTAGTTTTTATTTATTTATTTATCTATTTATTTATTTATCTATCTATCTATTTATTTATTTACTTATCTATCTATCTATTTATTCATTTATCTATCTATCTATCTATTTATTTATTTATTTTACTTTTGAAGTATAAAAACAAGTAAAGCAGCTGCTGGAGAATGAAAGTTAGTCTGGACCCTCGTTACCTGCAGAACACACAGAATCACGTGTCCCGCTTTTCCTGGGCAGGCCTCTCTGGCGACTTCCTGCGTGCTGGCAGATACTCCGCCCACACGGTCAACGGGGCTTGGTCGGCCTGGACGTCGTGGTCACAGTGCAGCCGTGACTGTAGCCGGGGCGTTCGGAACCGGAAGCGGGCTTGCAACAACCCCGAGCCCAAGCACGGGGGCACGCCTTGCCTCGGCCCGGCCCTGGAGTACCAGGAGTGCAACATTCTGCCCTGCCCAGGTGAGCGGACTGCGGAATCTCGACAAAAAGTCTGAAAAGTCGAGGGCCGTAGAAGATTTCCTGAGCGAGGGAGGCTCGGCCAGCTTCCCTGGCTTCCCGAGTGATGGATACGTGGGCATATCTGCGAGGCACTGAGGATTCCGTTCCAGACCACAGACCACCTCAGTAAAGCAGATAAGGCAATAAATTAGGTCACATGCATTTTTTTGGTTTCCAGGGCATCTAAAGGTATGTTTACATTATACTGTAGTCTATTAAGTGAGCCATAATAGCATCGTATCTAAAAAATAATGTACATGCCTTAATTAAAATGTACTAATTTCATCTAAAATATGCTAATTTCATCTGAGCCCTCAGAGAGTTGTACTGTTCTTGCTGTTGGAAGATCTTGCCTTCAACTGTAAAAAAAAAAAACACAATATCTGCCAAGCCCAATAAAGCGAGGCACGATAAAACGAGGGATGCCTGTATATATACGCACGCATGCATACGGATGTGTACATCTCAGATTACATATGCCATCCACAGTGGTAGAAAAACAAATGTAACCAAGCCTGGGTTGTATTCATTTATTTCTTGCAATTGAAAGGAAACTAAATCTTTCTCGTGAGCCCCTGTAAGTGCCGTGGGGCCTGGGCACTGTCCCTAACGGAGAAGCTAGTCCCGTCCTTGCCTTGGGAGTGGAGGCTGGCCCCCTCCCAGGCTCCGACGGGCCAAGCCCTGCGGGAATTGGTCTTTAGTCACCAGATTACTCCTCCAGCGTGACAGGTATCCCGGGTGACCCACCAAGGGCCCGCAGTCAGCAGGGGTCCACTCTCTCTTGGGTTCGGTCCTCCAAACACACACCCTTCTCTTCCGGAGCTGACGGAAGCTGTGCTGTTTGAGCCTTCCTCCCGAGACCTCGCTCCTCATGCTACAGAGCTCCCAGCAGGCAAGAGGTTAATAAAATGAGCTAAAAGAGCCCCCGTCCACGGCCTGTCTGCCGACACAGCCCCACGGCCCCTCTCTGTCCTCTCTGCTCTCCTCCTTCCCAGCTCGGGGTGTGGCTGTCGCCCTTCTCTCTTCCACCTGAGCTGCCCACTGTCAGAAGACCTTTGACCCTATCCCTCCGGCCATCCTGAGTGCTGGTCTACAGCTGTGTGTGCTGCTTTTGCCTTGGGTCAGTCAGAGTGAAAGCTCCAGAGGGCCGGGAGGGCGGTGACGGTCTCACTCATTCACTGCAGGGCCCTCGGCCCCCAGCGCGGGCCTGGCAGACTCCGGGAACACTGACCACTGACTGTTTGCTGAATGACGGCAGAACCAGCAGTTGGTTATTCAACTGCCTTCATTCAGTTATCAGCAAACACATCTGGATGGTCCACCGTGCGCTGTTCACAGGGTTAAGAAGGATGCAGTGGTGTGGTCCAGTGAAGGAGCCCAGAGGTCAGTGAGGAGGCAGCCTGTGGATGATGCCATCCAGCGTGGTCACCAGCTACTGGGCTGCTGACGAGATGCAGTGGTTACATCGGCCAAGAACCCACTGCCCCAGAATCATGGCAGCTACAGGCTGACCCTGAGCTCAGTCTTGATTGACAGACAGGAGTTGGCCAAACAGACCAGCAGAGATGGGGAATGGGGGCTCATTCCAGACACCGGGCACAGCGTTTTGAAGGCACAGAAGCATGAAAGTGTAGCATGTTTCAGTAGGTACAAGTGACTTTCTGAGTTCTTCAATTTTTTTTTAATTGTTTATTGAAGTAACATTGGTTAATACAATTAAATAATTTTCAGGTGTACATTATCATTTGATATCTATATATTCTATTGTGTATTTAAACCCAAATTCCAGTTTCCTTCAGCTACCATATATTTGATCCCATTTACCCACTTCGCCCTCCCCCTAAACCCTACATATGACCCCCTTTACCTTATCTACCTCCCCCCTCCTCCCCCACCCCACTAATAACCACTAGTCTATAGTCCATGTCCACAAGTCTCTGTTTGTTTGTCCTGCTCATTTGTTGCTTTTAGGTTTATATC
>NW_011888971.1:845609-848440 GCF_000151845.1 Pteropus vampyrus | reverse complement strand
GCACCATTTATTGAAGAGGCTTTTTTTTTTCCACAGTATGTTTTTGTTAAAATTATTTGCCCATATAAATATGGGTTTACTTCTGGACTCTCGATTCTGTTCCACTGGTCCCTGTTTCTGTTTTGCTGCCAATACCATGCCGTTTTGATTACTGTCGCTTTTTAGTATAATTTGAAGTCGGGCAGAGTGATGCCTCCAGCCTCGTTCTTTTTCTCAGGATGGCTTTGGCAGTTTGGGATCTTTTGTGTTTCCATACAAATCCGATGATTTTTTTTGTTCTATTTCTTTAAAAAATACCAAAGATATTTTAATGGGGATTGCATTAAATCTGTATAATGCTTTAGGTAATATGATCATTTTAATTATGTTGATTCTTCCAATCCAAGAACACAGAATATCTTTCCATTTCTTTGTACCTTCTTTGATTTCTTTTAATAGGGTCTTATAGTTTTCATTATATAGATCCTTCACTTGTTTTGTTAAATTTATTCCTAGGTATTTTATTCTTTTTGCTGCAATTGCAAAAGGAATTATTTTTTCCACTTCTTTTTCTGACACTTCATTGTTAGAGTATAGGAAAGCTATGGATTTTTGAACGTTGATTTTGTATCCAGAGACTTCACTGTATTTGCTTATTGTTTCTAGTAGTGTTCTTGTGGAATCTTTAGGGTTTTGTATATAGAGAATCATGTCATCCGCAAATAGTAACAGTTTGACTTTTTCATTTCCTATTTGGATGCCTTTTATATCTTTCTGTTGTCTGCTTGCACTCGCTAAGAGTTCCAATGAGTTCTTTGAACAAGGAGTTGGCTTCTGGCAGTGTTCAGTGAATATTTGTTGCATGGGCGGATGGATGGTTGATGGAAAAAGGGTGGATGGATGGATGATGGATGATGGATGAATGGGTGATGAATGCATGGGTGATGGATGGATGGTTGGGGAATATGTGGATGTGTGAGTGGTAGATGGATGGATGGATAAATAAATATTTACATTAAACTGAAAACACAGAGTTCCCAGCTTTCTAGCTGAGGATCCCGATAACGTCCCCACTTCTACAGCTGCTCGTTTCTCCTAGGCTGTCTCCGCCTGAATTTCTCCAGCCTCAGGAGACTTTTCCCTCTGATCACCCCACTTTCCCAGCTGAATGTGGCCGAGGGCTGGGAAAGGTCACGGAGCCGGTTCTTTCCCACAGCCCCCGCAGTGAGAGTGGAGGCTTCCTCCCCCGGGGGCTGGGAGGGGGCCCGTGGGGCGACGCCCTCGATGCCCTGGCTGTAAACTGAGCAGTGCGGGCGACGTGGGAATGTCAGGACCCATCAGTGTACCCCTGCCTCCAGGCTGCAGACACGAGTCTTCGTTGCCATCTACACACCGCACAGACTCCTGCAGATGCTGGGGCGCTGCCCTGCTCTGGAGCGCAGGCTCAGTGCCATCTCGGAGACCCCCATTAACGTGTCTGGTGGCTCGTTTTATTTTAGAAGATTTGATGATCAAGCCAAGATCATGTGTCTATAACCTTAATGTCTTAAAATAGCTCTGTCCTGGTTATCTTTCTGAAAGCCAAGATTCCATAGAGGGTTGTGGAAATATTCAGAATGGCCCTGTCACTTTCCACTTGGGAGCAGATGGGTTTGAGGAGCTGAGTTGGGCACATGTCAGTCCCCTCTCCCATCTCCGGGAAAATTTCTGAACACGTGACAGCATGTACCTCAGCAAGGAGGTGTTAGACCCTTCTGAGCCCTGGACTGAGTCCTGTGCATTCAGAAAGCTCAGCTGTGTGACACCTGCTCTTCTAAGGCTCTGACTTATCTGTGCCTTATTGTGGGCTATGCAAGCACACTCTTTCGAGATCAAGCTGCAACTCGGGTTATAGACAGAAAAAAACCACTAGCAAGAGTTTCCCCAGTGAGATTAGGTAGGGGAGAGGGCTTTTGAAAATTTTAACCTTCTAGGCAGACCTTTGTCTGTCTGCTTTTTCCACTAATACAACCAGTGTCAGATAACTGATTCCTTCCATCCTACTTTCTGGTATTTTTATTGCGTATTGGGGAAAATATTGAAATTTGCAAGTCTGGATAAACTACTGAATCATCAAATTCCCAGTTACATTAAAAGATCATTTTAAAATTGGGTTCAAATAGCTTTGTTTTGTTTTTTACTTTTTGCAAATTAAAATATCATCATAGGCATGCTGTTTCTGCTCATGTTTCTCAAAAATGCTTTCTTTATACCTACGCTTAGAAAGAAAACCATTACCCCATAAAGATGTATTAAATCGCAGTGGGCGTATTCAAGCACAAATTAGGTCATTCTAGCCCAAACAGCCTGTGCCTTTAACGATTTTGGCATTCTCTGTCCTGCTTGCCTCCGTTCGATTTCATGTAGGATGCAGAGAACATAAAACATCGATGCTATCTCCATATAGTGTCAGTGAGTCTCTCTTAGCTCTTTATTTAGTTAGCCATGGTTACGATGGTATTTTGCTCACTAATTAGAGTCTAATGCCATCTTGACAGAAGTCTTGCAACTTCACTCTGGGACTCAGCGAAACGGCAGGGTGGGCTGGCAAGAGCGAGGGTCAGCAAGGGGTTAGACAGAGGACCACGCACGGCAATCCCAGACCGAAGCAGGCAAGCGGGCTCAGCCTGAGCAGTGTCAGCTGATGCAGGAGGGAGCACGAGGTCCAGGGGGGTCCCCTGACTCCAGCGTTCAGGAGGCCGGCGCACAGGTACCCGGAGCCCAGCCTGGAGGAAACGGAACGAGGGCCCCGGGTTAGGAGCGGGCAGGGCAACAGCGAGTCGGGGGGCCAATTCTGCCTGGTTTTGGAGTTA
>NW_011888971.1:843909-844819 GCF_000151845.1 Pteropus vampyrus | reverse complement strand
CGGGGCCTGCTGCACGGCTGTGGCACAGACTCACCCCTTCCCTCGATTTAGACATGGCCAGAGCGGGGACACCACACCGCGAGTACAGAATGAGGGCTCACATCAACCCCACACTGCCCGCCTCGACGCGACTTCTTAACACGTTGTCCCGCCATAAAATGGTCCCCACCGTGCCACAGTTTCAGAACTAGTGGCAGAAACTCGGGGTGGGTGCGGGGACAGCCCTGGTGAAGCCGCTTCACAGGAGCGGGCCTGGGGTTCTGGGGTCCGAGCCCGGGCTGATGGAGTCGCTGCAGCAGCCTCCCCAGCCGGAATGAGCATCATTGTCTCACGGGTGGGGACCACGCAGAGTGGGAATGAGACACTCTCTTCTGAGTCTAACTTTGACATTGAAACACCCATGTTTTCATTTGTCACTCACCTCCCACAGATCTTTCTAGAAAGTTCCATGTATATTGAAAAGTGCCTAGAAACCAGATCCTCACAGCTATTCCAAAAAAAGCAGGCACTTTTCACATTTCTAAGGGAAAATTGTACTCTTTGCGTGGATCAAGGCACAGGTTTGATTCCTAAATGTTCCCTAAACGGCAAAGATCATGTTTACATTTAAAAAGAGATCGAAAGCAAACTACACAGAAAAATATCTTTTTTTATGTTGATTGATAGTTCATAAATAATATCAAGAGTTCAGTTTTTAAAAACTCCTTACTGTCTACGGCCATGCCACCCTGAACAAGCCCGATCCCATCTGATCTCGGAAGCTAAGCAGGGTCGGGCCTGGTTAGTACTTGGATGGGAGACCATCTAGGAAGAACAGGTGCTGTAGGCGTAAAAAATAAAAAAAATAAGGGGTTGTAAACTGACAAGGTCTTTGCAATCCATGAGGTCAACCAAGGGTTGTCTCGCCTTA
>NW_011888971.1:841996-843346 GCF_000151845.1 Pteropus vampyrus | reverse complement strand
GAAAACTTAAAGTGACACATGGAACATGACAACGCTTCTAGCTTGATTGATTTTAGGGGGTCTGTCGCTGCATCTCCTCCTTTCTGGTCCCTGCAGAGAGCTGGTCGGAGTGGTCACACTGGACCGAGTGTGACGTGTCAGGGGTCCAGGTCCGCGCCCGCCAGTGCGTCCTCCTCTTCCCCGTGGGCAGCCAGTGTTCTGGAAACACCACTGAGAGCCGGCCATGCATTTTCGATTCCAATCTCATCCCAGGTAAGGGCGGAGATGCTTATCGGTGTGGTCAAGTGAGCTTCCCGCCTTCAGAGAGGGGAAGATTCATAGGTGGGAGTTTTAGCTGTTCTTCGGGGTCCCATTTGCTGAAACAGATGCTTCTATCAACTCTCGTGGTTTCAAATGATTGAGGTGTAGATTCATAGATGACGGTGGGTTTTAAATTTTTCTTAACCACAATGTCTTGTATAATTTATCGACTCTAACACTTGCAGAAGACTTTGCTCATAATCATTAGATGTTTTGTAAATGAATCGTTCACGTGATCTTTCTTCCCAACGCCCTGTGTGTGTTGTGATCACATTTTTTGTTTTTCCAGAAGTGTCTGTGGCAAGGTCCAGTAGCGTAGACGAGAAAAGGTGTGGAGGTAAGTTCTTCCTTTAACGACTCTTTAATTGATTTCTGATATTTTGTGATCATTTCTCTTCACATGGTTCCTATGATGTTTACGCTGTTGGCCAAAAAAAGCAGACTGGGGGAACTGCTGGACCCCAAACACCGTACACTTTGGTAGCATAAATTTTTTAGAGTCAGTGTTTGACATCTGGATCAGTGGTTCTCAAGTGGGGTCCCTAGACCAGCATCATCAGCATTACCTGGGACCTGAAGGAAATGCAGATTCTCAGGCCCCTTCTACAGACTCAGAACCTCTTTGAGTGGGGCCTGACAGCCTGTGGTTTAACCAGCCCTTGAGGTGATTCCGACGAATGCTAAGCTTTATGAACCAGAAATTTTGATATCTCAATATTATATAGATACTAAATCTGGAATTAGAATTCTCATGCATAAAACAGTATTCAAGAATTTTGTTTATGTTTATAATACAAATTCATGGCAGCCAGCCTCAAATCTGCAGACTGCTGGAATTACACAACTATAAGGGGGAATAGGGTGACACTGATTTTTCTAGGGGAATTCTTCCAACTCTCTGAGTGACAAAAATCAACATTATCTGACTCAAATCTGTGAAAAATTTGGACTTTGCTGTCTGTGTCTGTCCCATCTGGATGGGAGGGTGGGGCTGACTGTCCGTGGACCCCAGTCCAGCCTCTGTCACCTTTGGCAGTCGGTGCCACAATC
>NW_011888971.1:832137-840896 GCF_000151845.1 Pteropus vampyrus | reverse complement strand
AAAACAGTATTCAAGAATTTTGTTTATGTTTATAATACAAATTCATGGCAGCCAGCCTCAAATCTGCAGACTGCTGGAATTACACAATTATAAGGGGGAATAGGGTGACACTGATATTTCTAGGGGAATTTTTCCAACTCTCTGACACCCTGAGTGACAAAAATCAACATTATCTGACTCAAATCGGTGAAAAATTTGGACTTTGCTATCTGTGTCTGTCCCATTTGGATGGGAGGGTGGGGCTGACTGTCCGTGGACCCCAGTCCAGACTCTGTCACCTTTGGCAGTCGGTGCCACAATCCACACAAAGTGTCGCCGTGTGTGTCTTCATAGGTTTTGTTAGAAAAAACAAGGCTTTGGTCTCTGCTTATGTTCAGATGCAATCTGGAGCTTACAGGCACGTTTTATGAATGTAGCCACATTATTAGTTATACTGAATAAGTGTTCACTGTTACATTCTTTCTGTTTAGTCAGCCACCTGATAACCCATCCATTCAATGATCCTTGCTGAGCACCCATTCCATGCCAGTTTTGTGAGGGGCATGGAGCTTACAGTGGGGTCTCAAATAGCCCTGCCCCCTCTGGAACCAACAGTCATCCCCTGAGAAGAGCGACAGTGTCTGCTACCTGACCTGGTCAGCTCAGCGGGTTCACACACTGGCATTCTCTTACTTGGGATCCAGCTGCAAGATGAATAATATATGTCACGTTGCATAAAAATTATCGAAGCCACAAGAATCCCTCAGTACTTTTTGATCAGTCGCTACGTGCCAGACACGGTCTTAAATGACCCTCACAAAGCATTCACGTAGGTGCCGAAGCCCACAATTCATGCAATGCCCTTGAAGACAGGGAAGGGTCCTGGAATTCAGCAGTTTTCAGTTCTTGATGGGGCGTGTTCTGTATAGTGCATAACTCCCCTGCAGGGTCGGGGGGCCACGCTCTGTCCTCAGTCTCTTTAACGATGTGGCCATGAAGTGTGGTAGAGCGAACGTGCTGACGCATCTGCTGCTCACTTGCAGTCACTTCTGCTGCAGATGGGTCAGGTCAGGCCACGTTTTGCTGCCAGATAAAGTGATGAAAAATCCCTTTTCAGAGATTGTGTTTTGGGGAATTTATAGAAAAGGGATATTAGCCATAGATTTTTACCTGCGGTATATAAATAGGAATTTCGAGGGTCAGAGAGGTGAGGTCCCTGGCTGAAGTTCACGCAGGCACTCGGCAGTGGGACCAGGTTGGATCCAGGCTGTGGGATCCCAGTGTGAGTTTTAAGCCCAGAGCACCATGGGAAACGGGGCGGGAGGTTGTGTCCGGGGGCTGGACGCACAGCAGCCCTGGTCAGATGACATTCGTGGACAACACCCGGGATCGAAGGACATCTGTCCTCAGAGCATTGTAGGGGTGACCCTGTCCTGGGTGAGGCCACCAGCTGACGACTCTGCAGAGCTGACAGGCCCTCCATGCCTGCCACAAGTTTGAAAACCACTCTCCTCGGCTGGCCCTCTCTAGGTGGGGGGATGGGTCTTCCAAAGGCTTTGAGCACCCTGGAGGACACAGGGCACCCTGGAGGACGCAGGACGAAGCCCACTCCCGTCCTAAGGTGCTGCTTCTGTGTGTCTGAGCCCGTGGTGCCAAACGGCCACATGCAGTCAAGCCTCGAGGTGCTGTCGATTAAATCACAGAAGCTTCAATATCTCTACAACATTCAAAACGGATTTTTTAGGTCTTCAGGCAGCTGACACACCCGGCTAGCTGGGTAACAAGAGGTCAAATGGATCCGATTGTAGGCTGATGGATAAAAACAATTACCTAACAAGGATGCAGGGAGACAAAGTCCGTGGAAAAAATCGAACAAATCTTGCATAGAAAATCAGCCCATTGAGCCAACTATTCCAGTTCTCCTGACCAAGATCACAGCGAAAAGAGCACATTCAAAGCAAAGAGCTACGCTAAGCAAATCCCAAAGAGAGTTAATAGGCGTTATTTTTTCCCCATGTAGAAAAATGTGAGTCTGTTGAAATCTTTCAACTCGGGGAGCTATATTTAGTTGCATGAGACACTCACTATAAGGCTATGTCATCGTCAGTGGCCCCGGCCGTCCCAGGGCACCTGCGGGAATGAGTCATATGACTAATGACAGACTCGTGGCACGTGGAGAGCGTCATATCATACGTCTTCCACATGTCATGATAAAAGATGTCATTGGCGCAGCAGAAAGGGCTTTATCCGTACCTGGCACCGACCCCAGGGAATCCGAACCCTAAAATCTCAGGAGGTGACAGGTGTGAAGCCCGCTGTGGCCTGCCCGTCGCGGAGCTGCAGAGTCGCGTAGGTCTGCAGTGGTCGCTGCTGGGACGCCCCGGGCCGTGTCCAGCCGGACTGGGAGCTGTGCAGCCCTAGAGGCCGCAGACAAAATCAGGAAAAGCCCAAGGTTTATGAAGCCCTTTCTCTTTGTTAAACCGTTGACCAAATCTCAGGAACTGAGAAACAGAGGCAGATGTCGGGGCGGTGATAACTATAGAATGTTCTAGCGATGGGGGCCTGCGTTGGGGGCTTCGTGTCCGTTCGGAGGCTCCGTGCGCGTGGAGCCCACTGGCCATGCTCGCGGCGAGCCTAGAAGGAGGCAGCCTCTGCGGGGCGTCCGTCCCCACCCCCACCCCCACCCCCGGGGACGAGGACGCACCCCTCAAGGCCCTGGTCCCTGGAACGTGGTGGCGGGGAGCAGCACAGGACGCAGCATGAAGGGGAAGTCAGGGTTTAGGGGCAGATGAGGGGCGCCCAGCCTCTGCCGTGGCCCCAGGTGAAGCGAAAGCAGCTCCCCTGGGGAGGAGCCCAGGTGGTTAAGGTGCAGACACCCCAGGACTCGGGTGCGGGGGCGGACCCGCAGGTCTCTCTCCCTGAGGGCCCTGGGGGCTTCGCTCTGCAGTTTTTCAGACTCGCCGGAGCTGATGGGGCCCGGCAGGCGTCTCCAGTAGCTGTTCGGGGCAGTGTGGACAGCTTGGGGTGCGGGGTAGAGCATGAGTGACACAGCGCCCCGTGGTGGCCGACAGAGGGGACGCTCTAGGGGAAAGCCAAGTCCTTAGGATGTGTTCTGTGCAGGGGGACACGTAAGATCAAAAATCCACAGGCAGTTGCTTAGCCCCATGGAACCAGCAGAGCGGCAGAGGCAGGGTCATGTTGTGCTTCATCTAATTTTCTCTCAGCCCAGCGTCATCGGCGCTGCCCAAGGGGTGTCATCATCCCCCGAAGGGCTGGAAACTTTCATTATAAAAGGTTTTATCAATGGGACACATCATGAATATCTTTTTTTTTTTTTTTGCTGTTCTTTCTCAGAGATTATGCAGATCTTGCTTATGTTACCTTGGTATCACTCAAGCCAATCCTATATGAGAGACGTAAATCCACGTCTGCTCATTTTTTCAATGTTTTGTGTTCATAAACTCAAGGAAAATAATTCAAAGATGCTATCATACAGAAAAAAATAAAACAGAGGGTCATTTTATGACCGTTAAAAGATCATATTTTATTTCTTTGACATAGATTCTTTCTTTGGAGTGAACCACTATCTTTATAGACTCTCCAAAATGCGGTGTAAGTGAAAACAGTGTTACCCGGGATAATGTTTACACACACACACACACACACACACGCACGCACGCACGCACGCATACACAGAAACACACATCAGGAACTGGTCCAGGAGTTCCCTCTAGGAAAGAAAAGACTTCCATTCTTATTTATCCTTTTGTACTTTCTAATGTTATACCATGTGTACATATTCGTATTCAAAAAATATAACGAAACAAACATAAGCAGTGGGTAAAAGGAACCCATTGGTAAACAGAATGAAGTGGTAAAGCCGTGGGGTGGCCGTCTGGTTAGCAGGCCCGCAGCATGGCATGGGAAGCAGTGAAAGCACCCGCTTTGCTGAAGGGCACGACCATGCTGCACACGGGGACACCCAGCTCGAGAAGGAGCCTGGCGAAAATGTGTCCCAGCAGCCACACAGAGCACAGAGCAGGCCGCCCTCGAAACGGAAGAGCATCCTCGTATAAGCCTTTAAATTAAAAAAAACAAACAAACAAACGAACAAACAAACAAAACGCTGCTGCTAGGGTATTGAGGTGACCTCCAAAGGACTGAGTGTAATGCATGAACGGTGATGTTAAACCCGCTGTGCCCCCGGTGGAGAAGCATCTCGGTGGCCGCACCGTGCCGAGGGGAGGTGCCGGGACGTGGAACAGGCCCAGGCTGCTGCGCCGCGGGCCCCTCCCGCTGCAGCGCCCTGTGATGCTCTCTTCCCAGAGTTCAACATGTTCCACATGGTCGCCGTGGGGCTGAGCAGCTCCATCCTGGGCTGCCTTCTTACGCTCCTCGTCTACACCTACTGCCAGCGGTACCAGCAGCAATCTCACGACGCCACTGTCATCCACCCCGTCGCGCCCGCCCCGCTCAACACCAGCATAACCAACCACATCAACAAACTGGACAAGTATGACTCGGTGGAGGCCATCAAGGTGAGGGACGGGCAGCGACCGCTGCAGCCGATGTGCGAGGAAGGAGGGTGGACCCGGGGGCTGCCGGCAAAGCGGGGTCGTGGTGGGGCGCAGGCGACGGGGTGGGGCCAAGGTAACGGGCCCCCCGTCATGGGGAACTACCTGTTTGGTTTTGCTTTGCCTGTGAAAAGATGGCATCTCGTAGAGGGAATGTAGATTAAAAATGGAACGTGGAAACGACAGCAAATAAAATGCTCAAAAATATTAGGTGATCGGCCAGTGTCCAGCTCCGCCTCCACTGTGCCGTCTGCATCCAATGGGAGGCCATGTCCAAGAGAAGAGGTCCAGGCCGAGGACCAGTACGCACTGGGCAGTGGCGGTGAGGACCCGGGTTGGGCAATCAGATATCAGGTCCGTTTCAGATTCCCGCAGATGGCGAATGTTACATTATTATAAAGAGTCTGTTCAAATAATTTTTAAGCACAAATAAGCACAATGAAAGTTCCTTAACTTTGGGTGATGGGAAAGTGCTGTGTGACCGGTGTGTTTTGTTAAATTTTCCTCATGGGTGATTAATCCACTGTTTGATCCAGAAATTAGAGTAAATGACCAGTGTCCTCATCCCCAGGAAGGAGGGGTGGCGAGCATCAGCGCCTGGCAGACCTGGGGTCACCAGTCACTTACCAGCCGGGTGAACTTACTCGTTATTCCCACTCACTTAGCCTCCATTTTGTCCTTAATAAATTGAAAATAATGAAAATCGACTGAGGCAAATTATGAAATGCCTTGAACAGTGCCTGACCAAAAAAAAAAAAAAAATGTAGTTTTAATTTGAGGCATTCGCATTATGGGTCGGAGTACAGATTATCAGCTGGTCTTCTGTTCGCACTTAAGATCCAGTAGCCACTTAAGACATCAGACATCTCGCTGCTATGAGGCAGAGGACCTGGGGACACTGACTACTGCCTGGTGGCTAATCATCCCTTCAGGAACTTCCTTCTCATACCTCGCCCAGACTGGTCCTGGGCACTCGGCCTCTGCCTGCCGTCCTTCGTCTTTATTTTGGTCCAATTCTTCCCCTCCACTTGGGGTAGTTTAGCTCTTTGAAAGCACGGTTGGCTTTAATGATTGTGCATAAGGAAGGACACCTGTGTCAGAAGAGCCCTTGCTGTCACTTTCTAACAAGTGCAGAAAACGAAATGAAACCAGGTCATTTGAAATTCCATGCATTTACTTAAGTTCCATCAAGACATCTTATCGATGAATCCGTCCGCGGTAATCACGAAGCCTCTAAATATCTGCTCGGACGTGATAACGTTCGAAGTGTTCGTTCATTTGAAATCACCAGAGTCTTAGGATTCCTCGAGGTTTAGGTTTAAATTTCCCAACTCTTAAAGCTTCCTGTCTAAAACTCAAAAAGAGACTGAAAGGTCCCCCAAAACTGCCAACCTCATTCTGGTTGTGAGTCCACGACTTCAAGACATTATTGAAGGTGAGGAAGCAGGTGACGGAGGGAGCACATTTTCCAACAGTGGAGCCTCGAGACAGAGCTCAGAGCTCAGACGTGGCACCGCCATCTCCACAGTATGCTTTTTCTGAAACCCCCCTTACAGAGTATTTGTAAATCTCTGATTTTATTTTTATTTTTTACAGGCATTTAACAAAAACAACTTGATCCTAGAGGAAAGAAACAAATACTTCAACCCACATCTTACTGGGAAGACTTATTCTAACGCCTACTTTACAGATCTCAATAATTATGATGAGTACTAACAGCCCTTATATTTTTAGCTTCTTGTAATTCCCAGTTCCTCAAGGCCTGTGCTACGTGACTGCCCATGTTTCCGAGACTTCAGAGATGAAGTTTGGATAATTTCAAGTGCATTTCAAGCCACGAGTGTCCCATTGCTGCCAAAAATAGCTGTCCTTAAAAGCAACACAGATCTAATGATGACATTGTGAAAATCGGGTCTACAGTACTTGATCATTGTCAGATGAGCCATGGTGTGGCGTTTGTGTGTGTGTGTGTGTCTGTTCAGTCCATTTTTCTAACAAGTCAGTTGTTTTCTTGAGCTTTTTAATAAATGTCCCACCTACATTGGAACGAGTCTTCAGGAATAGGAACCTCTTCTTGCTCTTGAGCATACATCTTCACGATGTTTTAATTCAAGAAAATCGTCACCTTATATGAGAGCCCCCGACACACATGCACGCGCGCGCACGTGCGCACACACACACACACACACACACACATGCACGCACACACGAGTGCTTAGGTCCATAGTATTGATAAAACAAAAACTAGGAGTGTGGCCATACAGTGGTTCGCCATGAGTCTCCCATCTGGCCGGTCTGGATAATCCTGTGGAATTCTTGGAAGCAGCTCGTGTGCTTGGACGTGGAGTGCGTCCTGCCTGAGGAAGCCCAGGGTCCCACCCGATTCGCATCCGCAGAGGCGATGGCCTGGGGTGTGAGGCGCTCCACCCTGGGTCTCGATGCACTTGCTGTGTCACCACTGGGGTAGGCGGGCGGGAAGGCGGGAAGAGCAGAGGCACGGACATGCTGAAGGGAAGAGCGTTCTGCAGGTTGCTGTGAAACTAGCCTTATTCAGACTTTTGAATTTCATGATGTTCCGGGGAGCCCCTGGCCACGTGGTTGGCCCGGAAGCCCACCTGCCCGGTCCAGAGCAACATCCTGAAGAGCCAGCCTGTAAAATAACCACCTGTTTCGCTTTTGAATAAACTCCACACCTCTCTCCCTGCAAAGAAAAACCTTGAACATTCATGACGCCAGTGAAGAAAGTATTAATGGTACCGCAATCTAATTGGAAACAACTTTCTTTTTTTTTTATTTTCCATGTGTCATGGAAAATGTTGGAAGAACTGACATTTAATGAAAGTCATCTTTTATTTGCCATCTCCCTGACTGAACTAATGTGTGGCAGTCAGCCCCTCCCAAGGGCACTGATGATGTGTAAGGCTCGCTCTCTGCTCGCTCTCTCCACGTCCCTGGACATGGTCATCTGCTCCCCAAGTACCAAGCTGCCTCCGGGTCAGCTGAGGACGAGAAGGTTTCGCTCTGGTGTCTTTTGGTTTTGATCTTAGTATTGCCTTGTCATCCACTCACTCCCTTCTCCCTGCAGAGAGGTGATGGACTTTGCATTACAAGATGGACTTTGCATCGCCCTGAGAAATCAGGGGATCTATCTGCAAGTAAGGTTTTTAATGATCCTGTGTTTCTGAGCGTTGCTCATTGATAGGCGTTTTGGAGTGTTAAAATACTATTCATAATAGTCCCCAGTAGAAAAAAAAAAAGGATAAATGACTCACCAACAACCGACACATAACGTATGGTAGCTGGTCGAATAATTACTGAAAGTAGGAAGAAGTTTGAGAGATTCCATCTAATGCCTCTGGGCACTGTGATAAAGGTCTGGGTGGACATTAAAACATGTTCTTACTGGTCAAGAACCTTCAGATCTGTGAAAATGTATAGTATGGGCAATGAGGAGCACAGACTTATTAGCATATGTGTGTGTTTACCCTATCCAATTTAAAGAAACAGTTTTATAAAGTGTTGGGAAAATACTATGTTTGGTAAGGGTGAGTTCAAAATATTCTCATACCTCTAAATTTGCAGAAATGGCTCTATTAAAATTAAAGTGTTAATGGCGGGTGGACTCTGGACACCTACCTGACAGATTGCAGATGAACAATGTTCTGGGACTTTGCAGTGGGGAGCGGAGGTCGCATTGCCTCGTTCCCTGTGTGTTCTGTGGGATCGCTCCGTCTCTGCAAAGTCCACATGCGGGAGGTTCAGGAGAGGCCCGATGGTCGCTTACTCCTTCCTGGGTTGGATTTTCACTGGATGCTTCAACCCATCTCATCGCTTTTCTGTAAGAAAAAATGTTCTCCCTCTGTAGTACATTTTAGCTGTTTTTTTTTGTTGTTGTTGTTGTTTGTTTTTAATCCCTCCCCGCAATGTTTCCTAAGCTTAAAAGGTCTTTCTATTTCCTCTAGGAAAGAGGATACTAATATTTCAAAGATGCATCACTGGACTTAATGGGAAATGCTTTCTAAATGACATTGAAGCTGGTCTTTAATCAGAGTTATGCAATGACTGGGGACAGCACCCTCCGCCCACAACAAATTTTCATGTCGTTGATTACATAAACCTTTGCGATTATCACTGCAAAGAAATCCCCTCATTTTTGTTACCTGATATTCTATTCAAAGGAAAATCATTCTGGCTTCTCTCTCTCTC
>NW_011888971.1:829147-831802 GCF_000151845.1 Pteropus vampyrus | reverse complement strand
TATGTGTGCGTTTACCCTATCCAATTTAAAGAAACAGTTTTATAAAGTGTTGGGAAAATACTATATTTGGTAAGGGTGAGTTCAAAATATTCTCATACCTCTAAATTTGCAGAAATGGCTCTATTAAAATTAAAGTGTTAATGGCGGGTGGACTCTGGACACCTGACAGATTGCCGATGAACAATGTTCTGGGACTTTGCAGTGGGGAGCGGAGGTCGCATTGCCTCGTTCCCTGTGTGCTCTGTGGGATCGTTCTGTCTCTGCAAAGTCCACGTGCGGGAGGTTCAGGAGAGGCCCGATGGTCGCTTAATCCTTCCTGGGTTGGATTTTCACTGGATGCTTCAACCCATCTCATCGCTTTTCTGTAAGAAAAAATGTTCTCCCTCTGTAGCACATTTTAGCTGTTTTTGTTGTTGTTGTTGTTGTTTGTTTTCAATCCCTCCCTGCAATGTTTTCTAAGCTTAAAAGGTCTTTCTATTTCCTCTAGGAAAGAGGGTACTAATATTTCAAAGACGCATCACTGGACTTAATGGGAAATGCTTTCTAAATGACACTGAAGCTGGTCTTTAATCACAGTTATGCAATGACTGGGGACAGCACCCTCCGCCCACAACAAATTTTCATGTCGTTGATTACATAAACCTTTGCGATTATCACTGCAAAGAAATCCCCTCATTTTTGTTACCTGATATTCTATTCAAAGGAAAATCATTCTGGCTTCTCTCTCTCTCTCTCTCTCTCTTTCTCTCTCTCTCTCTTTCTCTCATCTTCTTACTTAACAGGTTTCAATTGGTTTACAATCATTTTAGCTATGATCGAAGTATTTTAAGCAGCTGTGGACAGACTTTGGTTTTCCACCACTGTGCTGCTGCTGCCCACGTGTCCACGCCTCACCTCCACTCCCCCGGTGGTTGCACGAGCCCCCCGTGGGGGTTTTCACTGGGGTCCCACTGCATGGGGCCTTCCTTCACACAGCAGCTCTCCTTTAGGTGGGATGCTTGGGATTCCTGGGACACTTGTGACATTTTTCATTTCCATGTGACTCTTTCATTCTCTCCTTTCCTTTTTTTCTCTTCCCACAAGAAGCACAATTAGAAATTAATACTTTTAAGCTGTACCAAGCCATTTAATCCCACTAAAGCAACCTATGTCAAATGACATTAATCACAGGTTAATTTTTAGGGTTATTTCTGGATACAGTCGCAGCTTGGCTGGCTTTCATGAGTAACTGGCTTTAGTCTCACATTTAAATTTTTTAGAACTGGTTCCCAGTGTTGTTGAGGGCCCTTTCTCCAAGCGAGATGAGCCATCAGCTGTCAACCCCGCAGGGCACCCACATTTTACACGAAGGAGAAGAACACAAAATTTCTAAGGACTTGTGTTAAAGATGGGTCATACTTTTTTTTTTAGCAGATGAATCAGTTTTATTGAATGGCCACATGTAGCATTGTCAAAAATGTGGTACATGTTCCAGAAACATCAGCAATGGAGACCTGTTCTCTTTTGAAAATGCAGTCCACTCTGCAAAGGGACTCAGAGCATCATCAAAACCAAATTCAGAACCTGACACAGAGTGTGCCCTTCCTAGTGAAAACTGTCTCACAAAGAATTTTCAAAAGATCACGTTAGTTCTGCCACAGAAAGCAATCAAGCCTATTGCTCGTGACCAGGGTCAGAAGCAATTCTCATTCAACAAACGTGGTACTTTGTTTGCATGATGACAGTAACTAATCAAGGACACTGTAAGACCTCAAAGGAGAAACGTAGAGATAGAAAACCGCTCTATGTCATTTCTTAAACGAACAATTTTATTTGGCGCAAAAGAAAATTCATTCCACCATATTAAGAAAGATGAGGCCAGTTTTTCAGACATGCTCCTGTTTTTTCTCAGCTTCTTGGCCATGTAATGCCGAGGGTCCAAATATTAGATGAATGGTAAATTCATCTAATTTACCAATCTAATTCATCACGTTAGGTAAATCCAGGTTCTGGAAAAATTCAAACTGTCCTGTCACGTTGCTAAGGAGAGAGCGTTCTTGGCCCGCCCTCTAAGTTCACATAGTTTAATTTCCTATAAAAAGTCGCCAGTGCCTTTTGAAGATGTCGATTTAGTGTTCCATTTGGAGAGTATTGGTTCCAATTCAAAGCAGAGGGTTGATTGGCTATTCTCTGAAGAAAATCCTCCTTTTATGTCTCTTTGAACTCAGGAATGGAAAATAACTAAGAAGCACGTCATCTTCAGATGTGATTTTCATCCCTACTGGGGGTGTGACACGGAGTAGGTACAATGGTGTGTTCAGAATTTAGGTGAGCCCAGCCTCCACTTTTCAGAAGCTGACATCACTTTAATCTTACATCCTCCCAAAAACATCTTAGCATTTGCTCTGTGTAGGAATATCGGTGTGATGCCTGTGGAAGTTACAGGTTTTTGTTACTGTCCCTTTTCAGGCAAGTCTATAGATACAGGAAAATCAGATACAGGCTGGTGACAGCTGCCACAGATAAGGTGAGTGGAAGAGAACCACCTAGAATATTCCCTACTGGTTGTTTCTTTAAGTCAATGTGAAAACTGCTTCACAAGTTCACAAAGTTGTCACTCTTGATTTAGGTTAAGAAAGTTTACTTTTCTCTGTTGAAGTTGATTGTTTTTCCCCT
>NW_011888971.1:822156-829097 GCF_000151845.1 Pteropus vampyrus | reverse complement strand
AAGATGTCGATTTAGTGTTCCATTTGGAGAGTATTGGTTCCAATTCAAAGCAGAGGGTTGATTGGCTATTCTCTGAAGAAAATCCTCCTTTTATGTCTCTTTGAACTCAGGAATGGAAAATAACTAAGAAGCACGTCATCTTCAGATGTGATTTTCATCCCTACTGGGGGTGTGACACGGAGTAGGTACAATGGTGTGTTCAGAATTTAGGTGAGCCCAGCCTCCACTTTTCAGAAGCTGACATCACTTTAATCTTACATCCTCCCAAAAACATCTTAGCATTTGCTCTGTGTAGGAATATCGGTGTGATGCCTGTGGAAGTTACAGGTTTTTGTTACTGTCCCTTTTCAGGCAAGTCTATAGATACAGGAAAATCAGATACAGGCTGGTGACAGCTGCCACAGATAAGGTGAGTGGAAGAGAACCACCTAGAATATTCCCTACTGGTTGTTTCTTTAAGTCAATGTGAAAACTGCTTCACAAGTTCACAAAGTTGTCACTCTTGATTTAGGTTAAGAAAGTTTACTTTTCTCTGTTGAAGTTGATTGTTTTTCCCCTGTACCGTGACTGTTGGCCAAAATCAAACTTGAACTTCTGCCCTTTGAAACAAAGCACAGTACGAACCTTTAACCCAAGCACGTGCATTCACCACCGAAAGGAATACATCATCGGTAAGGAAACGCACAGACTTGGTCCAATGTAGGATTATTCAAAAGTGTATAACAAAACGTATGTGTTATGCCACTTGACGTGACTTTTGAAAATGTTATGAAATGTTAAACGCCTCATTCTGTGTTAATTTGCTGTTGCTGTTTTGTGATACAAAATAAACTTACCTGGGATTGTTTCATTTTTCTCATCGAACCTTCTCTGAATCCCACTTCAGCCCTTGGTAAACTTGCAGAAAGTTTCTGACCTTAAATTAATTTTTTAAAGGCCATATGTATTAATCATAATGGAGGTTTTCTGGAGTGAGACAGCATCATCTTCTCCTTCATCTGAGTAAGAAAATGGAGCTTTGTTTGGCCTCCCGGAATATTTGTGGATGGCCGAGTATTTTCTGATTGGGCCGTTGGGTGCACCACACGTATTTTGAGTCCTTACATTCAATGTTCAAGGTTTCCCTTGAAATGTTAGAATGTGAAATGCGAATTTCCAGTGGTCTTCCCTTTTATCTTTTTTGTCCATCAATTCACTGGTCTGAAATGCTCCCTCGAGAGGTGTCCAGGTCTATGTCTAAAAAAGTGGTTTAATGACACCTGACAGATATTTTGTTTTCAAAAATGAGTTGAAGACACCAGTCGTGGCCGCCGCGGCCGGGAGCTCGTTGCCCGTGACATTGGAACCATTGCGGAAGTTCAGAGAAGGGAGCGGGGGCAGGGTGTTACCCGACCAGTCAACGGACACTGCCTGGCACCTGCTCCCAGCCTCAGCCCTGAGGAAAACAAACATATTTATGAGATAAAATGAGCTGCTATTATAGAAGTAAAAGTGCCATGCTCATTCACTGCTCTGGGCGAATTGCCAATTTCTATATCCCGAACCGATTCATCTTTTTAAAATAAATAAATAAACAGATTCATGAGGAATGGTTTTAAGTACTGCTACTGATGCAGCAAACTTCCTTTCACAGGAACCCCCTCCTCACCTCTATCTGGGACAAAATAAGAGAATCCTGATTCTGTACAGTAGAAATTGTATTATATTTTTTGTACTTATGTTTTATGTAAATAGTTTGTCTCATTTAATTGTATGTGAGCATTCAAATAAATCCTACCGTTTAGGAAACCATTTAGTGGCATTTTTCTTTGGATGACCTCGAAGTCCCCCATGACCCCGGTGCACTAAGGCACAGTCACTACCCGAAGGACAGCGTTTCAGCAAAGTGAGATGGATGACCTCCTGCGTGAAACCTGTCACACCTTTCCTGTCAGATCCTGAAGCCTTTGAGTGGCGGGGAGGGCAGGGCCAGCCAGCTTCCTGACTCTGTGAAGCAGTAAAGAGCTTTCAGAAATTTCTATGGACAATAAGAAGTGTGTGACAAGGAAGGCCCATCAGGATTTTAATTTACAAGGAGTTGGTATCAGGTCCCGATGAAGGGTCCGTTAAGCTATATTATGCTCATCCTCACTCCAAAGCACTATAGTCCATTCTTCTCTGCATAAAGCAAGTTTTCTCCGGCATGGACCTGACTGTCGCTCAGCATGAACACAGCTGGACGATGCCTGGCCCAGAAAAACTACTCTCGAGCAGGCCGACAATCCAGGAGGTTATTAGCTCCGGCTGCACATTAGTATTTTCTGGGGGGTTCTTTTAAAATAACATCACCCAAACCCCATCCCAGACCAGGGCAACTGGGATTCTGAGTATCTTGAAATATTAAAATTTTAAAGCATTCCATGAAGAACTTACATTTGGCTGGTAATTTAGAAAGGGAGTGGAATAAATAACTGTTCCTTTCTTGGAATTTCTTTTTTCTGATTCTCTGTATTTATAGTGATATATTCCAATATTTACACATTCTCACACATTGCTCATGTATCTAACTCCTTTTTATAATCTCCATATGTTCTTAAAATTAAATTGAAATATGATTTAAAATATCCTTCTGGACCTATTTGAAATATATAATATAAATCTCCATTTAAAGTGTCTCCTTGAGCCCAGCTTGTAAAGAATAGCAGAAATGATTGCATGTAGTGATTGCACAACTGTAGATATTTAATGTAATGTCCTTAAAATAATATCCAGAATTACTTGTAATATCCAGTATTATTTTTCTGGACTTCGATTTAGTTTATACTTGGTTTATTTTGTTAGAGTGGTTTGTTTATAGAGATCAAACAAAAAACGATGTCCGAAATGGCTTTTCTCTCATCAATCACCTTGGCGTGTGTTTTCCTTGGAAGTATTTGGCGCTCTCACCCCTGCAGTCACAGCCAGGGTCATACCTGCAAGGAATAAGATCACGTTTGATAAACCTTCGATAGTTCTGGGTGGCACAGAGCGCTTACGACGAGCTGCTGACGGCGTAAGACGGGGCATGAAGCGACCCTTTGTAAAATGGTTTCTCATACGATCTACGGGAACGGCGAGAGGTCACCCCTAGTTTGAAGATGAGTCTCCTCGCAGAACACAGAGAAAACTTTGCCGAACTGTGGTGTTTCAGACTTAATGACGGCCTTTGCCAGAGGGTCAGCTGTTCGTCACCGTGGTGGTGTCATGGGCCATCGCGACACTCTGGTGCTGTGCCGATGCCTGTCCACAGTTCTCTTACTGTTCGATTTCCTCCCTCTCGTCCACGTCCCAATTGCTGTGTCACTTCCTGTTACCTGCTAATAGGTGCAGTCACGGGATCTCTTCGTGCCCACTTCTGAGACCGGAGGTCCCCTGGAGGCCAGGGCTCATCCTTCCTTGAGAGAAGAATTCAGTGCTGGCAGCAACATGGTGCCAGGAAAATCCTCGCCAGGAAGACAAATGGGCAGCCATGACCAAGCATTCAGAGAGTGAATTCACGTGCACACAACTGCGAACTTCAGATTTAAAAATCTGATAGAAACTGCATATCTAATACATTCAAGAAAAATAACGGAACGCTTGTGTTAATTAACTGCCAGACGTGCATCTATAATTTCTCCTCCAGACTTCTTGTTTGCATACACTTTGACTCATTATATGGTAACATGGTTTAATATATTTTTCTATCGTGAGAAGAGAAAACAATTGTTATTCAAGATGGATTTCTCTTTATCAATAACACCTTATTATATGTAGTCACATGTAAAATGTTAGGCTCTTTGGAACACTTCTATCGACTTCCAATTATGTGTAAGCTGAGAAATTAGGATAATCACCTACATAGACCAGCTTGTGGATCTGTGTTTCTAAACTTCTCTACCATGCCCAGACTTTAGGGGCCGTGCTCTGCAGGGCCACCCCCCTCCAATACCGCATCTTGTCACCACATGGATGATGTGACAGAGGGAGGTAAAGCGCTCCCATACTGACAATGAGATGCCTACAATAACATCGCTATACATGGATGTGACTGCAAGTCACACACACACACACATTTCTCTAAGCCCAAACTAAATGTATTCCCTCTTCGGCTTCCCCACTGAACTTTCCAGAATGCGTGCAGCCACTCCAACATCACTTCACAGGAAGGGAAATGTGATGGGGAGAGAGGGAAACAGAGTAAAAGACAAAAGAGTTTTCACTGCACTCAAATTATTGACCACATTTTAGAAAACTATATGACTGTATGCAAGTGAGTGCCCTGAAGGATGTGCTCCGTCAGCTCGTGACGGGCCACCTCTGTACGGCTCAGCCTGTGGTTTGGGCTGGATAAGGGAAGGACAGAGTTGGCTAAGACAGCTGGGCATCAGTGTCCTTTTCAAGGACCTGGAAACCCCGATGGCGGGAGGCGGTACTGGGCCGGGTGACCTTGGGCTGGGTGACTGGCTGGTGACCTTGGGGCTGTTGACTCCTCTGGGCCTCACTCATCTGTAAATGCAGATAGTAAGAGCACCTGTATAGTAAGATTATTTTCACTATTGATCGTATTAATGCAAACGAAGCACGTAACAAAAGGCCTGGCCACACGCCAAGTGTTCAACAAAATTGTCGTTGCTGTTATTGCTGAAGGACGTGCTCAAACATGTCCTAGTCTTACAGCTCTTATGAATAAAGGCCTCTGTACATCTAAGATAAAGTTCTCACCGTTGTTGTGTATTATTAAACAAACCTGAGGTACTTCAATTTGTTCAAGAATTATGGAAAAAGTAGACTTTTTGTGGTCAGTAATCAAGGATGTTAATTAACTTGGGCTCTCTGATTTCGAGATAATGAGAAAAAGAAGAGTGTTTGAAGAACAAGTCATTTTGAGTGTGTTGGTTGTTGCTAATCTATTTTTCTTTTGTCAAAAGAGATGATGATGGAATCCGTAAGGGGTCAAAACAACTAGAATCCAACCTCTGAACTTCCCTCCGGAGAGTGGAGGCCGGGATCATCATGTCAGGATGCTCAGTAACGTGAGAGGAACCGTTGCCAGGGAAACGTGTGTTATGACCAGGGTATACCTTTCCTCATTTGAGATTTCGGTCTGATTTTTCACTGCTTCACATTTTTTAAAGTTTTATAGAAATTGGGATTGGGGAAAGTTGTAAAATAGACAAACATTCAGACAGTGTGGGTCCTGGAACTTCCCAGAGTGTTTTACTGCGTGGAGGGAGCAGCAGGTAAGAGGGGGTGTGTGAAAACGTGAAGCCAGCTGGACCAGAAACGTGGGATTTCACGTGCAGACACTCCCATAAATACAAAGAAGCCTCTGCCAAATGCTGGTGCTTGAGAGCAGCGTGAAAGGATCATGTCTTAGAAAACAAAAATAAACGTAAACATGTATTTTTAGCTCTTGTGATTCAGTCCAAAGGAGAGCCACCAACGAAAGAATAGGACTCTAGAAATGGCGCGTGGCAATGTCACATGGCGGCTCACTGCCCTGATGCGGTTCCTCCCCAGCTCAGAGCCGCTGGACCCAGCTAGAGGACCCGCCGCTGCCCGCAAACGCCCTGGCTGGGCCCGGGCCTGCAGACGGGCGCGTGATCGCGCTGCAACCCGCGGTTCGGGGCTAACGCTTCTGAAATGAGTGTTCGCATTCTTCTGCCCGTTACCCTTTCGTGGTGGTTGTTTTTCCCTTGTCCCCTGTGCTCTTTGGACTAAGACTGGCCGTGGGTCCTGTTGCTCCGGACGAGGAAGCCTCGTGGCCGTGGGGCCAGGACGACGCAGAGGACCCTGCGCTCTCTCGACAGTGGCGGAGGCCGGAGGGCTCTGGGCCTGCCCTGGTGAGAAACGAGGTGACCCCCCCGGCCGCCGCGGAGACTCTGGGGGTCCCTGCGCTCAGGCGGGCTGAGGTGTGGCCGCGTCGGCAGGTGGGGTGGTCAGGGGAGAGGGAGCGGGGTGCCTTAGCCTTGCGGCTCGTCTCGGTGTCGCCGAGAACAGGAGCCACCACCCAGGTTAACCAAGGGCCCTTGCGTGTAACTGTCCCTGTGTGTGTTTATCACTTCGAAGGGCGTTAGGAGAAGTCGGGTATCTTGAGGAGCCTTAGCCGTGTGTGAGGCAGGGTGGCCGGGGTGTCAGCAGGCGAGGGTGGGGACGAGGACCGAGGACACGGGGGCATCTGGCCGCCCCGCCCCCAGTCTGCTCCCGAAAGAGCTCTTTTCTGCGAGAAATCTGTGGGTCTCAGTAGAAGTTAGACGCGATTTGCCGCTGCAGTGAGGAGTGCCACGAGCTGGGGAGCATGCTGTCCCCACTTCTGTGTGGCACCCACGGCTCTCTGCCCCGGCCGGGGGTCTTGGGGACACGCCTTTGGCTGGAGCACGGCGCTCCCGCGGGGGTGTGGGGTGAGCAGCTCCGAGCCCACGCAAGGGCAGAGGCACTGAGCTGAGGGGGGACGCGGACCAGGGGGGGAGGACAGGACCCTCCCTGTGGTGTGGCTGTGAGTCAGGCCCCCACCCGCGGACACGGCCGGGGACCGCGATGTTCTGGGCAGCGCGTGGCCGCAGGGCCGGGGCACCTGGGGGCAGGTGGGCGTGGGGCAGTGAGCGTGCGGTGTCCCTCCGCAGCCTGAGCACGTCTGCCCACCCCGGCGCTGCCCGCTGCTCTCAGAGGACAGCTGGGTCACAGAACGTCCCCGTGGCCACCAGACGCGAGGGGAAACGGGCCTGAGCAAGCTCCGGGCTCGGGGAGGGCGCGTCACTGCCGTCTGCGGGGTGAACCCGGGTGGCTTGTCCTGGACCGATGACTCGTCACTGCACGTGCGGGGAGGGGTCCTGAGCCCCGTGCAAAGCCAGCGCCCCGTGGGAAGTGACCGGGCTGGTGAGGGCGGGGACCACGCACATTTGGAGGCGTTTAAAGGCCTTTAACAGTCGCCCACGCCAAGA
>NW_011888971.1:819509-821781 GCF_000151845.1 Pteropus vampyrus | reverse complement strand
CCCCCGGCCGCCGCGGAGACTCTGGGGGTCCCTGCGGTCAGGCGGGCTGAGGTGTGGCCGCGTCGGCAGGTGGGGTGGTCAGGGGAGAGGGAGCGGGGTGCCTTAGCCTTGCGGCTCGTCTCGGTGTCGCCGAGAACAGGAGCCAACACCCAGGTTAACCAAGGGCCCTTGCGTGTAACTGTCCCTGTGTGTGTTTATCACTTCGAAGGGCGTTAGGAGAAGTCGGGTATCTTGAGGAGTCTTAGCCGTGTGTGAGGCAGGGTGGCCGGGGTGTCAGCAGGCGAGGGTGGGGACGAGGACCGAGGACACGGGGGCATCTGGCCGCCCCGCCCCCGGTCCGCTCCCCAAAGAGCTCTTTTCTGCGAGAAATCTGTGGGTCTTGGCAGAAGTTAGACGCGATTTGCCGCTGCAGTGAGGAGTGCCACGAGCTGGGGAGCATGCTGTCCCCACTTCTGTGTGGGACCCACGGCTCTCTGCCCCTGGCCCGGGGGTCTTGGGGACACGCCCTTGGCTGGAGCACGGCGCTCCCGCGGGGGTGTGGGGTGAGCAGCTCCGAGCCCACGCAAGGGCAGAGGCACTGAGCTGAGGGGGGACGCGGACCAGGGGGGGAGGACAGGACCCTCCCTGTGGTGTGGCTGTGAGTCAGGCCCCCACCCGCGGACACGGCCGGGGACCCCGATGTTCTGGGCAGCGTGTGGCCGCAGGGCCGGGGCACCTGGGGGCAGGTGGGCGTGGGGCAGTGACCGTGCGGTGTCCCTCCGCAGCCTGGGCACGTCTGCCCACCCCGGCGCTGCCCGCCGCTCTCAGGGGACAGCCGGGTCACAGAACGTCCCCGTGGCCACCAGACGCGAGGGGAAATGGGCCTGAGCAAGCTCCGGGCTCGGGGAGGGCGCGTCACTGCCGTCTGCGGGGTGAACCCGGGTGGCTTGTCCTGGACTCGTCACTGCACGTGCGGGGAGGGGTCCTGAGCCCCGTGCAAAGCCAGCGCCCCGTGGGAAGTGATCGGGCTGGTGAGGGCGGGGACCATGCACATTTGGAGGTGTTTAAAGGCCTTTAACAGTCGCCCACGCCAAGAAGTGACCGTCACTCATGGAGGAACGCCCAAGTTCAGTGCTCCTCCCTGTCTTCTCCGTCCTCCCTGCGCTGCGGAGCTGGGCTGGGGACGAGTGGCCGGGTGGCCGAGTGGCCGTCCCTGGGAAAGGTAGGACGGTCACGGGGGAGGGCGGGGCTGGAGATCCGGTGCCTTTCGGGCAAAGCAGAGTCTTAGTCAGTGAAAGGAAGTGAGTGGCCAGTGGCCTGGTGCAGCGAGGCCGGGGGCAAAGAGGACAGAGTGACAGGAAACCGGCGTTTCCCTAGACAGAGGTGACAGGGACGAGAGAAGCTAGAAGGATCGGACGAGCCCCCTGAGGAGGATTTGGGGTACCTTTGTCAAAAATAAAAAACAAAAGAGCTCTTCCTACTCTTTGTGAGCTCGTGGCGTTTATTTCTTTCCTTTACAAGCTCCTTTCCTTTGAGAAAACAGCGGAGTGAAACCCAGACGCGTGGACTCGGCGGGCGGGCCGGGCTGGGTCCCTCGTCCCGTGCGCTGGCCCCGGGAGGGGCTGCGGGCACCAGGCTGGACTCCAGACCACACTGCTGGGGAGGAGTCGCTGGGGACTCACTGGGAAGCCTGTCCCTTCAGGGACCGGAGGGGGTGAACGACCCCAACGGGCCAGCGAGGCTCAGAAATTACAGGGAGGAGGAGGGAGAGAACGGTCCGCTGAGAGACTAAAGGCCGGGGGAGCAGGGCCGGGAGCTTTTGTTAATCCTGGGTCCTCTGCGGTTTGTGGCAGCGAATGCCAACTCGCTAACCTGGAGATCGGGAGTGGGGTGACCCCTCTGTGCTTAGAGAATAGCCCACTGTCCCGCTTACTTTAAAACTCATTCCTTCTAACTTTACAATTTCCTCGGGTTATTTTCTGAAAGCTTTTCAGAAAACGAGTTTCACCAGTGAAATGAAATCGAAATCTGACCTAGGTGACAACGAACTGTATTGTTGAACCATCTAAGAAATTTGGGGGGCCGAAGGCCTTCCGCTGTGAAACGATGGTGTGTTACCTGCCCCAGGTGGACGTGCCTTGGCACCTGTCGCCCTGGAGGGGTGGCAGCTCACCCACTTTGCCAGGTTTAACATGGCCAACGGAAGGATGCGGATTAGATGCTTGGAAACAATGGAGAAGAAGGGATTTGAGAAAAAATGCAGGCAGACTTCAACCCTCCGTCCACAGGCCCA
>NW_011888971.1:810089-819264 GCF_000151845.1 Pteropus vampyrus | reverse complement strand
GAGGCGTTTAAAGGCCTTTAACAGTCGCCCACGCCAAGAAGTGACCGTCACTCATGGAGGAACGCCCAAGTTCAGTGCTCCTCCCTGTCTTCTCCCTCCTCCCTGCGCTGCGGAGCTGGGCCGAGGACGACTGGCCGAGTGGCCGAGTGGCCGTCCCTGGGAAAGGTAGGACGGTCTCAGGGGGAGGACGGGGCTGGAGATCGGGGCCTTTCGGGCAAAGCAGAGTCTTAGTCAGTGAAAGGAAGTGAGTGGCCGGTGGCCTGGTGCAGCGAGGCCGGGGACAAAGAGGACAGAGTGACAGGAGACTGGCGTTTCCCTAGACAGAGGTGACAGGGACGAGAGAAGCTGGAAGGATCGGACGAGCCCCCCGAGGAGGATTTGGGGTACCTTTGTCAAAAATAAAAAACAAAAGAGCTCTTCCTACTCTTCGTGAGCTCGTGGCGTTTATTTCTTTCCTTTACAAGCTCCTTTCCTTTGAGAAAACAGCGGAGTGAAACCCAGACGCGTGGACTCGGCGGGCAGGCCGGGCCGGGTCCCTCGTCCCGTGCGCTGGCCCCGGGAGGGGCTGCGGGCACCAGGCTGGACTCCAGACCACACTGCTGGGGAGGAGTCGCTGGGGACTCACTGGGAAGCCTGTCCCTTCAGGGACCGGAGGGGGTGAACGACCCCAACGGACCAGCGAGGCTCAGAAATTACAGGGAGGAGGAGGGAGAGAACGGTGCGCTGAGAGACTAAAGGCCGGGGGAGCAGGGCCGGGAGCTTTTGTTAATCCTGGGTCCTCTGCGGTTTGTGGCAGCGAATGCCAACTCGCTAACCCTGGAGATCGGGAGTGGGGTGACCCCTCTGTGCTTAGAGAATAGCCCACTGTCCTGCTTACCTTAAAACTCATTCCTTCTAACTTTACAATTTCCTCGGGTTATTTTCTGAAAGCTTTTCAGAAAACGAGTTTCACCAGTGAAATGAAATCGAAATCTGACCTAGGTGACAACGAACTGTATTGTTGAACCATCTAAGAAATTTGGGGGGCCGAAGGCCTTCCTCTGTGAAACAATGGTGTGTTACCTGCCCCAGGTGGACGTGCCTTGGCACCTGTCGCCCTGGAGGGGTGGCAGCTCACCCACCTTGCCAGGTTTAACATGGCCAACGGAAGGATGCGGATTAGATGCTTGGAAACAATGGAGAAGAAGGGATTTGAGAAAAAATGCAGGCAGACTTCAACCCTCCGTCCACAGGCCCAGGCTGGGCGTTGTTGTTTATGGAATTTTGACAGCCTGAAGAAAAAAGCAAGTTAACACATGTAACTCTCAAATGGATTCATTAGAGAGAATATTGCCAAGTTTTGTCTTGTTGCCAAAGACAATTGTATTTTCTACATTGCACTGGATTCTCCGTTTAATGATTAGATATGTTTTGAAGAGTAAAACTATTTTTCTCGGCGAAGCTGGCCTCCATTGCTCTTCCGTTACTTATAAAGTACTGTGACCAGTACACACCGAGTCCCCTGTTTCTATGCCGCCCACCCTGCAAATACTCAGATTGTCTCTAAGGATATAAAATACGTTTACAGAAAATGTTGCAGTACTTAAGGCTTTACCATCCAGAAGGTTCTACCATAAATGCCAAATATCCCTTGAACTAAATATATTGTTAAAACAGAAGGTTGTAAAACCTTCGATGAAGCTGGCAAACATCCTTGTAGAGGGGCAGGGGCGGGGGTGCAAAGAACCAGGTCACTCCCGTCAAGGGTGGCATTCGTGCTGGAGGGAACTGGTGCTGAACTTCCTGTGTAGATTCAGGAACGTGGCAGTTAGGCCCAGCCATGGCGTAAGGATGAACAGCCCGTGCCCCCTTCTTAGGAATCCCATGCTTATGTGGGAACCAGCTCTGAGCTGTGGTTGGAAAAGGGTAGCCTGAGGGCAAGAAGAACCCACAGCCTGCATAAAGTGCAAACATCTCATATAGAAATAAATGGTAAAAGGCAGCCGATCTAAAATCTGCTAGTGTACGCCCTAACAAATTGAAAAGCAAACCTGGAAATGGTCAAGGCAATCTCAGTAACATAATTGATCACCAGAACAAATCCCAATACTCGATGCAGGAGTAAAATAAAATGCAATATTAAACAACACAAGTTTTCAATTTTCAGCATCCCTTAAAATACCAAGCAAGAAAACGTGACACAAATACTTATATGCAAAATTCATAGCAGCTTTGTGCATAGTAGCAGAACAGTGAAAACAGCCCAACCGTCCAGCTAATAGTGACTGATAAATGGATAGTGGTCTACCCAGAAAGTGGAATATGACTTGGTAATGAAAAGAAATAAGGTACTGATCCACACAACGACGTAAATGAATCCCAAGAACCTTACACTACGTAAAACAAGGCGTGCACACACACACACACACACACACACACACACACACACACACACGACATCACATGATTCTGATTCCATTGTTACAAAATTCTCAAAAAGGCAAAATCATTGTGACAGAAAACAGATTTGAGGTGGCCTGGGGTTGGGGGTCAGGGGAAGCATATTTGCTACGAGGGAGGGAAATTTTAGGGGTGATCGAAATGATATTATGGTTACATAACTATATATATCTATCAAAAGTAATCAAGTTTACGCTTAAATTTTATTTTGTTATTTATATATTTTAGTAATGCTGATGCAAAAAAAAAAAAGTCTAAAACTGATAAAATATCGTGAACCAGGCAGAGACAAATGTAAAACGTTCTCACTATAAGGTCCCCACAACTGGGATCAAAGTCTGTCACCCCGAAACAGCTCCCATGTAAGGGAAGGAAAGAACATAAGCAGATGAGGAGGTACCCTTCCATGAGTGAGATTTAGAAACTGCCAACGGTTGATGCACATTTGGGCTATTTGTAGTTCGGGGCTATTTCAAATATGTACACATATGCACAAAGAAAAGAGAAAACCCATCAAAATTGAAAAAGATCTCACAAGAAGGATAAATTGTGAGTCAGATATTACTGATGGGAAGATAGTAATTAGAAGGTAGAATTGAAGAAATAAAGCAAAAAGAAGCATCAGTATGAAATCTAAAATAGAAAGTTCAGAGTCATGAGGAAAAGAATAAGAAGATTTACTATACAACTAAGGCTAAAAGTGAGACTGGCCTATTTTTAAGGATAGTCACCTTTATTTCAACTCATCTTTATGTTGCTTATAATTTTGTGTCTTTACTTGATCTGAACTTAAGGGAAAGACTTTGGAAATGGCCTTAGATAATA
The DNA here is from genome assembly GCF_000151845.1 of Pteropus vampyrus. Taxonomy (NCBI): domain Eukaryota; kingdom Metazoa; phylum Chordata; class Mammalia; order Chiroptera; family Pteropodidae; genus Pteropus; species Pteropus vampyrus. Next base: position 816,000 of record NW_011888971.1, on the reverse strand, counting down.
AATGCCTCTTAAAGACATTTTCTGATTATGCACAGCTAGATTATTTAAATCCGCTCAAGGCATTTCCCACTGTGTTGCTTTTAACTGCTTTCCCTCTCCGAGGGCATAAGAATGAAAGGCACTGGTTGGTACAGAAATGGCGCCCCAGGACAATAATTATCGAACAAAACCCTGACTTCCCTCACTGATTTCTGTCTGTCTTCATGAAACAGACAGAAACACTCGTAAAAGTTAAAAAATACTTTTAAAGCCCTCATCTTGACGCTAGACCAGGGTTTAAACTCATCTTCTATAGATCTGGAAATTATAAGAGGAAATTATTCAGCGTGGCTTCTTTTCCTGTTTAAAGTTAAAAACGTGCAGAACGCTGAGGGAGGCGTAGCGCATTAAGGTCGGGAGTGGGGCAGGAGGAAGGAAAGCGGTGTGAGTGGACGGTAAAGACAGAGCAGGACAGGGAGGGGAACAAGGAGCGTGGGCTTCAGAAGGCTGGAGCGGCAGAGAGCCGTTTTCCTTGGTTTTCCTGCAGAATCTTTGAGGGAGGGTCTCCTGGACTCTTCATCTTGCTTGAGGCTTCAGCATCCAGTCAGAGAAAGCTGAGCATACTGTGTTTCACACGTTATCTCTTTTCTAGAAGTCCTCTTAAATATCTTTTGTGTATGAACATATTGCCATAGTAGCTACTGCGATTCCATGCCTTCCTTAATGGACTCTTCCCAGTTATTAGGATGGTCACGAGGACTCTCTTGAGAGGACATGTAGGACACAGGAGTTCTGTTGGCAGAGGTTGCGGCTTTGGTGTAGACAAGTTTGCAAATGAGTCTGTACTCCGTCGAAAGTTTCGGCTAATGAATGCCATCTGGGGACCTTGATGGACACAAGCTAGAAAGAAGCCATGTGATGCACAACCTGGCCAACTGACTTCAGATTATGTGGTTCGCAAAGGGATCTTCCGTCACGGTTGGATGAGACCAGGAATGTCGTCACGTAGACCTGGTTGGTGGAGGTGGGGTGGGGAAGACCCCGGCATTACTGACCAGCCACCCGCACACAAACTGGGTGCCATTGTCATAGGCGCCTCAGCATCAGCCTGTGAGATTCACGCTGGGGGCCTATAGGGTCTATACCTCCATCTCCCCCGATGGAACGATCCCTATACACTCATTAGACACGATCTACAACAAAATGGAAGCATGAGGCAAGACTGGGTACAGACGAAGGGACAGAAAGTCGAAGCAAACACCAGAAGAACGAGACGATTGACTGTGACAATATTTACCAAATGTTACACGCACTCTCCCCAAAACACGTCACATTCCTTTATTTGAGACCTATGTTTTTAACAAATAATAGAATATCAAAGTTAATTCAACAATGTGAGCTCAACGGAACCATTCAGACCTGCTATCTCTGCTTAAAGACTCGTGAGCAGCAGTTCAGCGGGCCTGTCTGAGCGTACGGGTCAAGGGGACCTCTTGGTTTTCATGTTCTTTCTGGTTTCTTAGAATGACACCGAGAATGGCATTCGTCAAAGGAACCTGGTGGAACCTCTGCTTGTCAAAGGAAGAGGTTGCCATGCAATATGTAAAAAACAAAAAGTGTAAAACCTGAGTTTCTTATTGTTTTAAGCAAGAAAGATAAACGTTTGTTAAACCCGACCTCTCTGAATGGGACTGGCAGATCTTAAAGCTGGGGAGGTTGGGAACTGGCAGACCTCTAGATGTAAAGTGGGTTATCGTTGAGTTGCTACCCTCCACCCTATTCATTCCCAGTTCACCCCAGTCCCCCACCCTGACTCGATTCTTGCAGGGTAAGCTGACCAGAGGCTTCCAAGTCGCTCTCTTCAAATCACCCCTTTGACCCACCCCCGTGTGGCTGAGGCGCTCCCAGCGATTCTCACTTTCCACGGACTAAATCTGTATGTCAAAGCGGCATCGCTCTTCCAGCTCTGACGCGTGCTGCCTCCCTCCCGTGCCCTTGGCCGCTGCTGCTCCCCAGGTGCCTCCCACGCTGGCCTGTGTGTCCTTGGTGAGTGACAGGGCATCCCTCGCGCTTCGTCGCCTGTGCCCCTTTGCTCACGGCCTTCCTTCCACCTGGAATGTTCAGCACCCTTCCCTCCATTTAGATGGCTCAGGCTCGTTCCTTCCTGCTCACATCGGAAGTTTTCTTGGGTTATTGATCTTGACAGAAACGCAGAATAACCACTCTCGCCCCTGAGTCTGTAGACACAGCCCAGTGTACTCGGAGGAAGCAAATTCCTGCATTTCTCAGTTGCTGACTCTGGCCTTGGGTAACGTGAGTTTACGTCTTCACTGGTAAATTTGGATCAGTATCATCTACCTGTCTCTTCCGCTGATTTAAACCACGTAGAGCAGGAAGCTCCGTGACATGTACACGCGTCTCACTGTGTTGTTTTGTGGTTACTTGTGTGGGCATCATCACTCCCGGATTGTCACTCTTTAGAAGAAAGACCGAGGTGGCACACTTTCTTAAAACATCTCTTTGAGAGTGTCTTCTTGGGCACCAAAGCACCTTGTAAAAATCACTGCATTAGTGACCTAATCACAGATGAATATGACTCAAAATAGCTATATCTTATACCTGATAGTACTCATATTTTACACATGGTAGGTTTTATGAATGTATCTAAAGAAAACGATTTCAAATTACAGGTTTCAAAATTTTTATAATCATTAGAAAGAAAAGAGTGACATCCGTAGCAAAATCAATATAAACTGTTTCTATGCTTTAAAATGACCAAGCTTATAATTAACATATTTTGATAATGCTTATTTGATTTCAATCGCCTCATGATTTTTCTCCTGGATTTCAATATAAGTCAATTTACATGAATTTAAAACCTTTCTTCTTTTAAAATTTAAAAAAAAATGCCAAAAATTTATTTTCACAACTTTATTCCAATAATTACTTGGTGTCTTTGATGGTGCCATTCCAGGGCACGCCCCTCTCTTTTGTCTGATTTAGGAATAAAATCTCTGGGCCTTGGCTTCTTGAAACTCTTTGGAGGAAAATAGAAATCCTGTGACTCTGTACGACTTTCTCCTTCTTCGCGGTCATACGATTGTCTCTGATCGTCTCCAAGTTTCTCAGTGACAGGAACCTGCCAGCGGCAGCTGCTCGGTCTCATTCTGTCTTCCTGGACAGAGGTCACAGGACTCTTGGACGTTGAGCAGAACTCACCATGCCCCGTGTTTGTCCTTACTGTTCTGAAGCACCAGGGCTCGCTTTGCCGTTGGAGCTAATCTAGTGACAGCCCTCTCGTTCCACCCTTTGAGGCAGGAGTGGCTAAGTGACTTTAAGGTCGCAGAGCTCCCTGGGGAGAGTCAGAGCTGGGACGCGTCGTCTTCTCCCGGTGTCCTGGCCTGGGGTCCTCAGCGCATTTGTCCTGGCGCAGGTCGCCGAGGCCTGCGTGTGAGGGTCTGTGGGAGCGGTCTCCCTCCTACAAGTGGCGCTCAGGCCCCGAAAATGCCCCCTCTGGGTTCATCCAGGCGGAGGACGTGAAGTGCCCGGAGCTGCAGGAAGCAGCTGTCGCCCACCCGTAACGACCGTGCGGGCGCTGCCGTTCTTGTCGCCCCTGCCACCTGCGGACCAGACCGCGCCCCGGGCCGGGCCACCAGAGGCTCCGCCGCACGCAACACGGGTCCGCGCCATCCCAGCCGGCAGAGCCTGGTAAGGACACGCCGTCGGGACAGGGGACAGGCCGGCCGCGCCTCTGCCACCCACCAAGCAGAGAGCAGGGCCGTGCTGCGCGACTGCGCGTTTGGCGCGTGAAAGTCCCGGCTTTGGTTTCGCGTTCGGGAAAATGCCATCTCTCAGAGACAGGGGACGAGTTCGCAGTGCTGCCGCTGCCCGTTGGGGGTGGGGCGGGGATGCAGAGCGTCCCCGAGGGTCCAGGGACTGATCCCTTCGCGGCCGAGACGCCACGGTGGCAGTGTCTTAACCTCTCTGTGCCTCGGTTTTTCCATCTAACGAATGAGGATAATAATACCACCCACCTTTAAGAGATGGCGTGAAAAATGAACATGTAAGCCCTAGAACTAAGATCTGACCGTCATAAAGACCCGATGAATATGAGCTTTTCTTTATTATCATCATCGACGTCATCGTTATCGTCATGGGTATATTTTTTTAACATAAGGTCCATGGTTCCCAAAAAGGAAAAGCAGCAGAAGCGAACTGAGGGGCCAGAGCTCTCTGCCTCTGAAGCTTAGTCTGTCCTGCTTCACGTGCCCAGGGGCTGTGACGCCTGGGGACTGGGCTGTCCTTGAATCTCAGGGCCCTTCCAAAACCACTGCAAGGAGCAACACCGTCTCCTCTCAAGTTTCAGAATTCGTGACTCGGTACAAAGCTAAGCATGTACGGGCACCTCCACGGGGTCCCCTTGGCGTGCTAAAGAGGATTACTTCTAGTCCAACACTCTCGTCACTAAGCTTCACTGTGGGTAAAAAGTCATGCAGTGCTCTCCAAGGAAGCGAAGGGGCTCAGAGAGTCTTTATCTTCAAAGAGATCTCATCCTCGTATGAGTTACAATATGTATCCAGATCGTTAGAATATAAAAATGTATATGTGTAGACTCTTGACACTTTGTGCTTAATGTTTAATTTGAGTCTGAATTTATTTGTTTATAGAGAATGATTTTTATCTATTTTCTCCTATGGATTCTTAGATCTTTAAAAGAAGGGGCCATGTCTATATACAAATTGCCCATAGCAATGAATGCTTGATGAGGAATGAATGAACAAATGACCTGTGTGGTCTACAAAGTCCCTAATGGAACACAAGTAAGTTCCACCTCACAGAAGTCTCCCCTGATCCATGGTAGATACTTTCCAAGACCCCAAACGATGTCTAAAACCAGAAATAATACCCAAGTCTACATATGCTATTTTTAAACCAATACGTACATGCTTATGCTGAAATTTAATTTATAAATTAGGCATAGGAAGAGATTAACAGCAATAACTAATAATGAAATAGAACAATTATAATAATATATTGTAATAAGAGTTAGGTAAATGTGATCTCTCCCTCTTTCAAAATATCCTATTGTACTGTATTCACCTTCTCACTGAAATGAAGCGCTTTCCAGCTTCTCTGTGTTGTATCTTTGGCAAGAAGTCACCAGAGCAGAGCCTTGTCGTGGGGGATGCTTGGGACATGACGTGAGCACAGACTGTGCCCTTCAGAGGCTCATAATCCATTACATGTTTACTGTAAGAACACTAGGGGCCTTGGATATGGTCCCAGAGAAGGGCGAAAAGTGAGGGCTGAATTCGGGGTGGGGGCAGCCAGCTCCCCGCTGGCCATGTGGGGGGCTGGGGTGGGGAGAAGGAAAACCATTTCTTCGAGTCTTTTGGCCTCAGCACAGTGGTGTGAGCAGCTATTAGAAGGTGCTGATGCCACCGTGTGCTTTCCTGTGACTCAAGTCGGGAAGAAAGTGTCCCCTGTGTGTCTCAGTTTCAAACACAGACGCTCATCACGGTTCTCAGAAGTCACTACTTCCCTTAAACGTAACTACTTCTCAGACAGAAACGATTATCGTATCGAAGTCTTGCATGAGACCGTGAATTAAAATATGTTGAGGTAAGTAAACATTTAATTCTTAAAACGTAGGGAGTAGGTTTCAATTGGTTTGAGATTTTTAAATTTTAAGAATTTAAATTTTAAGCTGGATTTTAAAACGATGTCCTCAGATTAGCTTCTCGCATCTTCCACCGTGAACGGTTCTTTGGTGACCTCTAACCATTTCCACCGTAAATGCCATCATGTTAGGTGCATCTATGCTACAGAATTCAGAGAAGCAGAAGAGCTGTCTAGAGAAGGGAGAGGGACACAGGCAGCTTTAGCCTGTAGATACTTTCTCCCTAGTTAGGATCTCCATTTTTTTTTTTTT
>NW_011888971.1:803585-808044 GCF_000151845.1 Pteropus vampyrus | reverse complement strand
CCTTGGCTTCCTTGCAACATGGCAGTTGGGTTCCAAGAGCATCTTCAGCCTCTACTTGAGAAAATATTGTAGATTTAGGCCTCACTTCACAAAGGGAGTCTATTTATGGTTCCTTGCAAACAATGAGCTGTGTTGAGTTGCTGTTTCCATGAGGCAAATCAAATCTGAGCCTCTGCTGTTTCTAATTCTAGTGTTCCCTAGGCCTAGATATTTGCCTCCACTCTGTCGATAGAGCCACATATATTTTACCTTATTTTTGAGTGTATATACACGTGTGTTTGAGTGTATTTCTATTTTTTCTATATTGTTCAGTGAAGGGTAGAGTTCTCTGGCCATATTCTGCTCTTTTGATGAGAAGTCGAATCTTATTTAAAATGACAATTCACTTCTGGAATGTTGGGGCAGGGGGAAGAATGACTTTTGAAGGGAACATAAAACATAGCCTTGTCTATGGCCGCGCCACCCTGAACAAGCCCGATCCCGTCTGATCTTGGAAGCTAAGCAGGGTCGGGCCTGGTTAGTACTTGGATGGGAGACCACCTAGGAAGACCAGGTGCTGTAGGCTTAAAAAATAAAAACAATAAAAGGATCAAAAGGATCGTAAGCTGACAAGTTCCTTGCAATCAGTGAGGTTAACCAAGGATTGCCTCACCTAAAAAAAACAAACAAACAAACAAACAAAATACAAAAACGAAACCAAAACACAGCCTCAGGCGTTGACTAAATCTGTAAGGAAGTTTTTTCCTCCTTTTGTTGTATAAATACATGCACAGATTTAAAAAGTAGAAGATTCAGTAGTACTTTATTATTAAAACTCTTTTGCTAAATAAATTGAAGAGCAGTATAATCAATGCCTTCAAATACTGGCCAGACCATTTTTAGGTTTTGAATGTTGGATATTGAATATTCAATAGCATGACAGTGCAAGTTTAGATATGAGCTTCTTTGCAGCATACCAATGAGAAGTAATCAGAGCCTAGAATGTCATAAATGGTATTTATGATATTTATGATATTCGCACACATTAAAAATTGTTATTTTTTATTTTTTGATGACATAGATATAATAAAATACCCAAACCCATACACACACAAATACACTTGTACTCACAGATTCACTCACTTTGGAACAAATAGGATATCACATGATTTTAGTGCTTGCATTATATTTACAATTTGGTTGAATTCGATTCAATAGTTATGGCATAATTAGTGAAGGCCAAATGTCAGGATTCAAGTTTCAACAAAGGGAAGACAAACAATTATGAAAAGCAACAGGAGTCTTACATTAGAATCAATATTTAAAATGCTTAGTTTTTATTTTTTAGAACATGAGTTTCAACTAGATCATAATGAATTTTACCCAAAGAAATAAATCAAAAGTAATAACCCATTCTGTTCAATTGTTTTCCTTGTTCTCAGCAATGAACGAAACAGCAGGAGGTTGGCAAATAAAAGTTGTTCGAATGACTCGAACAGAGAATATTCCCTGGAATAAGGTATTGTCGCAAACTTCCTTCGATGGGTCAGCTGCCGCATGAATGAATGATTGACAGACATGGCATAAACGAAGGGAGTAATCTCCGGAAGCGGGCCTACTTACTGCAGAGGTTAAATAGGGACCGTTTTGTTTTTCTTCAAAGTCTAGTTTTGTTTCACTTCTTAGAGATGAGAAGAGGCAGAGGTAGCTGAAAGGAGACACGGGTCACTGAAGGTTCCGTGTCACGCAGTGGGCAAGGTGAGCCCTCCGGCTCTCCAGCATCAGTCTCCTGTCCTAATTTAGCAATCGGTTCAGAAGAGGCGAATAAAACAGAAGGGGGTCGTTTCTACGGTCTGCGGTGCTACCGGGGCAGTGATATGAGGATCATCTTAAAACAGACAAAAGACAATCGGATTCATAGAGATATGACAGCAACGACCGGGTCACGCAGATGCGGCTGAAGTCTGGGGACGTCTGTCCGCAGACTTCCACAGCTGTTGGAAAGAGTCGGAATCAATCTTTCCTGAATATCAGAAGGCCAGGAAAACTTCTCTGAGGTGTGTTCCCTCATCTGAGTTAACAACCTGATCACACTCAGCCATCGGAGTCACACTCGACTCAGGGACATGCCCCACTGACTTCTCCCCCTCCCTCTCTCTCCCCTGGGATGCTGCCAGTTCCTCTCCGTTCCTTCCCCTGACCTTTCAGGCTGCTCCCGATAGGCTGGAGCAAATTGGTTTGGGCCTCTTAAATAAATTCCTCACAAGCTCTGTGAATTTCTGGGCCAACTCCCTTATGACTGTGCCAATTCATTCCAGTATTTTTGTGTTGAATTTGACTCTCTACGCCTAGATTTTTTTAAAGGTTTTTCTCTTAGCCCTGTTTTTCTTTCATGAAAAAAAAAAAAGTGTATCTTTCTATGCTTTAGCAATTTCATGGGTCCTCTATACTTTTCTAAAGATAATTGCTGGGGACCCCACGAATGTACTATTATAGCCACAGTTGTTGCCAGGCTCGCCGAGCTTCCTCGGGTGTCATATGCAAATGAAACCCCTACACAGACATTCCAGATGATGTCCCCAAAGTGCGGCACTTTCCACTCTGAATATGGTGGACTTCACCTTTATCTAAGTGAGCTCTCAACTCAAAACCCATCTGTATAACCAGACCTCTGACTCCTGACTAGCCATATGCCCCACCACCCCCCCACCATGGGAAAGAAGATCAAAGAACAAATTGGTTACCATTTAATCTAACACACAAACCTAGAAAATACCTCCCAAAGCCCAAAGGAAACAAAAGGAAACAAAACAAATCACCGAATGTGATTTTAATGATTGGTTCAAATAGTGTCTACTTATGTCAGTGATTTTCAACAGTAATTTAGTTCAATGGTTCTTTACAGTCTGACACAGAACCAGGTAGAAGCGGAAACAATGTGGTCTGTCAACTGCTGTTACTGTTGATTTGAGAGATGCTAAGTGGCGGCAGAGGGAGGTCCGTCCAGGGACAATGTCCTGGCCAGAAAGAGAAGCTTTGGGACCTGGTGATACACGTGAGATGGTTAGAAGAGATATAAGCTTTCCTTATAAACACAGGTGAGAGAAGGAATCTAATTTCGTTCATCGGATTCAAAGTTCTGGGACACAAAGAAAATGACTTTGGAAGATTAGTCAAGAAATAAAAGAATTCAATATCTGTCTCTAGATGTGTGAATTTCTCTTGTCCTCAATTTATGCTCCTAAATTACTTTCTGAAGAATAAGACTGACGATTTGCGTTTAGGATACGGACTGCGTAGATCACGTCATCAGGTGATTCTCTTTTCATCAGGAAACATGGCCAATGAGTTCCAGAAATTATAAAGGTTTGCAAATGGATATTTTAAAGAGAGAACAAACTGGTTGTATTTTGAAGTGACTGAGTGGAAGGACATAGAGAGAAAGCTGAGTTTGTTTTCACAGCGGGATGGGAAAGGAGAGGCTTCGCCGTGAGCTGAACGGGAGGGAAAGTGCTTCTGTCAGGATGTCATCTCCACGGTCCTGGGGGACAGACTGTAGATGTCACCCGACCCCATCGTACCGGCATTGCCATATGGAGGAGAGGTTACGCCATCACCACTGAGGGAAACTCGGTCTGTTTCCCTGATGCAAAACTATTTAACGTGATCTATTCTTCTAAGAATTCTAACTTGTCTAACCTTGATTTAAAAAACCAACCTAACAAACAAACACCAAAACGACAAGCTACAATGAAGAGAAAGCGAGCAAATTTATCTTCAATCCAAAAACTGTACATATCCATTTTTCTAAATCGTGACTTCAAAACTAACCCTGCAGACCCCTGCGGGAACAGCTCCCTGAGGCCTATAGGCTGTTGTTGTTGATGAATTTATGCACGTTTTATTGTTTGTGGTGGCTGCACTTGACTTGTTCTTTGTCCCCCACACCTGGGGTGGCTTGCGTGTACCAGGGACACTGAAAGCAGGAACCCTCAGAGGGAGACCTGTACGGCTGCTGGTCCATTTGGCAGCTGGGGAAGGAGAGATGCTTGTCTAATGTCGTTGAAAAGATGCTTCTGCACATAGAGCCCAGTTCGAACTGGCTTAATGTAAACGAGAATTCAGTGGCTCCCTGAGCAGAAACCAGCTACAGGCATGGCGGGATGGAGCGGTCCTAATGCTGTCAGTGGGTACTCTGCCTCCTCATCTCTTCATCTGTCCCTTCCCCTGCTTTCTTAGTGAGTGTACACACACGCGCACACACACACACATTTCTTAGTGGGTGTACACACACGCGCGCACACACACACACAAACATGCGTGCGCGCGCATTCGTACATCCTATTGATGCAAAATGGGTTAATAATCCCCGCCTCACAGGCTTTTTACAAGGGTTAAGTGAGATGCTACAGATAAAGAACCCAACACAGCACCTGCTACAGGATCAATGATGAGTCCACCTCGGGACCTGGCACATGGC
>NW_011888971.1:798100-803050 GCF_000151845.1 Pteropus vampyrus | reverse complement strand
TGACTGTGTAACTACGTCCTAACCACAGAGGGAACTGCAGAAGACACTGTGATGAGTCTACCCCTCTTCTTCCATTTCTCAGAAAACCCCTATGTTGTTTGGGCAGCTAAAAATCTCATTTTTTAAGCTTTTTTTTTTTTTTTAGTTAAAATTTGATAAACAATTAGAATTTGGGGATGAGGCTTCTGAGAAAGCCACTATTTTCTCTGATAAAAAGGGTCAGGCTCATCTGACACACTTTTTTTGGTCCTACCCCCCTCCCCCCCACACACACACACGCATGCACGCGCACGCACACACATGCACGCACACACACACACAAATCCAGACACTCGTCTTATTTTCTTTTGAGACAATAGTTTTAACATGTTTCATTGGTGGTGCCCAAATTAGAAAGAACTAGCATAGCTATCGCTATTGTCAAGTGGCTAGACTGAACGATTTTCTATTTGTCCTCTTAAAGGAAAGTTGTCAGGATCAGTGAACATTGATAATCGAGGCATGAAATGGAGGCCATTTTTACATGAATTATCCACTTGAGCAATTACATGTTTGACAGTAACTGCATGATGACAAAATTTCTCCCTCTATGTGATCTGGACAATCAGACTTCATGGGAAGTCAATATGAATTGATCTATATGAATATAAACTGTTATAAATGTTTAATATCTTGACTCATCAACCGAATATTTTGTCAGCATTCTTTGTGCTACAATCACATAGGAACTAATCAGAGTGGCTTCTCTATTTGAACAAGTTCAGCGATTTTCAGCCATTCTGAAGATATCTGAATCAGACGTGAGCAACTTTTGCCATGGGCCTTTTCTTCGAATGAGCAGGTGCCTCTTCTCATCGGAGAAGCGTGAGTGAGCGCTGAGCAGGCAGAATGCAGGACCGTGGAGTGGGGCATTTTGGATCCCTCCTTTGTCCTTGGAATCACAAACCCAAACCAGCGTTGGGAGGATTTGGAACAAATAATGGTAGCCTGCTTTATTCACCGCAACCCAGGAATTGCAGGTGGCGTTCGCCTCACTAAAACAAGCCATCGTGGGCAGATCGTAATGCCCAATATAAGCTTAGATTTCCCAGTCACGCGTGCTGTGGTTTTTATTTGCATTATCTGACAGAAAAGGGAGTGTCAGGGAGCAGGTGCTCCTGTGATTTCTGCTTCTAGAGGCTGCTGTCTTCCTCTTTACAGGGGCAGTGCCCAGTGAGGCAGGCGGTCCTGGGAACCCCTTCCTCTCCAGGAGTCTCAGAAACCCCATGAGTGGGGCCTTTGCCTCAGGAGAGACCCAGGTGAAGTCTGCATTTACATCTCACCTGGAGATAGGGGAGCCTGGGGTCTCATTCAGGTCAAGGTCACGGACACTTGTGGCTGAGCAGGGACTCGCCACAGACTCTGTGAGTAGGTGGAGCCTCCAGCCCCAAATGGGACCTGAGGGCATCTGGGTACCTAGTGACAGGTCCAGCCTTGCATTAGCTGGAGCTCCAGGTGAGACAGGGATGCAGCCTGAGATCCACCAACCATGAGGCCAGGGGACTGGGTGGGGCCCAGTTGGGATCTCTGATCACTGCCAATACCTGGAGGGCCCAGGGACAAAGGGAAGGGGTGTCGAGGGCTGCCTTTTGGCAACTAATTAGTAAAACACGCAGAGAATCTTGTGTGTAGTCACGTGAGGAGAGGCAGCAGCTCCTCAGACTTTAAGGAGCAGTGACCGGGCCATGGGACACTGTCAAACTCCTATCTCAGGGGTCCGGTGGGCCCAGATGCAGTATATCCTGCAGGACTGGGTGTTGTGCCACCGGCCACGCATACACTGGGAGTGCCAGGCCCTCGGTGACTTTTGGGCTGGAGAAGAAACAGTGTCTGGGACATGAGAGAAGGGACAGACGGGGTTTCCCAGCCCAAGTCGAGGGGGGATCCCAGTGAGGAGCCAGGACAGCACAGAAACAAAGGAGACAGTGCAGAGTGACTGGTGTCTGCCGGTTCCTTAGGGGAGGACAAGGACGGGGACAGAGGACTTGGTCTGCAAAAGGGAGACAGACGTACCCATCTGGGGACGGAAGGCTTTCAACCGGTGCTGAGCTGCTTACACCCAGCTGTCAGGACGGGATTCACCGAACTATTATCTCTAACGGTCTGGAAAAGGAACTAGTAGCTCCAGGTGACCACTGCCAGACACTGATGGAGGCGTCCCAGATCTACCCTTCTTGTTCTTCAGAGCGTGTAGACAGCGATAGCGCCAAGGTCAAGGTTGAGGAAGCCATCAGATGACTGTGCAACTTGGCTGGGAGGGGGCGCTGGCAGCAGGAGGCTGGGAGGGTCGGTGCCACCTTTCCGGGTAAGGGGTGGAGAGAGCTGGGGAGGGCACCCAGATGCCACCGAGTCCGCCTGACACGTGCGAAAACAATCTCTCCTCTAGTCCAGATTTCTGCACATCGCTGTGTTCTTAGCACTTAGATGACATCGTTTGAGAGAAAGAGTACACGTTTGGTTCTCGTGCACGCTGGGGACTGATGAGACAGCTGCTGTGCCGCTCATTTCTGCTCCCCCCACCCACCATTGTCCCCACCGAGCCCAAGAGGGGGAGCAGAGGGGCCCTCATCAAAGTGACAGGTCCACCCAAGCCGTAGATATCGAAAGCCCCTCATGGTTTCCTGGAAAGGCCACAATCTCCTTGCCTTGAAGATCGACTGGAATCAATGACTGAGCTTCTTTGGGAAGCCACGTGCTGTCTGTCCGAGAATGAACGAGTGAAACACTCAAGGTTTCTCCAACCTGAGTAAGACCATAATTCACTGGCCCTATTACCTTCTACCCAGTGTAAAGGCTGGGTCTGTGATGATGCTGACATTTTATTAATGACAATTTTGGGATTTTCTACCATACCTTGAGCTGATTTTATTTGGTTACATTCTGTATATATGTCTGTGGGCTTAAACTAATGTATACTTTGGGTATATTTCATTGGTAATCAAAATTTATTCAAAAGATTCATATCGGCTTTGCAGTACTTACAAACCAAGAAGAAATTGACATAATAATAAGGAAATGAGCAAGAATAAAAATGCAAACTCCCAGATACACAAAAGGTAATAGCGATTTGGGAAAAGATTCAAGTCTTATTGGGATTCAAAAATGCAAAATATCATTTCTCACTCACCAAGTTGGCCAGGACAGGAGAATGGAAATATTGCAATGTTGTCAAAACGAGCCCTTTTGAACACTTCTGGTAGAATTATAAACTGACACAGTTTCAGAGATAACTGGCAAAATATTTTTAAAGCCTCCAACTATTCACGGTATTTACCCCATCTCTGAGACAGCAAAATTCCACGAGGAGTCGGTGTTGAAACAGAAAGATGACGTTTACACCCGTTTCTACGGCACTCCTTGCTCGATGTTCTGGGCTGGGTGGAACGGGGTGCCGCTGGGGCTGAAGGGTCGAGTTTGGGTGGGAGGATCGAGTTTACAGGAGACAGTAATGGGCACAGCGACAGGGCGTGTCTAGGGCCTCACACACTGTAGTTTGAACTGAGTGCCCGGAGAAATGAGAGGTCTGAGTGAGTCGGGGAGCAGAGGTGACTTTGGAGGGAAATGAGAGGCACGTGGGTAGCTGGAGGAATATCTAAGGCCAAGGACATTTGTGTTAAGACAGTCGAATCTTGAGCATTTTAAATGCTGATGAGGAGACAAAGAAAGTGAGGTTGAGCATTGAGTGGAAAGTAGGTATTTGCTAGATCAGGGCTGCTGAGAACTGAGGAGGTGGCACGGACGAGTCTGCAGGGGACCTGGGGAGGAGCTGAGCTTCAGCCAAAAAACAAAACAACGAAACAAAAAAACAAAAAACAAAAACAAACAAACGACAAAAAACTTCTCCCAAATGACAAGGGGGAAGAATGAAATGATGACTACAAACGAGCCAAAAAAACAAAACAAAACAAAACAAAAAAACAAAAAACAAAAAACAAAAACAAACAAACGACAAAAAGGCTTCTCCCAAATGACAAGAGGGAAGAATGAAATGATGAACACAAACGAAAGCAATTTTGCATCAAATTGGTGATAAAAAGCTGACATAGATAGCGTGATAGTTAGATTCTCAGAAGTGGGTGGAAGAAGCTTCTGCAGAAATGGGGGGTGGAGTTTTAGGACAAGGAAAAAATATTTGAAATAATCCACAGAGAATGGAAAAGTGAACTGGTGATCGTTTAGAGACGCAAATAGATTGGAAGGGAATAAATTCTCATTCCATTACAGAATGTTTATTTTAAAGCCATCTTCTACATATTTGCTATCTTTACTGTGAAATAAACCATTTATTTAGTGCATGGAGTTGTAATAATGATAGAAACTCCCCTCGGAATGTGATGTGGCTTCTGCGCCTACTGGTTATACCTTCTCCCATTTACTGTTTCTGTAAGGATCTGGTAGTGTGTGATTTCCACCCTGACTCCTAAAGCCCAGGGTCTCATAAGACAAATACATGAGAGACCACACACACACACACACACACACACACACACACACACACACAAGGAACAAAAGAACAAACACAGAATAGTATAATTCAACCCTAACTTCTGATTTGAAGGAAAAGCTTTTTGGTCATTTTTAATGCACATTATTCCATATTACAAAATAGCAGAGTGCGATGTTTATAAGAATGAGAAAAAGCTAACTTTATAAACGTATTACTGGTAATATGCCAGTGAGAACTACTAGAACCTGTACATACTCTCTGCTTTATATTTTACTAGAAATAATCCCAGTGGACAACATCTGATCTTTTAATACATTTGCTAACGATTCGTAAATTAATTTCAACCAAGTCTTACATTTTGAATAATGTTCCAGGGGAAGTAAATTTATAAGTGGATAATGCTGATATTGTTATAAATAGGAGTACTACTGTTGTGATTTATAAATTGAATTTTGAGACATTTT
>NW_011888971.1:795644-798050 GCF_000151845.1 Pteropus vampyrus | reverse complement strand
CACACACACACACACACACACACACACACAAGGAACAAAAGAACAAACACAGAATAGTATAATTCAACCCTAACTTCTGATTTGAAGGAAAAGATTTTTGGTCATTTTTAATGCACATTATTCCATATTACAAAATAGCAGAGCGTGCGATGTTTATAAGAATGAGAAAAAGCTAACTTTATAAACATATTACTGGTAATATGCCAGTGAGAACTACTAGAACCTGTACATACTCTCTGCTTTATATTTTACTAGAAATAATCCAGTGGACAACATCTGATCTTTTAATACATTTGCTAACGATTCGTAAATTAATTTCAACCAAGTCTTACATTTTGAATAATGTCCAGGGGAAGTAAATTTATAAGTGGATAATGCTGATATTGTTATAAATAGGAGTACTACTGTTGTGATTTATAAATTGAATTTTGAGACATTTTACTTCACACACACTGAATGTATTCTAACGTAACGGCTTTATACACACAGCTCTCGGCTGTCACGTGGGACGCTCCCTCTCGACCTGACACTCGTGCAAACCCACACAGGTCTCATGCTTCCTGTTCAGCCTCCTCCCTCTTCCCTCCAGCACCGCGGTAAAACGAAAAATACCAACATTGGGGAAATGTACGCAGACTCGCCGGAAGGAGTTTAGCAAAAGCAGGTACTTTGATTCAGCAGGGTCTCCAGCTTGACGCAAATGCCAGTGCCTTTCTCAAAGGCACACTAGGTAAAAACCCAGGGTCACCGAGTTTCACTATTTACTAGTTTAAAGATACCTTTTCTTTCTTTCTTATGGGAGTATAGCACGTGTACGAAATGTGCAGAAACCACAGGTGTTCAATGGAATGAACTGTCACAAAGTAAACATACCCATGTAAACATCGCCCGGATGGAGAAATAGAGCGTGGCCAGCGCACCGGAGGCTCCCTCCGCCCCTCCCTCGCTCCCGCCGCCTGCTTTCTCTTCCCTGAGTGGGAGAGCACTGCCTTCGCCTCACATGCCACAGCTAAACTTTGATCGTTTTTGACAATTTTATCAGAAAGTCCCGACGTGTGTATTCTGCTGAGCTGCGCTGCTCGTGTGGTCATGAGATGCATCTGCGTTGTGCTGTCCTTGTCGCTGCAGAGTTTTCAACTACGTAAATGGATACACCATACTTGATGTAGACATTCTGGTGTTGGTACCATTTGGGTTGTTCCCAGGACTTTCCATTTTCTATTATAAATGATGCTTCTGCAGCATTTTCATATAGGTCTCTTGGTGCACCTATGTACACATTTCTGTCGGGTATACATACATCTGGGTGTAAACTTGTCCGGTGATAGTACATGACTATTATAAAGTTTCTTATTTTTCTCTAATCAATCTGTAGTGGATACTATAGAGCAGGGGGGGTATTTGCAATGTAGAATAATTACCGGCATCCCGGGCTCTACCCAATAGCAAGTAGTAGCAAACCCCGCCCCCAGTTCTGATGACCCCACGTGTCTGCAGAGATTCACGTCTCTAGATGCAAAATCAGTCCTGGTTGAGAATCACAGCTCAAGGGTTTGCAACCTGAATCTGTGGTTTCCACTTTCACAGCTTCGAGGCATTGAGAACACTTTATGTTCATTTCCTCTCCTTCCATATTTTGTGCTATCGTTGCCATATAGTTTAATACTGCAGATATTTAAAACGCCATAAAACATCACAAGTGTTTTAGAAAATCAATATTCATTTAGATTTCCCCCGTACATTTGTTATTTCGCTTGCTTTTTATTCTACAATATTAATATCTGGATTTCTCATAGATGTCTTTTTTTTTTCTCTTTATTTTTTATCATTTGGTCTTGTCTCCTGGTGTGTTAAGTAATTTTTGATTTAATGCCACAGATGTTTTTTAAGAGTTGTAAAGACGATTTGTTATCCTTATAGAGGATCTATTTTTACTTCTGATAAGTTGATAACTCATCTTTAAGCACTATTTCCCCTTAAATATTTGTGAATTAAAAATTTAGAGCCCAGCAACTCAGAAGCCACCCACACATTGAATTTGATTATGGATTGACTGATTAGACTCTTCTTGAGTCACTCAGAGGATAGAGCTCTTCAGGGTTTCCGCTGAATGCCCGCATTGATTGCTTTTCTGGGATTTGAATTTCATTTTCGGCCTCTCTATGACAATGAGACTTCTGGAAGCTCTACTCAGCCTCTCCACTTCTCGGCTTTATGTACATGATTGGCTTGAGCCGGTGGGAACCAGCTTTTTAATTCACAAATGGCTCGAGGGAAAAATGGTGCTTCTGGGTGAGTTTACATCTTCATAATTCTTTTATTTCTGGTATCTTGGGCTCTACTGTCTTGGTCATGCCGCAAAGCCTTCAGATAGAGGTTTCCTTTTACTTTGTCAATGTTTCTAGT
>NW_011888971.1:793013-795594 GCF_000151845.1 Pteropus vampyrus | reverse complement strand
GTGTCTGCAGAGATTCACGTCTCTAGATGCAAAATCAGTCCTGGTTGAGAATCACAGCTCAAGGGTTTGCAACCTGAATCTGTGGTTTCCACTTTCACAGCTTCGAGGCATTGAGAACACTTTATGTTCATTTCCTCTCCTTCCATATTTTGTGCTATCGTTGCCATATAGTTTAATACTGCAGATATTTAAAACGCCATAAAACATCACAAGTGTTTTAGAAAATCAATATTCATTTAGATTTCCCCCGTACATTTGTTATTTCGCTTGCTTTTTATTCTACAATATTAATATCTGGATTTCTCATAGATGTCTTTTTTTTTTCTCTTTATTTTTTATCATTTGGTCTTGTCTCCTGGTGTGTTAAGTAATTTTTGATTTAATGCCACAGATGTTTTTTAAGAGTTGTAAAGACGATTTGTTATCCTTATAGAGGATCTATTTTTACTTCTGATAAGTTGATAACTCATCTTTAAGCACTATTTCCCCTTAAATATTTGTGAATTAAAAATTTAGAGCCCAGCAACTCAGAAGCCACCCACACATTGAATTTGATTATGGATTGACTGATTAGACTATTCTTGAGTCACTCAGAGGATAGAGCTCTTCAGGGTTTCCGCTGAATGCCCGCATTGATTGCTTTTCTGGGATTTGAATTTCATTTTCGGCCTCTCTATGACAATGAGACTTCTGGAAGCTCTACTCAGCCTCTCCACTTCTCGGCTTTATGTACATGATTGGCTTGAGCCGGTGGGAACCAGCTTTTTAATTCACAAATGGCTCGAGGGAAAAATGGTGCTTCTGGGTGAGTTTACATCTTCATAATTCTTTTATTTCTGGTATCTTGGGCTCTACTGTCTTGGTCATGCCGCAAAGCCTTCAGATAGAGGTTTCCTTTTACTTTGTCAATGTTTCTAGTTGTTCTTGGTGGGAGGGTTGGAAAGCAACAAGCTAATCTAAAATACCAGAAAAGTGAAAATCCACTGATGACTTGTTAGAAACCTAGCCAAGTCAACACATAGTAATACAATAAAAGTAGGCATTGATATCATTTGATTAAATTTGGGATTGTCAGTACGTTTATCCCTTAGTACAGTAGAACTTACATGAGTCCCCATCCCTGGAGGCACTCTGGGCCAGTGGACAGTGTGTGCCGGTAAGGAGGCTTATGTTTCTGTGTGAAAAGCAGGAGCAGAGCCAGACATCTTGGCTTAAATCTGACTCCGTCACTTCCAGACTTTGAACGCTTTAGAAAACCACACGACTTTCCTGCCTGATCCGTGAAATATAGCCAATAATTATTTTATCTTCCTCACAGCATGGCTACATGGATAAAATAGAAACGAGAGATTGGTATGAGGTCTATGTCAGCTTTCTACAATATGCAAGGGGCATTGATAACTTGGAATTGTGTCCTCAGTAGCTTTGTGTCTTTAGGAAAAGACAAACTGCCCGCAGTCTCTTTTGGTAATCGTGTTGTTCAGCAGAGAGGACCAGACTACGAAAGGAAACAAATTTGGATTTATTTCCTGGGTAAATTTATATTGTCTGTGGAACCAAGGCTACTTAGCACGCCCTGTTTTTTACCCTCGGTATTTGCAGTCACATGGATTTTAAAGGCTCACGGGGATGATAAATGCATCTGGCATCACTGTGCCTAAGCAGGGCGCCTCAGGCTCAGTTGGTCCCACCCGTCGGAAAATATCTAAGAGAAGCCACAATAATTCATCCTCTGGTGCTTTTTTCCATGGGAGTGTCCTCGGAGAAGGCTGAGTGTCTCAACAGAGTCATGGGCTGAAGCTCTTGGCAATTTGGGAGCATCCTTCCCTGCACCTTGAAGGACTTCATGAGATTCCTGGTAACCAGACAATCACTCATCTTCAAGGAGCTGATTGATTCTTCATTATTTAGTGCTTTGGCCACAATTCAAGATCTTAAGACGCATGAAGCCGATGTAAACTTTATTGGTGTCACCGCTGCTATCAAGGTATTTCATGTCCATTGGCGATCTGCAGCGTCTTCCGCGGAGCGAGAAGCAACAGCCGTTACCGATGTCGTGAATGAACCATAAGTCATCCCTATGGGTGCCCCAGTGCATGGAAGCCCCGTACAGAGAGAGTCAGCCACTGGATACATCGAAAGGAAGGAATACATGGAAACACCTACTGGGAGGAAGTCACTGAGAGGGTGAGGGATTCCAGAAGATGTGAGCGGACACGCATCCTCCCCACACCTAACCGCCCAAAGAATGTAAGTGCCAAGGGAGCAGACGAGGCTGGAGGAGGGTCCCTGAGTTCTTGTCAGTAATGTAGAGGAGACGGCAAGCTTAACGGTGGGAATGACTGAAACCTAAAGACCTTAATCTCAGATGCTGCTGGCCGGCCGGCTTATTGTAAAATGCTGTAGGATTTATGTATATGAATTCTGCATAATTTCTTCACTCCCTTCCTTGGCAAACTAGCCATAATGCTGTTGTTACTGTATCAAAGTTACATAGAAATATCGTCCTTTATACATCTACTTTTAGAATGGATACGAAAACCTGCCATTTCTTATAACACTGTTCCCATAAAAAAAAAAA
>NW_011888971.1:791344-792353 GCF_000151845.1 Pteropus vampyrus | reverse complement strand
ACTTCATGAGATTCCTGGTAAGCAGACAATCACTCATCTTTAAGGAGCTGATTGATCCTTCATTATTTAGTGCTTTGGCCACAATTCAAGATCTTAAGACGCATGAAGCTGACGTAAACTTTATTAGTGTTGCCGCTGCTATCAAGGTATTTCATGTGCATTGGCGATCTGCAGCGTCTTCCGCGGAGCGAGAAGCAACAGCCGTTACCGATGTCGTGAATGAACTGTAAGTCATCCCTATGGGTGCCCCGGTGCATGGAAGCCCCGTACAGAGCGAGTCAGTCACTGGATACATCGAAAGGAAGGAATATATGGAAACACCTACTGGGAGGAAGTCACTGAGAGGGTGAGGGATTCCAGAAGATGTGAGCGGACATGCATCCTCCCACACCTAACCGCCCAAAGAATGTAAGTGCCAAGGGAGCAGACGAGGCTGGAGGAGGGTCCCTGAGTTCTTGTCAGTAATGTAGAGGAGATGGCAAGCTTAACGGTGGGAATGACTGAAACCTAAAGACCTTAATCTCAGATGCTGCTGGCCGGTCGGCTTATTGTAAAATGCTGTAGGATTTATGAATATGAATTATGCATAATTTCTTCACTCCCTTCCTTGGCAAACTAGCCATAATGCTATTGTTACTGTATCCAAGTTACATAGAAATATCATCCTTTATACGTCTACTTTTAGAATGGCTATGAAAACCTGCCATTTCTTATAACACCCTTCCCATAAAAACAAAACAAAACAAAAAAACGATGAAAAAGAAAATGGAATGAAAATGCAAGCAGAACAGCGGATAATAAAATGGGATACTTATTATGGGATACTTATTAAAAGAACTAACATATAAATATCTCTCTAAAAATATATGTAGGGAAACGTCAGAAAAGGAGAGATGCAAATAAAAATGTATAAATTGCTGTTAAAGTAAAATCACAAAACCTTATAATGATAAAAATAATTATGATAAAATTACAATCATAGAAACTCAATATTTGAATAAAGAAAACA
>NW_011888971.1:775283-791294 GCF_000151845.1 Pteropus vampyrus | reverse complement strand
AAGTTACATAGAAATATCGTCCTTTATACATCTACTTTTAGAATGGATACGAAAACCTGCCATTTCTTATAACACTGTTCCCATAAAAAAAAAAAAGATGAAAAAGAAAATGGAATGAAAATGCAAGCAGAACAGCGGGTAATAAAATGGGATACTTATTATGGGATACTTATTAAAAGAACTAACATAGAAATATCTCTCTAAAAATATATGTAGGGAAACGTCAGAAAAGGAGAGATGCAAATAAAAATGTATAAGTTGCTGTTAAAGTAAAATCACAAAACCTTATAATGATAAAAATAATTATGATAAAATTACAATCATAGAAACTCAATATTTGAATAAAGAAAACAATAATATTGAGTAAGACAATTTCTTATGGTCTCTCTTAGTATTACCCAATACTCTGCTTTTATTCATCTTTGAGAAATAACTAGACTTTTGTTAATTTTTTTCTGAAGAAAAGAGAGAGTTATTCAAACCTTTTAAATCATATTTGTAAATAATTCTCAACAGCCATTAGTCTAGCAAAAGTTTCTTTTTAAAATAACATACAGCATGGTGACTACAGTTAACACTACTGTGTATTCAAAACTTTCTGGGAGAGTAGATTTTAAAAGTTCTCGTCATAGGAAAAATAATTTGTACCTTCGTGTGATGATGGATATTAACTAAAATTATTGTGGTAGCCATTTTGCAATATATACATATCAAATCATTGTTTTGTACACCTGAAACTAATACCATGTCATATGTAAATTTTAACTCAATAACAAGCAAAGATTTGGGTTATTTCCCTGCTTATACCATCGCCTTCCCCACATAGAAAGATGAAGATGCTGCTTGGCTCTTAGCAATCTGGCAAACCCACCTGGCCATTCTACCTGCAAAATATATCCCGACTCTACTGCCTCCTTCCCTCCCTCTGGGTCCAGTCTTCCCTCCTCACGGCCCGATGCCCGAATGCTACCCTCCCCCCATCCCTCCCAGAACTGAGATACTATCCTTCCTCCCTCATACCTGGTGGCCAGATGCCATCGTCACTGAGAAAAACCACAAGACTAAAAAAGTTATTCAATACTTTGCATATTTTAGTACTACTAAAGTTTTGCCTTAAGTAGAGTATTTACATACTAGGAAATATTTCTTGATAACTATTTAGCATTCACATTTAACGAATGCAAGCAAAATAGCGAGTCTTGTCACATCCATCAAGTTAGCCATTTGTAAGGCAAAGTACAATTCTGTCTGCGAGACAGTAACTCAGTCTTTGTGTTTGTAGCAAAAATTTTAAGTCAACGAGTTGCTGCTTTATGAGGAAGTGACGCTTCTCCTTATGTGGCCTTTCCGTCCAGCAGGCATTCGGCAGAGTGTGTCTTCGCTGTTGTCTGGGGTCCTCCAGCCAATGCAATGCCAGGACTCACCCGGTAAGATGCTCCTGGATTTCTCATTGCTGGGGTGAACGTCCATAGCAATTCGTGCCTCTTCAAGAGCGCATCACATCTGCGTTTAATATTCAATTTCTTTTTCTTTAAGCTTTGAATGATTGGTCTCGAAGTGATGCTGCAACTTATCCGGCACCATAATATTATTCAAAATGTTCTATCCCATAAGATCCAACAGAGTAAATTATTAACATCTCTGAAGCCAGAGGAAAAAGTATTTTCATTGTATTTTGATTCCTTGTATATATTTTACCTAGTTTCTTTAGAGTATATGCTTTTCTTTCACGAGTCAGAGGATTCTCTGATAGTTCATTTCCATCTTTTTGATCATCTTTACCTGTAGACTGTGCTGCTTTGGCTTGAGAAAGTGTTTCTTATAATCCTTTCATGAGCCCGTGATCAATCCTCAAATACAAGGATAAGGTAATATAAATAAATTATCTTACATTTTAAAATAGTACATTACCAAGTTCTAGGATAAATGAGTATAATAAAATTGAAAAATTTAGAAGTGTTTTCCATAAAATATATAAAAATATGTTGCAAAACAAGACAACATATTATACTTGCTTCTTGTTGCATTTCTGCGTATGACTAAAGAATATTCCCAGATATTAAAATAATTACTTTTTGAACAGTACCAAAGTTAAAGAAAATTCAGCCAGTACAGACGAAGGTAGTCAGTACTAGGTAGCAGGCGCACTGAGAAGAAACAGTTAATCTCCAAAAACTGCACGTATTTATACTCGTATACTAAATACGCCACGTGAGAAAACTCTAGAAAATGTAAGACTACACAAACAAACCTTCTGTTAGTTGTTAGAGTGATGAAGACACCATGCCATGTGGCTTCTAGAAAATTCAGCTCTACGCTAACAGAGGGATGAGAGTGAGAAAGGCAAGTGCTGTCTTAGGGTTGTTGTGAAGATGGTCTTGACCTGGCATTCTGCCTGGAGGGGATGCGGGTGCTCCTTAGGGACCCCGAGCCCATGTTGGGAACGTGTCTTTTACTACTAGTCCTGGCGACCTCTTCTTGGGGGTACGGGTATCCACCTCCTTTTATGGAAATGATGGGGTCCAGCTGAAGACAGACCTCACCTGTTAAGCAGGAAATGGATGTGGCGACATTTTCTGCACATCACTCTAATAAAACTCCCTGGCAAGGAATACAGACTTCAGACCCATAGGATCCTCTTCCTTAAAGGGAGAAGTTAGCCTACCTGCTCGGATTTTATAGATAAAGAAAATGAGAGCCCGCCAGACTGAGTGTCCCAGTGTCACAGCTGGACGGGTCAAGAGGTGAGATGATGACCTGGTTTTCTTTTTTGTCCAGCTTGTATTATTTATAGTATTAAAATACTTGAGAATATACTCAGAATTTTACTTAAAGGACAGAGTTCCTTTGAGCGCATATACAAAGAACTACATACAATTTAACTATCTTCCCAAACCACTTCCGTCTGCCATGCACAGGAACATTGTGTGACCTACACGTTAAAAAAAAAAAAAAAACATTCCTCAGCTTCTGCTTCAATTAAACATGGGTCCAGTAGAACATATGAGGGAATAAGAACAAGGTAGAACTTCATGTGTTTGGTCTAACTTTGGGATTTGGTGGCGCGCAGCCCAGAAAATCCTCAACTTTATATTAAGACCTTTTAAAAAAAATTTCCTCTCCTCCAGAATACATTTTCTCTGTTTATTCATTATTCCCAGGCCACACCAGTTTACAGGTTGCTCAGAATAACTGAAACTCTTTGACATGTATATTCTTTCCACCAAGAAACTCTCCCTTTGCAGAAAACAAATATATCACAATCTGGCAATGGCACGGACTGCCTTGCCAATGGTAACATGGTAATTTTAGGTGCCACTTCATTAAGCCAAGTCTCGAGTTCCCTGCTTCTCCCTGATACCGAGTCCTGTCTTTCTTCCACCGAGAAGTCCTGAGGACCAAATGAGACCTTCGCGTAAAATCCCCAGCGCTGTGCCTGCCACGTGCTAAGTACGCCATTTCTACACGCCATCGCTGCCCCTTTTCCATGGAGATGTAAAGATTGCTGCTCTTATCCCTCCACGGGGCAGCACGATTTCCCCACGGCTTCTATAGACGTGTTCCACGTTCCGTGTGCCGTAGCTTTGCCACCCCCGACATACCTTTATCCGCTCTTTCTTTCACCTGATTTCTTACACTTTAGGTTAATATTAAAGTACATAAACTTCAATGTCACAATCTTACTCTATTGCATTCAGAATCTGTGTTAAACTCTAAACTCTATGAAATCACAGTATTCCAAAAGTTTATTAAAACATTCGTGCCATAGTATCCAAATTATCTATTGTTTATTTTTCTCCATTTACGAGAGATGTTCCTCAATGCATGCAACTGAAATGCACTGAAATCAAGAATTCAATTATAAACATGTAATAATAATAATAATATATGGATGAGACAACTGCTTGTCGATTTTGATTTGTAAACCAGCCTGAGGCACAGTGTTTAACCACAACTCAGACTTCGGTTGCATCTTCCTAAACCAGGACTTCTGAATTTGGCTAAGTTACAAATCATTAAATTCTTGATTCGAAAGACTTTCGTTGCTGCCAACAGATGCTTGCTATATAGACGATAATTTCAACTAGGAAATAAATTTCCCCATAATTGTATCCTCTTGCAACATCCAGAATAGATTTAGTTGTTCTATGATAAATGTTGAAATGAATATTATAAATTGGCCAATTTTCTATCCTATTTTCCATCGTTTCAAATTCACTCAATTTTCTTGTGTTCCTTTTCAACAACAAAAGAGAATCACCGCAGTAAAGACATGCACATGTGCTGGCCAAGAAACGCTTTGGCAAAGCCTAAGGTGTGACATATGGTGGAGGAGGCAGCATTTTACCAGGTGAATGGTTGGGTGGAGACACATTTCATCACAGCCTTCTCTTCCAAGGGGCCGCCTGTCAATTAATTCTGAGCTATAGGAGCTGGGCATCCAAGTTCAAGAAAAGAAGAATGATAAAGACCTCCTTTGCCTGTGCCAACAAAAGAGAGACTCTCCCAAGCACAGCTTTGTGGCTTCATACACTGTCTCTCCCCAGGCTCTCGTTCATCTCACAGCCACGTGACTGGTCCCCTCCTTTGCCAGGGAGACGCAGGGTCATCAACAAGACCTCATCGGAACCCAGTCAGCCATGACTAGTGTACACTCTCCACGTGACTCCAGAAAGCTTCCTAATCCCCTGAATTCCTTTTTTCCAGGGGGCACAATAACCCCACTCAGAGTGCTGTTGGAGGGGTGTGACCCATTTTGCGTTTGGAAAAAAAAAAGTGCAACTTGCTGCCAGCATTAATTTAATTTCACATAAACACGGTCTTTGAGGCTGAAGCAAATCTGACTGGTTTTCCTAATGTAACAGAAATGTACGCATAAATCGGATCCATCAGATGATTCATCGGCTAACAACTGAGAAGGATGCTAACATCACGTGTAAGAATGCCACGTTTTCTAGGATTCGACATTTTCGGTGATCGAGAATTACTATATTTTGTCAATGGAAATACACCACTACTATTAACAGAATGCTATAAATAGAATGACGTCATCTGTTTTCAAAGACTATCGCTATACTAGAGCAATGCGAAAATAATAATAAAAGCGAGATATTTTGTGGCAAACTTTAGGGGTCAGGTTAGCACTGTAACTCACGAGTTATCTCGGGGTAAACGCCGCAGCTGCACTGCCTCCGGCGAGTATTCTCGGGGCAAACAGGAAGTAGGTTGATGGGCCCAAGGAAGCATCTGGTGATTACGCGTCTATTTCCTTCCTCCATCCTCTCCCTGCTCTCTACTGCCTCTGGTGGGCAAAGGCTGAACTGCTCCCCCATCTCTGTCTTGGCAAACCCAGGGAGGCACTTCTGTGGGGTGCTCAACGTGCTTCGCACGCTTAAAAGAAGAAAGCCCTTATGGCAAACACGGAACTAGCAAGCTTTTTCATGATACCCTTGGATACCTCCTCTCCTGCTCGGGGCATTCTGTGTGGTCCAGGTGCCTGCCGTCCTGGAGTGTGTGTCCAGGGCGGTGCGGAGTGAACAGTATCCAGACATGTATTCCCTGGATGCTGTTGGGGATCTCATTTAATCTGTGCCACTGGGTTGTGACGGATGGTGCCATCATCTTGCCACACACGAGGTCTGGAGAGTTAGTCAGCTCTTCACCTGCACAGTGACTCAGCTCTGCCTCTGCAGACAGGCAGCACGTGAGCAGCAGAAAGACGCAAACAGCTGTTTTTTCTTTGAGTTCTTGCCACCTCTCGCCTCACGGCACCTGATCACAGCAGGTAAATAGGACAGAACCACACAACTGCGACACTCCTGTTATAGCAGAGCATTTTAAAGAAAAATCCTGCTGGCCACAGGGAGCTGGACACAGCAAGGAGAGATCGGGCCCCACGTGCAACAAAGTAAACCATTGTTGAAGCCTCTTTTCTAGCGGAGGGAGATGTCTTCCCTCTGTGGTTTTCCAGAGAACCCAGACGTTGGCACGTACGGCTGTGTTTGTTCCCACGCACAAATACACAAATCAAAACCGATTCACTGATAATTAATTTAAGGAGATTTGAAAGGAAAAAGATACATTTCGTCTTATTATCTAGTTTGATTTAAATGTAAATTTCAAAAAAAAAAAAAAAAGCCAGCATTGTGATTGAACTAAAAGTAACACCACCTTACTGGGTGCAGGCTCTGAGCAGTTGACACGTTGATGATCTGTCACCAGGATGATTTTCATTTAAACACATTGTTTAAATTAATGATAGACTTTTGTACTTCTGTAGTAGTTCAACGTTCTCATGTATCTGTCACATAAATATTTCAATCAGAACTCTCGATAAGTACACTAGGTAGTAAAGGCAGCTGTTTTATTTGTGTTGTATCAAATAAAGACAATGGCATTCTTGAAGAAATGACTTATTCAAAGGTCAGGTGGCCAGTAATTTTTCAAGCTAAATTTAGAGTCCAGGTTAATATTTTTTCTATTCAAGCATGAGGTAATGTAATTAGAGACTAGGTGATGTAATTAAAATACTCGACAGTTTACTTTTAATTAATTGTAAGTTTCTCAATTTACTGGTGGCATCATGTCGCTAATTAAAATGCGAACTGAAAGAAATCAAGTCATAGCACATGAAATATGCTATAGCGATACTGCATTGTTTTCAATCTCTTGCGTTGAAAACCGATTTGCTGTCAGTGGTGGACAGCTGTGGGATTCGCTGACAACAGGAGGTGCCATTTCCATCCCGTTTCCCTGTTTGAGAGCACTGGGGTAAATAATCTCTTGCTTCGCCCCCTAGTGGAGAACTCTTGTCATTGCACAATGCAAGGCTCTGCCGTTAAAGAGCCGGTGCCACCTGCCCGTGCCGCCTGCAGGGCTCTGTTCTAAGCGTTTCAGGCTTATCCACAACAAACCTAGGAGGCAGGCACATCATCCCATTTTAGAGATAGGGGTATGAGCCTCATCAAGATAATTAAGAAATGTACCCCAGTCCCACGATTAGTAAGTGAGAGAGCTTGGTTTTAAACCAGGTGTTCCAGACCCCACCACGGTGAGGCGCTCTGGAGGCAGACCCAGTGGTCGGCTGCGGCTGGCGGGAGAGGTGTTCAGAAGGAGCCAGCTGGAAACCGTTGCCGAGGTCTGAGGTCCCTAAGGCCGGAGAGGGGAGGACAGAAGCCTGAATGAGAGAGACTGCACGAGCGTCTGGAGATGGTTCCAGAGACAGTGGAGGACTTATTAGGAGACAAGTTCAAGGTGAGGGTGAAAGTAAACGTCGAGGATAAACGAGTGGATGTTAGTTTTTAAAGTCTGTGAGTAGACAAGGAAGCAAGGCAAACGGTAATTACGTACCCGCTTCGAGGCAGGCATTTACCAGGGACCTGCCATACGATCTCACTGAACTCCATGAATCTTGAAATTGATAGGTCGATCCCCATTTTACAGAAGAGGAGACTGAGGCTCAAAACTGATCGTTAACTTTTCCCGATGAGTAAGAGCCATGTTTCGCAAGCCGTATTGTCGCCTGGCTTTGCTCACTGCTGGGAGGTAAGGGTTTTCATCTGTGACTTTGGGAAGTTGTGTGCTCGTTCAAAAAGTAAATTGGAAACGCAACCGAACGAGGATCGACAGATTGGAAAACTGAATTTAAACTCATTTTTCAAGGAATTTTGCTGTTGCGCAGTTTGAAAGAGGCCTGTGAGAAAGCGAAGTTATGTCATTTTCTCTTCCTTCTGTCGGGAAGTTTCTCTGGCTGGCTTCCAAAGGAAAAGCATCTCAAATCACAGCCGCTGGCTGACTGGTAACAGTGTTTCGAAGGAAAGAACTGGAGACCACAATTCTATTCTGGAATTAATTCGAAGTTGTCTGAAAACTTACTTTTCCATCATGAATCAGACCAAGCTAGAAGCATGATAAATTTAATTATAATTGACTTTGTGTGGGTATAGCCATTCATTTGCATATTCAGCGAGTCCCGGGGAATAATTTCTCTTTCTATCTTTACTGTTAAGACTGAGAAAGGACCAAAGCGTAGATAAGGGAAATAACGAATGTGACTATAATTAAAAACATGCCCCCTCTTGGACCTGGCCTTGGTGCTGATGGCTGCTCTGGCTTGGTGGCGTTACTGGGGCCCCTGGCTTTCTGTCTCTCCAGCCCCTGATCCACAGTCCAGCACCTGCCAGCTGTGGTTTCCTGGAGGTGGACTCTCTAGGATCTGGGACTCCTGGGCTCCTCATTCACAGATACAGAGAAGAGATGGGTGGTTGCCGAAGGTGGGGGTAGGAGGCGGGAGAAATGGGCGAAAGAGGTCAAATGGTCAAAACAAACAAACAACAACAACAACAACAAAAATAGTGAAGCTCAGTGTCTCTGGGACAGAAAGCAAAGCTCTTTGAGTTGTTTCTTTGGGGTGACATTGAAAGGGGACGTCCCTCCTCCCCAGACTCAGGAATCCTGGCCGTGGCGGGGAAAGCTCCACATCGTGATCTCTGATTCAAAAAATACACGGCAGCCTGAAAGACAGAAGCGCACTCTCCGCACGATACTGTGTTCAAACCGGTGCCCTAACGGAGCCCCCAGCCAGCCATTCCGCCATTTAATGAGGGCGTCTGCTTCCAGGTGGCGGAAGTTCATTTCACAGACATAAGCCCATTGCTCTACTTACTGCCGTGAAGCAAGTTCCTGGTCAGAAGCGTTTTGTGTGCAGAACTCCATGATGATAGCAAAGGGTTATGTGAGTCCATGGTTGGGGTGCTGGCCAGGCAAATCCATTAACTACGATGCGTCCATTCTAGTGAGGATGTTTGCATTATAAGGCATTTATATGTATTTTTATAAAAATGGGGTTCAATACTCTGTTTTTCCTTTCTTAGCAGTGTGCATGAAGGTGCTCTATCAACATGCTGTTAGATTTGCTTCTCCATCTTAAGTGGCCCCATAGTTTCCATGACAGGAATGAAAAATCCCTGTTTGTGGAGAATTAGGTGGTTTCCAAGGGTCCTTATCACAAACAGGGCTAAGGTGACTATCCTCGTCCATCTAGACTCATTTCCTGTAAACAGACTTCCGGGGTCAAAGTTTGGCACATACTGGAGGCTTTTAATTGGATTGATAAATTGCTCTAGGCAAGGTTATCCCAATTTATATTTCTGCCCTGTTTCCTAATACATTCATTACAACTAGAAGGGTCATTTTTTCTTTTTCTTTTATTTCCTTTTTTAATATTTGCACTTTTAGGAGTGGGACCCTTCTGGAATTGTGAGAGATGCTAAGAACATGCGTGTATTTCATTAGGAGAAAGTGAAGCCCATCTGTATGAACCATCTCAACCAAGAGATCACAGGAACCGCTCGTGGGGTGGTGACATGGTTGTGTGACATAATGACATAAATTTCCCGGTGTTACAGATGGAGCATACTTCCTTCTCCACCAGTTCTCCAGTCGTTAATGAATTCTCGGAGGGTGTCCTGGGTGTCCTGACAAACACACAAGCCTTCCCTTTTGTCTTTCGTTCTGGATAAATTCTGGCTAATGGGTTTTGCCTGCAAAGCCCCTTGGAGCTGCAGCCTCATGGGGAAACTGAAAACCTGCCGTCGGCCTCAGAGCCGCTGGACATCGCGGTGGGCTGGCGCTGGTCAGAGGCTGAGAGGGAGAAGGGCCCCTCCCCAACACTCAGAGGTGGCCTTAAGGACAGTGGTGGGACCGTCACACTGTAGCTGTGACTTTCCAGTGTCATCAGGATACTGTGCAGATCCATTTCATAAACCTGACTTGAGTCTTTACTTTCTCGGTCAACTCGTCAGAAAAGGTCCCCTCGGGAAGCTGTAGGAAAAGGAAGCGGCGTGACAGTGACGAAGGACTCTGAGCCACCTGCTCCTGGGATAAAACCACTGTGAAAATTTGTTCCAGAAAATGACAGCGATCTCAATAATGAACATGAGGTAGAAGACTCTGCAGTTTTAACACGAAAACATCCCAAAGTCTCCAGGTGAATTAAAAAGAGAGTTAATGTAGCCTCTACATAAAAGTTCTTCTCTGTGAAAACAAAATATACAAACAAGCCCAGTTATTAAGATGAAAACTATTAGACTTATCAACAAAAGGGAAGAAATACATGTCTCTTCTAAAATGTGAAACTGGTTCTTTTCTTCCATGCTGTCCCACGGGTACTGACCTGTCCCACACTGTGACCGGGGGACATTTGGAGAAGGGGCTGATTCTTCTTGAGGAAGAGGCAGAGGACCGTTATGAACCAAAGGACTGCTCGAGGAGCCGCTGAAGATAGAATGTCGTCTCAGTCCACACACTTCCCGGGCAGGACGTACCCTTCGGCACCAGGTCGCGAGAAGTAGACGTGGTCCATCTGGGGATCCTGCGAAGTTAACGACAGCAGCAGAAACTGTCCTGCTGGGTGGCAATGTTCAAGAGCTGGGTTAGGGAGCAAGTGCGACTCTAGTTGAACCTGGAGCGGAGGGAAAGAACACGCAGGGAGACGAAAGAGAAACCGTGAGGGAGGTCGGCATGGAGAATCTCTCTCTTCTTTTCGGAAGGTTTTATTTTTATTGGAGAAACAAAGTGTTGCGATCGAGCTCTGTCCCTATGACACCGGCGGCCCG
Organism: Pteropus vampyrus; assembly: GCF_000151845.1. Classification (NCBI taxonomy): domain Eukaryota; kingdom Metazoa; phylum Chordata; class Mammalia; order Chiroptera; family Pteropodidae; genus Pteropus; species Pteropus vampyrus. The sequence goes on along the minus strand of NW_011888971.1, from coordinate 780,678 downwards.
GGGGGCCTGTGCGAACGCGCTTGGAGTCGGTGGTCCCAGGAACGCTGACGGAATTCCAATTTTGTGTGTGCACGATGATTTTTAGGCAAGCGAAGTTCGCGTCCCGCTGGAAACGCTTGATTTTTATTGTTTTCATTGAAGTATAGTTGGTATACGGTATTATATTAGTTTCAGGTGTACAATATAATGATTCAACATCTATATACCCTGCGATGCGATCGCCATACTAAGTCTAGTAATCCCCTGTCACAAACTCGTCACAGTACTATTAACTAAGTTCCTGGTCACCTATTTCGCCCATCCCCCAGCCCCCATTCCTCCCCCGACAGCCTGCGTTTGGTCTCCGTTTCTAAGAGTCTGTGTTTGCTTTGTATTGTTTGTTCATTTGTTTCGTTTTGTTTGTTGGTTTAGATTTACCTATAAGTGGAACAACATATCTGTCTTTCTCTGTCTGACTTATTTCGCTTAGCATAATACCCTCTAGGTCCATGCGTGTTGTCGCAAATGGCAAGATTTCATTCTTTTTTATTGCCGAATAATCTTTCATTGTATATTACTCAGCAATAAAAAAGATGTATCTATCTATCACATCTCCTTTATCCACTCACCTATCGACGGACGCCTACGCTGCTTCCATATCTTGGCTGTCGTAAACAATGCCGCAGTGAACGTGGAGGTCCGTATATCTTTTCAAACTAATGTTTTTGTTTTTCTTCGGATAAATCCCCGGAAGTGGAATTGCTGGGTCACATGGTAGAAAGAGTAGTTTTGGGGACCTGTTCTGGTTTTCTTGCTCTCGTACGGTTGGTATGGACACTGCATCCGAATTCCTCTCCTGTTAAGCTTCTCCTTTTCCAGGTGGACTGGGATCTGCTCCACTGTCAACTGTCCCTTGTGTACGTTATATTATCTCCAGATTTGTTAAGTCTTGACAAGAATATCCAGCTGGCTTTTCATGAATCTGATTTAATTGGCCATCATCGTTTTTGTTCCTTTTTTCTGCTGCTTAATCTTCACTACCGTTGTATTTGTTATAACTTTCCCTCTTCTCGATGAAGACAGTATCTGAAGACTTAAAGTACACAAAATTGTATTTAAGACTGCCATTACCAATGTCGTTGTTTCTCTATAGGTTAAGTTCCCGGGCAATTAACTCATCTGAATCCTCGACTTCCAATGCTGTGGGTGTGCCATCGACTCGTCAGTCATCTTGCTCCTGGGGAGAAAATACTCTCTGTGTTCGGATCTCCCTCAGAGTCCATTAGCTCAGAACTCACAGCAGTCAGGCGCGCTGTGCTGAACATTGTCGCCTCCACAGCCTCTGTAAGAAAAGGGGGCCCTGGAAAAATAATGCCATTAAAAGCGTTTTCTCCAAGTTAATAATGACGCTGCACGAGTTGACCTGGCTTTGCTTTGACAGCATCTCAGATCCCAACATGGACGTGCACGTAACACGGAATAGGATGTGAGCGGCCCAAAGAGAGGCCAGCCAGATGTTTACCGAGAGTTGATCGCATCTTCGGCACCGTGCCAGGCCGCGGGAATCCAAAGGTGAGGTACTCAGTACCCTTAATTTTGAGGAAATCATCGTCAAGAAGGAAAAACAGATGTGTGTCATTAATTATAGTAAGAAAATCTATAATACAAGTATCAGTAAAGTACAACGGTTTACAAAGAAATGACGGATAAATGACATCGCGGGAGACATCTAATGTGGGTCTTTAAAAACAGCTCGAGATTGAAAAGGTGTACCAGAGGTTTCTTCGACAAAGGGAAGGTGAAGATATGCGTGATGTGCTCGGATGAAGGTAAAATATTAAGCGGGCCTGTGGAGAACAGAGCAGGGAAACAGATCATAAAAGGCCTTTTATATTTGACTTTTAAGAAAAAAATGTGGGACCTTTGAGGGACTCTGAAGTTTGGACTGATTTTTATGATTTTTGTTATACAAAGAATAATTTGGCAGACAGTGTGATGGTTAATTTTACGCATCAGCCTGCTGGGGCTAAGAGATGCCCAGATCCCCGGGGAACCGTCATCTGCCAGCTGCGGGGTGTGCTGTTTCCGGAGGGGATTCGCGTTTTAATCCACAGGCTGAGTGAAGGTCTTTCTTACGGAGGCGGGCAGGCCTCCTGCCCTCCCCTGAGGGCCCGAATAGAACAAAAAGGTGGAAGAATGGCGAATTCTCGTTCTTCTTGAGCTGGGACATCTGTCTTCCCCTGCTTGGAATCGGAGCTCCTGGTTCTCAGGCCTTCAGACTCTCGGTCACGCCCCAGTGCCATCCCCCCGACTTCTTAGGCCTTCGTCCTTGGGACCTTGGACTGATTTATGTGACTGGCTTTCCTGCTACTCGAGCTCGTAGAGGCCATATTTTGGCATATCTCAGCCTCCGTAACCATATGAGCCAATTCTGATAATAAATCTCCTCTTACATATCTGGATGTCCTGTTAGTCGTTTCTCTGGAGAATGCTGACTAACAGTGCGGAGAGCAATCGGAAAGCAGAAATACCAGGGAGGCTCAGGTGATGGATAATAAAGCCTCCAGCTCTGCAGTGATGGCGGAGCATGAGAGGAGGAGCAGGGATTAGAGACACTTGGGAGGAGGACTCCATAGAAGAGGCGGGGCGGGGATGACTCTCATTCCAGGCTGACTTCCAGGTGTGTGGGTGGGTGGAGAACAGGCGAGGGAGGAAGGGGGAGAGGGCTGGTGAGGGAAAGGAGACACAGGGTCCATTCTGGACCCGCCAGGCTTGAGGAGCCTGTGGAACCTGCAAGAGAGATGCTGATAGGCAGCCGCCACGTGCGCCTGTAGCAGGCAAATAGTTAGGGTGACTCCAGAGGCTGCAGCAAATGAAAACACACAAATGTCAGGACCCAAGTATGAATCGAAGGCTGTTTCTCTCTCACATAAATCCCATGACTGGTTGACAGAAGGCTCTTCTTCAAGCAGTGGTCCAAGAGCACCACCTCCTTCCGCCCTGTGCCTCCATCATCTCAGTCACGTGATTTCCGAGGTCCCCATGACGGGGAGGGGAGTACATGGAGGACCAAATGAGAGAGGTTCCTGTGCATCATTCCTGTAAGTCTCGGACATGAATCACTTAGACGCACATGTCATTGGCCGAGATCCAGTGATACAGCTGCGTCCACCAACAACAGAGGCTGGAGACTGCACAGGTAGAACTTCGATTTGTCAGCCTCCGTGTCTCAAGGCTGTGCACTTAGTGTCTGCTCGGTGAAGGCAGGTGTTAGTAGCAGCAGGATCTAGTCTGAGGTGGAGTGTGTGAGTACAGCATGATGTGGAATCGGAGAGGAAGTCCCAGAGAAAGCATCCAACATTAAAAGAAAAAGAAGTCTCCTGGGAACTAATCTCCTCGAAAGTAGCAATGGAGTATCACCTAACAACAAAACGTGTACGGTACCACACCTCTGCTAATTTGCAAATAAATCTCACAAATGCGACGTTGAGAAAAAGGAATTAGGCAAAAGAATACACGCTGTAATGCGCCACTTATACAACATTCAAAATTAGATACAACTTGTGCGAAATACTAGAAGCCAAGAGCACAGGTGACTGTCTTTGGCTGTGAGAGGAGGGCACGGTCCTCATCTCGATCTCGGCGCTGGTTTCACAGGGTGTTCATTTTGCGAAAATTCACTCAGATACACGCTTATAATTTGCCAAATTTTTGTATACTGAGTTTCAATGAACAGCTACTTAGAAATAAATTTTGTATATGTTTTAAATTTCCACTTACACACCCTAGTAAGAAAGTCAGGTAATTGGATGCTGATGAAGAAGAGCTGTCTCTAGGAAATATCGGCCTCTACTCCCTTTTTCAACACATACACACACATCCTATTAAGTGTTGTTTATAGCTCTCTCTTAAAAGTGGAAATTATTTTATGCCAATGGCAAGTCTTTCTAGCAGACGATTTTGGGTAATCTAATCTACTTCTATGGGGTATTTCAATATCCAGAGCAAGCAGTTCGCTTTGGGCCCATGAAGGAACCTTACTGCGTGAATAGTGTTGAAAATCATTTCAGACAGCACTGGAGTGTCTGTGGTGGAGGCAGCTGGCTGGCCACCAAGACTCGTGAATCTCTTCCATAACGTAGCTATTTCCGCGGGTCCCTTTTTATCTACGTGGGCCACTCACTTCTAGCAAATCAGTTGTGGACAGGTGTAATTTATGCTTTCTCTAGGCCTGGTTCTTAAAAGCTTCCACACAGACCCTCCGCTCTCCCTCTTGCCCCTGTCAGCTGGGAGGCCGTCAAGTCCAGGGTGACCTGGGGAGCCACACGTTACACTTGACCAGGTATCCAATGACATGGGCGCCCGAATGACCGGGCGAAGTTGAACACGTCCCTTATTCTTTACGGGAGCAAGAAATGGTTTTGTTATGCCAAGTCCTTCAGATTTCAGGTTCACCTGTTCCTCCCGAAACATTTACTTGTCTTACTTGATACAGCTGTGAATTTCTCACCAAGAACATCTGCCCTTTCTCCCTGCGGGACCATGATTTGCGAGGTCAGGATTTCACACACTATCGCATTGGCTCGATAGTCTATCCCTGAGCCAGCCATGGGAATCTGCACTGACGTCCGGGTTTGCCCACTTAGTTAAAGGTCTTTTATCATCCTGCTTTGTAAGAACCAGCAAATCCACCGGAACAGAGAGAGTCTGGCAGTCTGCTTTGCATATTTCTTCGAAAGAAGCAACAGTGGAAGGTGAAATATGGATGAGTATCAATTCTCAGAAGGAGAACCGGCCTCGAAGTGGTTCCGTGATCCACAGTGATTTCAGTAATTAAAGCGCATACAGCCTGTGTGGAGGATGCCTGGGTGAAACAGTGTCACCTGCTGTCAGAATGAGTAGCTGCCGTAAATAAAGACCGCCGCAGCATGCTCGGGGATGTGCTGCTTGTGGGTTCAGTGGCTGAGGACGACGCCTTCCATCGGAACTCCAGGACTGGGTAGTGGGGACTTTCATTAATGAGGAAGGAATTTACTTTCTTTCTCATTAAATTGGATGGCACATGACCACTGTCCCCTGTAATAAAGCACAGTCTGCCTGCTCCTTACCCCTATTCGTTTTAGGTTTATTTAAAAGAGGAAAGCTTCTTATAAGACAATACAATATTTCCAAATTTAATTTTGCATTTTCTTTCATTCAGCACATCTAGCAAGATAAATATGCTCCCAAATTTTCTTTTGTCCTCTGAGAACGCGTGGAGAGTGAAGTAGGTTAATCTTAAGTGTGCAGTTCAATTAATTCTACGTATTTACACAGCAGACATGTGTCTATAGAACATCTCCAGTCTCTGGAGATGAGGCTCCCAAAGGCCCCTTCCTGCACAGCATCTTTCTGAAGGCAACTATTGCTCTGACTT
>NW_011888971.1:769500-774558 GCF_000151845.1 Pteropus vampyrus | reverse complement strand
AAATCTCACAAATGCGACGTTGAGAAAAAGGAATTAGGCAAAAGAATACACGCTGTAATGCGCCACTTATACAACATTCAAAATTAGATACAACTTGTGCGAAATACTAGAAGCCAAGAGCACAGGTGACTGTCTTTGGCTGTGAGAGGAGGGCACGGTCCTCATCTCGATCTCGGCGCTGGTTTCACAGGGTGTTCATTTTGCGAAAATTCACTCAGATACACGCTTATAATTTGCCAAATTTTTGTATACTGAGTTTCAATGAACAGCTACTTAGAAATAAATTTTGTATATGTTTTAAATTTCCACTTACACACCCTAGTAAGAAAGTCAGGTAATTGGATGCTGATGAAGAAGAGCTGTCTCTAGGAAATATCGGCCTCTACTCCCTTTTTCAACACATACACACACATCCTATTAAGTGTTGTTTATAGCTCTCTCTTAAAAGTGGAAATTATTTTATGCCAATGGCAAGTCTTTCTAGCAGACGATTTTGGGTAATCTAATCTACTTCTATGGGGTATTTCAATATCCAGAGCAAGCAGTTCGCTTTGGGCCCATGAAGGAACCTTACTGCGTGAATAGTGTTGAAAATCATTTCAGACAGCACTGGAGTGTCTGTGGTGGAGGCAGCTGGCTGGCCACCAAGACTCGTGAATCTCTTCCATAACGTAGCTATTTCCGCGGGTCCCTTTTTATCTACGTGGGCCACTCACTTCTAGCAAATCAGTTGTGGACAGGTGTAATTTATGCTTTCTCTAGGCCTGGTTCTTAAAAGCTTCCACACAGACCCTCCGCTCTCCCTCTTGCCCCTGTCAGCTGGGAGGCCGTCAAGTCCAGGGTGACCTGGGGAGCCACACGTTACACTTGACCAGGTATCCAATGACATGGGCGCCCGAATGACCGGGCGAAGTTGAACACGTCCCTTATTCTTTACGGGAGCAAGAAATGGTTTTGTTATGCCAAGTCCTTCAGATTTCAGGTTCACCTGTTCCTCCCGAAACATTTACTTGTCTTACTTGATACAGCTGTGAATTTCTCACCAAGAACATCTGCCCTTTCTCCCTGCGGGACCATGATTTGCGAGGTCAGGATTTCACACACTATCGCATTGGCTCGATAGTCTATCCCTGAGCCAGCCATGGGAATCTGCACTGACGTCCGGGTTTGCCCACTTAGTTAAAGGTCTTTTATCATCCTGCTTTGTAAGAACCAGCAAATCCACCGGAACAGAGAGAGTCTGGCAGTCTGCTTTGCATATTTCTTCGAAAGAAGCAACAGTGGAAGGTGAAATATGGATGAGTATCAATTCTCAGAAGGAGAACCGGCCTCGAAGTGGTTCCGTGATCCACAGTGATTTCAGTAATTAAAGCGCATACAGCCTGTGTGGAGGATGCCTGGGTGAAACAGTGTCACCTGCTGTCAGAATGAGTAGCTGCCGTAAATAAAGACCGCCGCAGCATGCTCGGGGATGTGCTGCTTGTGGGTTCAGTGGCTGAGGACGACGCCTTCCATCGGAACTCCAGGACTGGGTAGTGGGGACTTTCATTAATGAGGAAGGAATTTACTTTCTTTCTCATTAAATTGGATCGCACATGACCACTGTCCCCTGTAATAAAGCACAGTCTGCCTGCTCCTTACCCCTATTCGTTTTAGGTTTATTTAAAAGAGGAAAGCTTCTTATAAGACAATACAATATTTCCAAATTTAATTTTGCATTTTCTTTCATTCAGCACATCTAGCAAGATAAATATGCTCCCAAATTTTCTTTTGTCCTCTGAGAACGCGTGGAGAGTGAAGTAGGTTAATCTTAAGTGTGCAGTTCAATTAATTCTACGTATTTACACAGCAGACATGTGTCTATAGAACATCTCCAGTCTCTGGAGATGAGGCTCCCAAAGGCCCCTTCCTGCACAGCATCTTTCTGAAGGCAACTATTGCTCTGACTTCGGTCACTACAGGTAAGTCCAAACCAGGCTCTGAATGAATATTCATTCAGCACGCATCTCACGTTTCCCTCTCTCTCTGCTCGTGGCTTTAGAAAAATAGTACTAAGTGGTTTTTTTCTTATTATTCAAAGGTCAGATTCTACTTTCTTTTATGGCTTCCCTTGGTTTTATATTCATTGAAGATGCTTTTGCAATTTTTAAAGGAAAATATTTAGAATTAAGAAAGTATTGAAAAGAGGAACTCCCCCGAGGGCGGATGGAAGAGATGAGCAGAACGAGGCTAAGGATGCTCAACTCTTTAGAGGCCCACAAGTGTCTGGGGCTGTCAGGCCTCTGGGTGCGGATGTGCTCAGCCTACAATTCCGAGCACTGCTACCCTACCGTCTCCGGAGAGTCAGAGCTGCAGGGGCGAGCCCTTGTGATTCTCAGTCTCATTGACTAAACCCTGATTTCTGGAATCATGGCTTTAAAAGTTTATAATGTCTAAGCCTTCTGGCTAAAATAAAGCTGTACGTGGACCCACCTACCTGCTCCTGATTTCTGTTTAATGCCTTTAGCTCTGTCGTAAGTCTTGGAACAAAATCGTAAGCTGTCCAGTTTGAAGTCTAAGTCGTCCTTTTCCAAAATCGTTTGGTCTATTCCAATTTCTATGTGTTTCTACATACATTTTAGAAATAGTGGCTCAAATTTCCTCAAGAACCTCTAGAGTTTGATTTGGGACTACTATGGGAATCCATATATTACTTCAAGGAGAATAGACATCTTGACAGTGCTGAGCTTTCTAATTCAGTGACAAATTATATCATTTCATTTTTATAGTTCTTCATTACTTTCTCTCAGCTGTGATTTATATTTTTCGCTGCATAGGTCTTGAATATTTTCATTAAATTTGTCTTGAATTCTTTAACGTCTTTGATGTAATTGTGTATTATCTTGTTTTAATTTATTTTTACAAATGTTCATTTGTATCTATGCGTATAAATATATATGACTTATTTTTGCATATTGTATATTTATTGCATATCATATATTGACTTTATGTTCTGTGGCCCTGCAAGCATCACTTATTAATGTTGCTAGCTCTTATGCAAAACTCTCAGGATCTGCTGTTATGAGTTCATATCATCTCTGAATAAGACTGGTTTTATTTCTTCCTTTCCATTTTATATTGAAAAAAATGTCTTTTCCTTGCATTATTTCAATGATTAGGATCTCCAATATAATACTTAATATAACTGTTAGGGGCGAACTTGAGTTATTCTTAAACTTAGAGATGAATCATTTATTTTTTCACAATTCTATATTTTCTTAAGAATAGGTTATTTATATATGTATGTATGTTTTGTTAATGACCTTTATTAAGTTGTGGTAATTCTGCTCCAGTTTTTAGAGATTTTTAAAATTCTGAATGGGTGTTGAATTCTGACAATTTTTTTCTGTCTCTATTGAGATGATCATATTCTTTCCAATAGATTCTCTGAATATGGAGAATTTAAATAATTGGTTTTTTTACTGGAAAATCCACTTTACATTCCCAAGAATAACTTCACTTGGCTATGATGTATTAAGTTTTTATATTACTGTACTTGTTTTGCTAAAGAATAATATTTTATAAAGAATTTTGCATACATGTCCTTGAGAATCATAGTGTTACTTATGTTACTTGTATTAACACTGGTTGTCTGGTTTTGGCGATGCTGGCCTTATAAAAGGATTGCTAAAATGTTTTGTCCTCTAATTTTTAAAGATATTCAGTAATATTGATCTTTTTTCTTAAATATTTGATAGAACTCGACAGTAAGGCCCCCTGGGACTACAGTATCTTTGTAAAAACAGGTTTTTAGTTATGGATTCAATTTCTTTAACAGAAAGAGGGCTATCCAAATATCCTACTCCTTTTTGTATCGATTTTATCTCTATCTTTTGAGAAATGTATCCACTTATTTCCGTAGCCTATTTTTTTTGGCATAAATTTGTTCCTAATATCCCGCTCACGTCCTTCTGATGTCTGCGGGACCCTAATGCTATTTCTGCTTTTATTTCCGATGGTGATTGCTATGGACTGAATTATGTCTTCACCAAATTCACATGTCGAAGCTCTGGACCCCAATGTGACCACATGTGGAAGCAGGGCCTATACGTAGGGAGCGGAGATGAACGAAGTCAGGAGGGCGGGGCCCTGATTCTCGAAAGCCAGATGGGACGAGAGACCAGGGATCTGGCTTTCTCTCTCTGTGTTACGCACACAGCGAAAAGTCCATGTGAGGACACAGGAGAAGGCGGCTGCCTGTGAGTCAGGAGGAGAGGCCTCACCGGAAACCAGCCCTGAAGGCACCTTGATCTTGGACTTCTGGCCTCTAGAACTGTGAGAACGTAAATGTCTGCTGTTCCAGCTGACAGCCCACTGTGTTTCGTGGCAGCGGCCCAGGCCGTCTGCCGTGCAGTGAGATTTCATGTTCCTTTCTTTTTTCTCCTTTATCGTGTCCAGGGTTTTATAAATTTTATTCATAGGTTCTATGATCTGGCTTTTTGCTTTATTTTTCTCTACTATTTTTGTTTTTTGTTTAATTGTTTTAACTCTTTATTGTTTCCTTTGGAATACTTATGTTAGTTAAATGATCTTTTTCTAGCTCCTTTAGGTGGAAATTCATACTATCGATTGTGAACCTTCTACATTTAATGCACTTTCTGATGTGGTTGAGTTTATGTGCACCTTCTTACCACGGATTTTCTGTTTTTACTGTGTGTTTATGTTTCCTTTTTTCTTTTATATCTGTCTTCGACAGGAAGTGATTCATTCGTGTCTATTTATCTCCACTTTTATACCGTTGGCCAAATTTCTTTTATTTATTTTCCATAATTGCTCTAGGGTTTACAATTTATATGTTCACGGCTACTTCTAAATTATATTTTACCATTTTAAGTGCAAGGGCTACATTTTGTGTGACATTACAACAAAATAGATGGGGAAGCAGATATGATACTTTAGATGTCTTCTGTTAAGGTAGGCATTGCAGGGATTTGCAAAAATATAAAGCAATGCCACCCCACTCACTAATTTTTTTCTCTTTTGGGTAATGTAGTTATTTTTGTTAAAAATATTATTTTG
>NW_011888971.1:761502-768228 GCF_000151845.1 Pteropus vampyrus | reverse complement strand
TTACTGGGGGGACTTGGGAGCCGAGAAGCAGAAGAGACACACACCCTTGTCGCAGTTTGCTGGGGGCGCTGCAAACAAAATACCATAGACCGGTGGCTTTTAAGCAACTGGAATTTGTTTTCACTGTCTGGAGGCTGGAAGTCCAAGGTCAAGGCGCTGGTGGAGCCCGTGAGCCGGGAGAGCCGCTTGTGGTTCCCAGCCGGCCATCTTCTCACGTGACTTTACATGGCGAGACCCGAGGGAGCTCGCTGGGGGTCTTGTATAGGGGAGCTGATCCCATTTATGGGGGCTCCGCCCTCATGACGTACTCACCCCCAGAGGCCCCGCCTGCAAGCTCCCTCACGTTGGGGGTTGGCACTGCTACCTATGAATTTGGAGAGGGGACGAAAACACTCAGTCTATAGCAACCGCTGAGCTCTCACTGTCCCACATCTGTGTCCCTAAAGCCCACGGCCAACCTGCCAGGTACAGCGTCCCTGTCCTCGGGTGCTCTGCATTACACGGACAGGGACCAGGGACCAGGGAAGATGGCTGGCTGGGAACCACCTACTAGCAGCGGATACTCCCTGGATGAAGAAGGTTCTGTAGGCAGCATGAGAAGGAGCTGGCGTCAGCTGCCCCAGAAAGGAAAATGCATGTCTCATGGGCCACCCAGATTTGTCTCCTTGAAAAAAAGGCCTTGGCCTTGTTCATTTTTACGTGTTCAGTGCTAACACATAGGCACACAATAAATACCCATGACAAACTGGGTGGATATATCTGTGTCCAAAATGTCATTGGCCCTTGGCTGCTTTGAATCCCGCCTACAGAACAACATGGGAGCTAAGGTTTGAGGTCTCTAAAAAAAAAAGTCTTCGACATCAATTGTTACCAGATTCCTGTTTGAGTAACAGCCCAGTATGTGAGACTCCACGATCAGCTGTCCTTGGGCTGAGAGCTAGTCTCAACACCTCAACATTCCATGTCTGAGCAGCACCCCACCTGGACTCAGCTGGCCCAAACTTCGCAGCCTCAGTGTTTGTCATATTGTTATATTTTATGTTGTACTTATTCCTGACAGCCTCCTTAGGGGTATCCAAAATAGATGTTTGTTTCGTTTCGTTTCAATTTTACCACGTATTTCTGGTATTTATTTCAGGTATACACTGTGCAGTGTGTTGAAAGAGAAAGGTGCTGTTCTAGCTTCCAGACACTTTGCAGGCCCTGCGTGGACTCTGGCAGGTGATAGTATTTAGCATCTTTAGCACAAGAAAGAGAACCGTTTGCTGAACATGCTGGCTGCCGTCGCTGCTCTTTTTCTAAAGTTTGAGGGCTGTTGGTTATTTCGTTGTCTTATTTTGGAATGCATGAGCCCAGAGCCGACATCCAAGGAACTGAATTTTAAAATGACAGGAACACTGAGCAAAGCACCCTGGTAATTTCAAATTGAAATTAGACCAGGAGTAGAAGCCAGGAGGGGGGCCCTGAATTTCCCTTTACAGCCCGTGAATGCTTCATTGCAGCATCTGAGGTTCAGCAAATACTTCAGCGACAGTTAATTAGGGGTAATTCCTCCTGTCTCCATGTTCGTTTACCATCTCTTCTCCATTTCTGCAGCCTCAGGTGGAACTTCCTGTCGTAGAATGAACGTCTTCGTTAGTAATGCGTCTTCATTAGCAAGCAGCTGTGCTAAATGAACCGTCATATTTCAATTTTTCACGCGGCTTTGTGCATATGACCTCAGCCGACTGCCATCCACCTAGTTCATTGCCTCAGGCATACGTTACTAACACGCTCAGATATGGGATGTCAAACCCAATATCATTAAATCTCAAAGGGGTAAAATGGGCTCCTTATGAAGCTTCTCTTATACGTTCCTTAGCCTTTGCCGCCCAAATCATGGATGACTACTTTGCAAAAGAAGCTCCCAGGGCTTCATCGATGACTGTTACTTAGAGTCACAATCCTTGGAGAATATAATTGTTAATGTTCAGCCTCAGAATTAGAAATCTTTGGATCACACTGACATCTGTAAATGGCCAAATCCTAGACATTGACAAATGAAGTCACATACATGTTTTATAGTTAACCACATGTGAAAAAGCATCTCTTTTTGTAAGTCAAACGGGTTGCTCTACCGTGATCGTCGTGACCATCACACACTTGACTGAGTCACTCTCAGTAGGACACGAGGAATTTAAAATGTCCCCATGGGGGTTTCGGAAGTTGGGGAAACCGATGTGGAGCTGCGGTAACAAACAGCCCCTAAATCTCAGTGGTTTAAACAGTTCAGGACTGTTCCGGTTTATATGACGTGAGCTGCCAGGATCCTTTGCCCAGGACAATCATTCGATGTCCACACTAACAAAAGCTTCGTTCAGCACGCGTCACCACCGCAGGAGGACGAGAGTGTGTTAAGTCCTGCCTTGGCTCTAAAAACTTCTACTCTGCAGTCATGTGTTTCACTTCCGTTCCCATGTCAATGGCCAGATAAGTCCCATGCCAGCCCCGTTACAGAAGTCCAGCCGTGAAGCGAGCAGGAAGAGGGTGGTCAGGACAATCTGTGGCCGTCTCTGATGATGCTGCTGCAGTTGAGTTGTTGGTAGGAGGGAAGGGAGGAGGGGAGCTCCCTGAAAATCCATTGTAACTCCCTCTTTTTACAAGTCGAGAAACCATGAGTGGTGAAGAGTGAGGCTTTGGGGGGGTCAACCCACAGGTGGCCTCGGGGCTCCTGGAGCAGTCGCTCCCTCCTCAGGGTTCTGTAGCTTCCCTAGGGGACCTGCTTCTTGGCTGGGAAAAGTAGGGGTGCTCCTGGGGAAAGGAAGGGTGCCCGGGCTCAGCACAGCACCTGTGCTTATCCATGGCTAGCGAGGAATCTGCAGAGTACGTGTGAACAGAATTGCTTTACTAGTGTTATTATTTTTTGTCGGTCTTCATATCTGGCCTCAGAGAGAAAAAGAACTTTCAACAGCTGCCTGAAGCTCAACACCCACCTTGCACACACATCGGGGATATGTGCGTGCTCCTGGCTCAGCTTTTCTGTCGTTAATGTCCAGATCTGATCCCAGAGGAGGAAACCGAAATCTCCCCGGAGGGAGGGGGACCCAGGTATGGGAATCCTTCACCCCATGATGGATTTCAACTGGTATAAATTCTTGAACACAGATTCTCTGTGATGTCTACCCAGAGACCAAAAGTCCAATAGCCACAGTTAATCTTAATTGTCACAAATGCACCTCGGGTGAGAGGCGGTGATCTCCATGGTAACCAAGCCTCAGGCTATGTGGCCTCAGGGGCTGCGTGTGTTAGTGCCCTTGACTCCTCTGCATTCCTGCCCAGACGGAAGGCTGGCCATCTCCCTCAGTCCATAAACTAATAAGAAAGCACTGCCTCGCAAAAACAATTTTTCTAGAATGTTACATAGCCCCTTGCCAACAAAAGCCTTAAACTACTCAAACAGATGAGGCTCCTTTCACAGGAGGTCCCCAAAGTCCCTGAGTGTGGCAATGGCTCCTAATAACCGCATTCAAATCAGAATTTCAAAAGCAAAACCAAAACACTGGGGATTTCTTTCAACCTGAGCAGTTACTGCTGTGACTTCTTCTAAGCTGAAATCCATAAGAAAAAGTGAAAAACTCAGGGTAGAGCCTTCGACCCATCATGACAAAAGAAGCCAGGCATGCTGACCTCCATATGGACCGGCCATGTCATGATGTCTAACGAGCAAGTGGGTGCCCAGGTCCAGACGAGCCAGAAGCAGACACGTCGGCGCTTGTTTTCACATCTGCCAAGAGAGAGATCAGCTGCCTCTAGAAATGCCAGGAAGGGAAGAGCATCTGGACACAGCATCACTTGGAAGGGGCCCCGCGGTTGAGCAGCAAATGGGGGCGAAGTTCATAGCCGTAGCTTGGACCAGGACCAGCGACCCTCAGGACCTGGGGGAAGCTGCAGGTGAACTGGGATCAGCAGCCAACATCTGTACTGGGATGTATCTCAGCCCACAGGTGTGTGGTTCCTGCACCTGACGGCAAGGTGGGGAGTCCTTATAACATGTCACCCCGACACCAGCGTCTGTACTTACGGTGAGCCTTCCAGACTTCAGAAAGGCCACCTAGTTCTCCTCCCAGTTTACCTCTACCATTTCAGCCACCTGCATAGTTCCCAGACCCCTTCCCCGGCCCCTAACGGTCACGGCAGCTGGCTAGTCCTACTCGACACCAGTTTGATAGCATCGCATCTCTGATCAGAAACCCGCGTTGGCTCCCTACGCCCTGCCAAAAAATAGACAGCAGTGTGGCTTTCTCCACCTGGAAGGGGCCAAGGACACGTGGGCATTTGGCAAGAAGTCAGCCAACCCGTGCGCGCCGTCACCCGGAAACCCCGGCCAGGTTTCCTGCAGGCGAGGGAGGGACGGCGACTAGGAAGCGGGCCCCAGTGGCCCTGCGGCTCATTCCTGGTCAGAGAGAAGGGCGCGGTGGGCTGGCAGAGGATGAAGGAAACAAAGCCTCTCATCTACTCAGTATCCACTGTCAGACATAGCCCTAAAGATCACAGAAGCTAAAAAACAATTTCTGCTACCTTCTAAAATTATTGTTGACAGGTGTGCGTGTATACGCGTGCATGTGTTGTGTGTGTCTGTTGTGTGTGCATGTATTGTGTGTGCGTGTGGTGCATGTTGTGTGTGCATTGTGTGCATGTCGTGTGCGTGTGTGCGTTGTGTGTGTGCATTGTGTGTGTGTATGAGTGTGTTGTGTGTGCATGTGTGTTGTGTGTGTGTGCGTGTGTGTGCCCGTCTAATTCATCGCTCACTCTCTGAGCACCCAGGAGTACACAGGACTCATCTGCTGTAGCTCACCCTTGGTTGGGGATGGACCCAAGGGGCCATGACCTCTGAAGAGGAAGGACAGGTGTGTCCCTGGCGGCCCTGTGCTCCTTAGAAAGTTCTTGCCCCCAGGATGCGGAAGGCCATTCTAGAGTTAGGTTTCTGGGAGAAGGGATGGGTCACGGTGCGAATCTACCCCTGTGAGTTTTGCGTTCCATTTCCGGAAAGGTGGGTAGAGACTGACAGGTGTGAGGATGTGCCCTTTTCTCTGAGAGCCAGGGTCACGTGAAGAGGAGAAAACGCAGTGCTACAAGTTAGGGAGGGCGTTATATACATGGTGAGGGATTGGAGGGAAATAAGTGGAAAGAAATAAATCAACTTTAAAATGTTAAAATATAAAAAAATCACAGCACCTAAAAATTTCACGAAGTTTTTTAATTCAAATAGTGATTTCATTTGTTGTCAGGGAAACCAGGAGACGCGGCTCTCTGCTTAGATAAAGCTGACAAAAGGACACAGAGGAATAGGGGCCTGACTCACACTGAACAGAAAACCGGCCCCTTAGGGAGAGATCCAGGGACAAGGTGAGAAGCCCTGGGAGGGGGCAGGGGGAAACCTAACAAGGGGGATCTCTCGGAGATGTCTACAGTGATGTTTCACCAAGAAGAGCAATTAGACATAGACTTCCTTAACTCATCACTTCTCTATTCCATGTGTATATCGTATATCATATAAATTTCATAGTTTATACAAATATTATATGTTTAGGCCTAGAAATGGGCTAAGAATTTAATTAAAAGTTATATAAAATGATAATACTAATGAGAATGATATGAATCAAAAATATAAAGTAAGTCGAAGATGTGATTAAATAAAAGCTCAGAATCGTGATGATATTGAACACCTAAAATGGGCTATGCCCTCCACTTTTATGTAAAGACCAAAAATAAAGCGAATCTCACATTTAGAAGGATATATGCACAAGCATGTTAATTGCAGCCTTATTTGAAACAATTTTTAATCTGAAATTCCATTGATAGAGGGGACCAGGAAAAAATGTCTAAAACAAAAAATATTTGTGAGACACTTGGAGAAATTTGAATGATGAATGAATATTATGCAGCATTAAGGACGCGCTATAATTTTTTAACAGCAGCAATGGTATTGCATCCTTATCTGTTAGGAACTCATAGTGAATAATTTATGGGTAAAATATTCCAATGGATTAAGGATTATGGGAAGCGAGGGTACAAATAAAACAAGACTGAGCAAATAATGATTTCTAATTATGTTAGGAACCGCCAAAAATTATATGTATAGGCATACTTGTGTCTATGCAGATATATGTTTAAATGCATTCTGTATATTTCAATGTTTAGGTTAAAAATACATGTGTGTGTAAGCGGGTGTGTATGTGTGTGTCTATACATACATATACACACATGCATTTTTATACTTTTTATTTGTGTGTTATCTTCACCAACATTTACAGTACATACATGTTATCTATCATTATCTATATCTATCTATCTACCTATCTATCTGAATGATTTACTGAAGAACAGATAAAATTTGATAATGGTAAGATTGTATTAAATCACTAGTATAGATGTAGTGCTAGTGGAAAAGTAAACTCATATAATCTTTCTAAGACGTTACTTAACAGTAATTGAGTTTAAAGATTATTGTTATCTTTAATTTAGAAGTCTTACTCTATGCACTTATGATATGAAATTAATTTGAAGTCATGTCAAATATTTATGCAAAATATTTTCATTAGACAACTATTAATAGATTAAAGATAAAAATTACTTACTCTCCATTAAAAACTATACTATAACAGACACTAAAATGCCCGCTTGATGGCACAAGAGAAGATTCACGTAAATGGAAAGACACATTATGCTCTCGAAGAGGATGATTCC
>NW_011888971.1:757463-760382 GCF_000151845.1 Pteropus vampyrus | reverse complement strand
CGTAATAACAGAAACTTTTAAAATTTGATGAAAAAAATTTACTTAATACATGCAACAATCTTAGTGAGACTCAAGCGAAGTAAATATTAAAAGAACCATACCTAGACATATCTTCATTAAAATGCTATCCACCAAAGTTAAAAGAAAAAAAACACCTTGAAAGCAGCCAGACCAAAAAAAGAGACACATTATGTGCAAGGATTGGAATAACCGTTGATTTCACAGAGGATAACAGAAATACATTGTTTAAGTGCTGGAAATCAAAAATAAAAATTCATCAGCCAAAGTTATCCTCCAAAAAACAAGAAAGAAATCGAGAAATCTTCACGTTAGTGAGAGCTGAGACTGTTTGCTGCCAGCGGGCCTGCCCCGTGGGGGTGCTGGGGGCGGCCAGTCCTTCAGGCAGGGGTACCTGAGGCCAGCGGGAAAAGTGGGCCGGCAGGTAGGGCTGGTGCGCGCATGAAGGGTGAGTGGGTGCTGAACTAGAAAAGACTGCGTTCTTCCGTCTCGTATTTCACTGAAATAAAGAACAGAGAACACAATGAAGTAAGTTTTCAGACATATTTAGAAGTAAAAGATATGATAAAAATAGCAGCAGTTAACGATCCTGTGAGGCGGGTACTTTATCATCCTTATTTTACAAGAAAAAAAGAAACAAGGGAAAATGAGAGCCCCCGGTTCAACGGCTTACCCGAAATCGCGCAGCAATTAAGTAGAGTGGAAACCAGCAATGGGCCCACTGCCTTGCATTATTTCTTACTGCTCCACCACTCCCTGTTATCAATGGTTTATAACCACTGTATAATTAAATTCTCACACTATGTTTAAATGGGAAACGTGCAGCTGTCAAATATTAAAAGCCGCTGCAGGTAATAGTGTATTTCATTTGGTTATGTTTTATACGGCATTATCTATGGAAAGGAGTAATATTTTTCTTCTGTTTCACTAAACATTTCAATCCTTCAGAACCCTTCAAAATTCACTAAGATTTTTCTATAATATCTGTTCCAGCTTGAATTTCATCTTCAGAAATCACTCAAGCAAAAAAAACCTTTTTTCCAGGCCTTGGGAGGCTTTTGTTTTGAATATTTATCTACATTTTCAAATCATAGACAGCGACTTCTCATGATAACTTATTTCAACCAAAGGAACAGTAAAGGGTACATTTGCTCTCTTGTAAGTGTATAATCAGCAGTTTGATGGCAGTTAGCGACCATTTTATATTACAAGAAACAGAAAATGACCCTTCAATTTACAATATCTACATCCAAAGAACAGCTGAAAGGTATTCCGTGAATCCGAGTTCTTGGGCAATTTTTTCCTTTTTAAAAATACTTTTGATACTACCATGTATCAAAATGTCTCTGTGATAGATTCCTAATGAAACCCAGAGTTGAACCATCAATGACTGCTTCGGGCTTATCAATATTTTTGTTGTTTTTACTCTTTATCTCTCCTGATGAACCATTAATTGGGGTCAATTTATGATGGATAATTAATAGTTCAGGGTAGCATCTTGCCGAGTGAAAGGCGTGGTCCCACAGAGTCCGCAGAGATGAGGTTTGGCTTTATCCTCACTCCAGATAATTGACTGTTGTTAGCAGCTATTTGTTAAGAAATGTGCCTTTACCTAGAGTCTTTGGTTATAACAGTTTATTTAGTGTTGTGACTAAAAGCTTAAATTCCCACTCTGTTTAGAAAGGAAATCCAAAACCGTATTTGCAATCCCATAAAAGAGCCTGCCCATTTAAAAATATCTTCTACATGTTATAATAAAGATTTCTACTACCACGCTTTAACATCAATCTTGAACATTGGAAAAACTATTAAATAAAAATGGTTCGGGGTTGAAATGATGGCAGTGACTAAATTCGCGACACTTCTTAAATATATTAATTGCCTATATAGCACGAACTATGCTTACTTTATTTGTATTTCCCAATTCACAGGTTTAGATTAGAATTTAATATAATACCTCTGGTATGTTCTACATTTGATAATATTCTTACCTGGATGTCCTTAGTAAAAGAGAAAATCAAAACCTATGCATGTTCAGTCGCTTGCATTTTTAAGGAGCATTAATTTTTTTAAAAAAATAAACATTTACTTTTATAACAATTTTCTGTTTCAAAAACAGTTGCAAAGGGAGGTTGGAGAGTTCTGTATTCTCTACACTCTCTATTCTTAACATCTGATGTTTATGACATATTTGTCACAGCTGATGAGTCAATATTGATACATCATTATTAGCTAAACTTTACACTTTATTTGGATTTTCTTAGTTTTTCCCCCATGTCCTCCTTCGGCCCCAGCATCTCATCTAGAATACGACATCAGACTCTTTATCACTTCTTCTCATAAAGCACGATCTTCCTACTTCTCTCTACTGTTGAGAGACAAGCTTCCTCCCTGAACTGCACGCCCTGCCCTGGTTCTGTCAGTGGATGCACACTCATCAGGACGTGTGCAAGGCGAAAATTTCAGCTGCCTCGTTATCTCAGTATAATAGTTATAGTTGGGTCGAATCATAAAATCTTAGAAGCACATAAGACTTTAGAAATCATATGATCGTACATTTGAAATAGTTTAAATATATTCACATGTTAAGAGTTAAAGGTATGTTTTTTCTCCCTCTATGTTCAATATGCTAGTTTTTGTACTATATTTTAGAGCGTAAAACAGAACGCCTTGCTATTCAAACCACAGATCCCTCTCAACCAGTGATGTAGGCTGTGAAATTCTTCTTTAATATCTGCTATGGATGGAGCAACTGTCTCCTGTTGTAACTGGTCCACACTAAAGAGGCTTCCAAACCATCCTGTCGTCCCATCCACTCTCCCCTGAGGCACCGTCATTGGAATGATCCTCTTTTATATGGCACAGTCGTTCTCCAGGCACAGTCTAATTTCTCCTCTTTAG
>NW_011888971.1:756689-757413 GCF_000151845.1 Pteropus vampyrus | reverse complement strand
ATATTCACATGTTAAGAGTTAAAGGTATGTTTTTTCTCCCTCTATGTTCAATATGCTAGTTTTTGTACTATATTTTAGAGCGTAAAACAGAACACCTTGCTATTCAAACCACAGATCCCTCTCAACCAGTGATGTAGGCTGTGAAATTCTTCTTTAATATCTGCTATGGATGGACCAACTGTCTCCTGTTGTAACTGGTCCACACTAAAGAGGCTTCCAAACCATCCTGTCATCCCATCCACTCTCCCCTGAGGCACCGTCATTGGAATGATCCTCTTTTATATGGCACAGTCGTTCTCCAGGCACAGTCTAATTTCTCCTCTTTAGCCTTTGTTGTCCCCATAAGGACCTACATTTCTGCTTAGCCGAAACGACACAGACCCCAGTAGCGAATCTCTTTTAGCACTTTTATCGGGTTTATTAGAAGTATTCAGGTTTCGAGCTAAGATGCTACGATGAGCAGCTTCACAGCCTCTCTCAGAAATGGCTGATTGAAGCTTTGATAATTAATCTGGTTTTGAAAACTCAGAGCATTGTTCACCGCAACAATGAATGTTATATCCAGCCGGCTGAACGCACACGGTAAGAGAAAGTAGAGAAATCATATGTGAACACGAAGACCAACTACGAGAGGAAAGCACAGGCTAGTTATTCAGAGCTTGTTACAGCAGGGGAGCCAGCCTCAATCACTCACATGTTTGCAGACTCAAAGGCAATTTTATAG
>NW_011888971.1:748888-756009 GCF_000151845.1 Pteropus vampyrus | reverse complement strand
TCCTCTTTAGCCTTTGTTGTCCCCATAAGGACCTACATTTCTGCTTAGCCGAAACGACACAGACCCCAGTAGCGAATCTCTTTTAGCACTTTTATTGGGTTTATTAGAAGTATTCAGGTTTCGAGCTAAGATGCTATGATGAGCAGCTTCACAGCCTCTCTCAGAAATGGCTGATTGAAGCTTTGATAATTAATCTGGTTTTGAAAACTCAGAGTATTGTTCACCGCAACAATGAATGTTACATCCAGCCGGCTGAATGCACACGGTAAGAGAAAGCAGAGAAATCATATGTGAACACGAAGACCAGCTACGAGAGAAAAGCACAGGCTAGTTATTCAGAGCTTGTTACAGCAGGGGAGCCAGCCTCAATCACTCACATGTTTGCAGACTCAAAGGCAATTTTATAGAGGGACACAGGGATGATTTCGGGGGTGCCTGACTGAAGGCCGTTGGCCTGTGAAAGTGGGAGTTCCTGTGTGATTGGTGAAGGGAGCACATTTGGCTTTCTCCGTTGGTCCTAAGTTGGAAGTAAGGACAAAATTAGGGAAGCTGCCAGTTATTACTCAAGCTCTGTCCTGTTGAGGCCAGTTAGAGGTTTTTGCTTAGCTTCCCGCACTGCCACTAGGGGCGGTGGTCTGCCTTCCCACATGTCCAGCTTATAGAGAGCAGGCCACTGCCTGGGCAGGTCACGGAGTGAGTGGGTGGGGCTCCTGGGCAGGGGGCCGCGGGCTGTGGGTCAGAGTTCTCTCTATATGTGGTCTGAAAGTTGTCTGTTTGTATATTGTCTTTCACATAACTGATTTCTAAAACCGTTTTTGTGCCCCTTCTTTTAAATTATGCTCAGAGCTGCAGACGGTGGAATTTGTGTGGCTCTCCAGGGACACCTCAGACGCTGAGGTGGTCCACACGACATCACTCACTGTCTGCGATTCTTTAAGGTTTGCTTCACATTGTGGCATTTCATAAGAGATGTGGGTTATGGCTTAGATTGTGGTTGGCTTCTAAATTAAATGAAGTGTTGTGTTTGGTGGTACACAGAGAAGTCTACGAAATATCAAATTTAAATGTATTTCTGCTCTGGGAATAGTCAGTGAGTTGGAAAAAGAAACACATAATGTAGTCAGTTTTAGAACAGGTCTTGCTATATGGCTGCTCTGGTACTTTTGGCAGAGTGCACATTTATTTCCTGTATGATAAATCGAATTAATACAAAAACATGGACGTCAGGCTCCTGACAGCTGAGAGAATGCAAGGCCCGCAAGACGGAGCACCAAGCAAACGTAAGAACGTCAAACAGAAGATGTAAAAAAAAAACCCTGAATTTTCAGCATTAAAAGTAAACACACAGGAGATAATAAATATTCATTCAAAAATCACAATTCTGTTTTTAACGAGAAACGACTGTAGCCTTCTTCCTTCCCCAGCTGGCGCTGCTGTGCGTGGGGTATAGAACCTGGCTGCAGTCATAGTGATTATGTGTTTATTCTCTTCTGCAATCGAATCGCAGCCTCTCAGAGGCAGAAACCAGGGCTGCTGTTGTTTTTACTGTCAAGTATTCCTGGCCACGCACCTTTCATCTGCCCTCTGTAGAAACAAAGGAGAATTTCTGATCCATGGAAGGTGCTAGTAAATGTTTGCTAAGCAAAGGGGTGCATGCAGAGATGAATAAGTGAGTGAAGAACATTATTGCCTTTCTCCGGTTTGTTCAAAGTGCTAATAAAACATTTTACGTTCAGTAGCTATGTTGCCTTTGCCACCTTTAGAATAGATTCTGTACTTAACACTTTAGATATCTTTCTAATATTAAATTTAAGGAATGGCATTGGTTAAAATACAATGTCCAAACTGAAATTGTTTTCCTGTTAGGGCTCATTGAGGAACTTTGGCCATAAGTAATTTATCAGTGAGAGTCTAAACGAGAAAAAAGAAACCACTTTGTGTGTTTAAAACAGAGACAATTTAAACAACGTTGCTTATACGTGTGATGGAATCGTCGAGACTCTGAATGAGCTGGTGGGGACACTCAGGGGTGGCCACACAGGGCACTACGCCCCCCTGTGCCCCAGCCCAGCCCAGCCCAGCCCCCGGCTGGGGGCTCACAGGCAGGAAGCAGTTAGCTTGGAGATGGGGTCACTCGGTGGCAGGCATGTGACATGATTCTGTCTGGATACCCAGAGGGCACCTGGCTGCTGCCAATGACTCCGCCAAAGACGGAGGGAGGGGAGAGAGCTCCAGTCCTCCCGTCCCTCCCCTCCCATTTCTGCCGGAGCCTCCCGTTGGCAGAGCTCCACGGGTACAACGCTGTCATGGGAGACTGGGAAACGCAGCTCGCAGGATGGACCTGTGATGGGCGGGGTACGGGTGAAGAATGGATGAGGATGGACGGGTCCAAATATTGGTGCTGGCCTCGCAGTACTTGTAGTCGACTATATATATAGCTTGTGGGCTAGTTTCAAACAGGGTTGACAAATAATGTCTAGAAGTGGCCCAGGGTAGAGAGAGGGAGGGGAAGAAGCCAGTGGGGCATGTCCCTAAGTCAAGTGTGACTCCGATGGCTCAGTATGATCAGGTTATTAACTCAGATGAGGGGACACACCTGACCTTCTGATATTCAGGAAAGATTCCAACTCTTTCCAACAGCTGTGGAAGATTTCAGCAGCATCTGCATGTCCCGGTCGCTGCTGTCAGTATCTCTAAGAATTTGACTGTCTTTTGTCTGTTTCAAGATGATCCTCATATCGCTGCCCCAGTAGCATCGCAGACCGTAGAAACGACCCCCTCTGAGGATCTGAGGCAATCACTAAGTCAGGGCAGAGGACTCTTTACCGGAGAGCCAGGAGGGCTCACCTTGCCCACTGCGTGAGGTGAAACCTGCAATGACCTGTGTCTCTTCAGCTACCATGACAGTGACGGCCTCTCACTAACTCCGCTTTACCGGTTCCTATGCCTGTCCATTATTTTCCCTGATCTTTGCTCCTCTTCCCCGCTCCCGCAGTAACCACTCGCTCTCTTTCTCCTGGATGATACCTGGGTGTTCACAATTCTTGCGTGTGTCGAGCATGTAACTCGTCCCGGCTCTCATCGATGAGCTAAGCTCCACATCCATCTCACAGGGTTTTTACATCAATAAGCGCTCCACATGTTACAGGACCATCTCTATAGAAAATAATAGTGGTTTTAAATCATTAATAAACCATTATTAACAAAATCATCTTGGTTCCATAAGGGATATAGAAGTCGGGTGTATTTAGAAATAAATAATGAAACCAGGTTTTAGAAGTTTAACTTTCAATTGCCTTAGGATATTTTCATAAATCTATGCTGTATGCAGTTTGGAAATGCGGATCTAAACCTCAGAAAAGGTCAAGGTTTTGAAAGATATTTAATATTTAAAAGTTAGTGGTAACTGAACGCATGGGACTGGGTAGGATTATCTATAAATGACGTGGAGACTGAGAATAAATTCGGCCTCATATCAGACTTCCAAGGACCGCTGGATAGTGGGGGTGACTGGAAGACGGGGAGGTGACCTGTGACGGATCCCAGTCGGAAAAGCAGTCAGAGAGAGGGCGGTGGCTGTCAAGGCCAGAGGAGCCCCCGAAGGGATTTTAAGAGCCTACGTAAAAAAATGTTTCTTGAATGAAAACAATTTCGTTGTATGTGGCAAATTATTAGCCACTTTGGACCTTAGCAAATGCATTTCCAGAAAAGAAATTTGGTTTCAAGGATGTAACAGAGCTTGCAACTTGGCCAGTGAAGAGGCGACAAGGAGGTAGGTGGGTCAGGGGCTCTTTGTGGGAGTTTGTACATGCAGCGAAGGGTCGAGATAAGTCAACTGCATGAGAGGGAGTAATGATCAGCAGGTTTAGGAGAGATTTACTTTAAATATGATGACAGACTGAGCTTGCTCTATGCTCGGAGGAGAGCCCACCAGAGAGAAGAGAGACACAAGAGATGTCCCTGAGTCGTCATGCTTCATGGTGCCAGGAGAGGTAAGATCTTGGGCACTAGGAGAGGGACAGATCTTCATCAAGACGTGACAATATTCTCCTTGTTCACGTTGAACAGTACGGAGAAATGGCTGGAATGCAAACTCTTTAAAACCTCCAGTAGTTCATTGCCTCCTGCTTCTTCAAGGATCTGAAGGAGACAGGTGGGGAAGATTAAACAAATATTTGATGGATCGCTTTCCTCTTTGATCCAACGTGGAAGCTTTGTAGCTGATGGGCCAGTCTAAGGTCCTGACGACTGGAAGTTAGCTGCACAGACTTGGTTCTGAACTGGATAAGAAAGCCGAGGCACCCTGAATGAAAGCTACTAGCCTTTAGTCTCTTTCGGGCCCCCAGGTTGCCCCTTCTTTTGTTCTTTATAGTTATTTTCACTTCGGTGGGGAGAAAAATGTGGTGAGATCTCTCCTAGGAATGAGATGCCTACTTTCTCAAGTCTTATACAATAGTCTTGAATTTTTCTTTTTTTCCCCTTTTTTCCTGTCCCTCCTAGAGTTTCAGATTTTGTGCAGAGGTACCAAGCATTAGCTGGGAACTGAAAATATACAAACTCAAAGAATGGTCAAATTTGGCCGGGCCAAAAGGAGAGGGGTGAATATGATGTGCGGAAGGAAGGAATACAAAACAGAATCTGAAAGAAGAGAAACCAAAGAGGAAGATGCCCTAAGAGAAAAGATTCTCAAAGGGACTCATGAAGTGCATTCTACAAGTTTTGGTCCTTATGCTGAGAACTTAATTGATTACATCATCAGGTTCCAGCAGTGAGCTTGACCTTGAGTCTAATCCTGGCCATTCCTGATAAAGAAGTGTGTCACTAATTAAACTAGAGGTTGTGGAGTGTAGACGATCTTAATAGCTGATCTGTGGGACAGGAGAGGAAGTTATTGGGACAATTAGAATATTTAATGGGAACAGAGGAGAGTCACCGAATTGAGGTTATATATTTTCATCTCATTCATCTCATTCATCCATTCCTGAGTCAAATGATGAAATGTTTATTTAAGACACAGCATGTGCCTGTCCTTGGGCCCAGCAGTGAGAACACTCATGAAATGATTTGCTCTGTATCCTTGAGGAGTGTCCAGTCTAGTGGGAGGGGCAGCTAAAATTAATCATAACATAGTGTGAAATGTGAGATTATGGCTTGAATATAAGTGCTTATTCTAGCCTTGGGAGTTCAGGGAAGTCTTTCCTGAGAAGGCTGTGCCTACTAATGCGAGGACCGATGATGCTAACACAGGTGAAAAGCGAGTGGAAGTCTCCTGGTCCGGAAGAGGAGGGCAGGGTGCAGCTGGGAGAAAGCAAAGGTCGGGGGGAGGGCACGCTGGGGAAGCTGACCCAGCCCGGAGGCATGTGTGGGTGGCTGCAACACAGAAGTCTAGGCGTTGGCTGATGAAGTTGCGGATTTGGTCTTGAGACAAAGTCCCTGAATTGGTTCGCATTTTCAGAAGGACTTCTCTCTCAATTCTTAGCAGCTCCCAGCTAATGCTGGTTCCAGCTGCACCAAATCAACATCTGGAACTCTAGAAGGGATAAGATAGGATTCAGAGGGTAAAAAAAGAAAAAAAGTCAAGACTTTGAACAGCTATATAAGACTCGAGGAAGTAGGCATCTCATTCCAGAAATGCCCCGTCCACTTGCAGCTGAATTCTGCCATCGGTCAGCCTGAGCGCCACATATAACAGAAGTGGGTGCTTCAGAGCCTCCGGCAAGGGACACAGCGCAGCTGACACCTTGATTTCAGATCCGTGAGACCAAGAACAGAGAATAAGCCAAGCCACCCGGGTTTCCAACCTACAGAATTGTAAGACGGTGAATTTGTTGTTTTAATCCTCTAAATTTGTAGCAATTTGTCATGGCAGTAAGAGTAAAATAAATATAGCAAGTATATTTATTTTATTTTTCATTTCTATCACAGGAATTGGACATCTAAGCAGTGTGGTTCACCTTCCGCTAAGCAATTGTACATTCTTGACTAAAACACGCGATAGCTAGAAGATGTATTGGGAGTAGCAAATTTGCCGCTGTGGCGATGGTTTTTCTGAATGTAGGCGGGGATGTTGTATGCTCTCTCCAGCTTCCAGTTCAGCTACTTGTTTCAGAGCGTGGAGAGCCAATATCAAGTTGTTCAAACGACATGGAGACAGCAAATACAAAACTCAACGGTTGTGGTACATTTAGAGCAATACAAGAAATGTTCCGATTTTTTAGTTCTACTTAAATAAATGCATCTCTGTGTAGATGGGGCTTAAATGTATAATTTATTAATTGGCAGGTCGTTTTCATTTTTTCAGTGCGTCTCCTCTCTCAAGATCTAGGTTGATAAATCTAAATGGGATTTTTCCTCTTTTCTTCATTTTTCTAGCCCCTCTTAGTAGGATGACACAGTGCTGTACTTACATTTTGCATACATTTCAAAAGCAAAATCTTTTCAACTGTCAGAATGCACATTTTAAAATCTGGCCCTGGGTTTTACTAAAGGAAATTGACTTCCTCTAAATTCCGTGAATCTCGAATCTACTGTTTTGGAAATCTGACTTTTTTTTCTTTTAAAATCTAAATGTAATATTGATCGATTGGTTTCGGCATTTTTGCAGAACCAACAACCTGGTTTCTTTTCAATGAATAATGAATCAAAGCAGCTTAAACCGAAACACTTATTCTCAGCATCACTGAAGGAGATGCGTTTCTCACTTCATACGAAGCACTGTCATCATTAAGCAACGCAGGAGTTTTCATCATCTGAATGGATCGACCTAATAAGGAAAAACAGCCTCGTGCTCAGCGAGGGATCTTTCTTTTGTGTCTCAGTCCCTTGGAGGGAGAACCTGCTTAACACTGAGAATGTCACGCTGCCTTTCTGAGGCTGGAGGGGAACCACCGCCCGCCCACGGGTGCTCCCACAGGAAAAAAAAAAAAACACAGGCTCTTTGCAGGTGACCCAGGTGATTTTCCAGGGGTGTCATTCATGTGTGGAATGGCTCTCTCTTCCTCTCACCACACTCTTAATTAAGAGATTTTAAAAATCCTTCCGCGTCTCTGTTTTAAGTCAGTGAGAAAAGCTCAGGTGAACGTCCCGGCTGCAGAGGTGCCCTTCTTCTTGGAAATAAAATA
>NW_011888971.1:741294-743948 GCF_000151845.1 Pteropus vampyrus | reverse complement strand
CGCGCTCACATTCACGCACACTCACACGCAGTTCACACTCATGCTCCACACACGTGCGCTCACACTCACGAACACACACCCACACATGCACGCCCACACAGCACACACCCACACACTCGCACACAGGTGCGTTCACACGCACGCACGCACACATCCACGCACACGCATTCACACTCATGCACACTCACACACAAACATCCCCACACACCCGCTCACTTTCTCACACTCGTCGCGACTTGTACACCCCCCACACTCACACAGATACTTTCGATCATTCACTGCAAGTGCACACGCACGGGCGTGCCCGCACTCACACACGCACAGGTCCGTGCACTCACACCCCGCCCTGCCCTGCTGGTCCTCCGGCCCTGGGTCTCCGCCCAGCTCCGCAAACCCACCCCGTGGGACGCTGCTGCGCCCGAGGGAAGCGCGGACCTCACTGCCCGTCCCCAAGTCACCACATGGACCCCGCTGCTCGTCCCCGTCCCCACCGTCACCGCAGAGACCCACTGCTCGTCCATGTCCCCACAGTCACTGCAGAGACCCCACTGCTCGTCCATGTCACCACAGTCACCGCGGAGACCCCGCTGCTCGTCCATGTCACCACAGTCACCGCGGAGACCCCGCTGCTCGTCCATGTCACCACAGTCACCGCAGAGACCCCGCTGCTGGTCCCTGTCCCCACAGTCACGTTGCCGGCCTCCTTTGCTCCTACGAGAGCAGCCATGTTAGGGCGCGCGCTCCACCTGCACAGCTTCTCCCGTGGAGCACCTGACCTGCGCGTGTGTTGGGACACCTGGGAGTTAAGTGGCTTGCGCGGTTTGGTCTCAGGTCAGCCTTCAGCTTCAAGGGTCAAGCGACCCCGCCCTTGCAAGAAATCGCCCCGGGACACTGAGAATGGCTTTTCCTCAAGGACCTCTGAAGAGCCACGTGAGCTCCATTCTTGAGTGAGTATTGTCCTTCCCACGGATGGAGGGAAAAGCCAGGCAAGGGTTCCAGGGGGGTCAGAGGGCTCGGCTGGGGATCAGGGGCCGCTTCAGCACGCAGCTGTCCCCACTAGCTGGTGGTCCTGGACCCTCCCCAGGGCCCCGCCCTGTTCACTGCCAGTCTGTGGTTCTGGTTCTGTCCTGACAGGAGCGTTTCCCATCGTCCTTGACGTGGGGGTCCCCCCGATGGTGATCCCATGACAGCCGAGGGTGCTGATGGTTTCTGTGGGGTCGGGTCACTCGCTAGACCTCTGCCCATGCAATCGAATGACAGTCGCCAGGAGCTCCGTCTGTGCAGAGAGCCGGCCCCTCATACAGCAGAACAAACCGTGAAATGTCCCAGCTTAGAGCAGCCGAGAACCCAGAGGTGAAGCAAAGGCCACCTGAAGAGAAAGCTGGGATGATAAGGGGACTGAGCGTGAGGGCTGAAGTGGCCGCCGGGAGTTGGCTCGAATTTGTCAGAAGAAGCTCCTCTGTCGTGCTTTGCTGTCAGTGGGATCTACGACACATAACACAAAATAGTGTTTCACTGTGTAAAACATTAAGTAAAAAAGGCCATGTGAGAGTTGGCGTCCTTTATTTCAACAAACGGTACGGCATTCCCCACTAAAAGAAATTCATGGACACCATTTACCAGCTGGGGAAATTTGATAAGATTCAAGTCCTAGAACCTCAGTTCCTCTCATTCGTGCCTCTTGCACAGTTAAAAGATGACCCAATACACACGACAATGGCTGGGGGATTGTTACGGGTCATATAGGGTCCTTGTCATGCTTTTATTCACATCTCAGGCTTGGGGGTATAATTGAGACATTTTAATCTCTGCATTGGATGCTCTGATTGTCTCAAGGATTAATAACCAGTCTGAGTGTGACAGAGAAAGCAGGCGGACTTAATCTAGCCACTCCTCTCACGAGCTATGTCCTCAACCCCCAGATCTGTGTTGAGAGATGCTCGGTCACTCCCCACCATCAGCAAAGCGCCCGTGGGTGTGGCCTCTGACTGCATGGAACTGAATACTGTCAAATTGTGAGTGGCAGGTCAGAGGTCGTTGTTTTTCTCGTAAACGTTAAACCCTAATTAGCTTTAACAGGTCAATTAACATAATCAAAGCTGATTGCGCATCTGTTTCTTCATTATGGTAGCAGGCTGCTTGAGGACTGCCGTGACATGGTATCGGCTCTGTCGCCCCAGCTGCCTGGCATTGATCGGGCTTCAAAGGCGTGCATGGAATAAGCAAACCCCGAACGAATAACATCAGCGATATTCCGATTACGCTTTATGACCAGTCCGGGTCTCTCCTAAGTGCCGGAGAGGGTCGGAGGCCCGCCAGTGTTTTGTTTTGAGGAGGACAAACTCCAAGTGGGTGGAGTGAACACCTGAGGCCGTGAAGTGAGTGAGTGTCGGGCTGGCAGGTCGTGAGGCCCAGGTACTGTGCTCTGTGTCCCTCCTTGCCTCGTTTATCCTGGGGGCCCCAGAGTCTCACCTGCAGTGAGATAACCAGACAAAGGCTCTCAATTCTAAACCAGCCAGAAATAGTGCCGGCTGTTCACTGACAGCCTCGCCTGGGCACTGTGGACACCGCTTGTGTTTCCAGAGTGAATTCGGGGCCAGCCTTAGGTTTGTGCCTGAGCTGCAGTGTCCCAAGGGGTCGGGTTTTGCCCAAAG
>NW_011888971.1:738464-740189 GCF_000151845.1 Pteropus vampyrus | reverse complement strand
AAGCACTGGTCTGGTCCTCATTTCCTGGCAATAAATAACGGTTCCTGAAATTTCTATCTAGTAAATTTAACCTACTGACTCCAAGAGACATTTCAGTTATTAAACCCTTTCTTGGGAGCAAGAAATAATGATGTTCATTGCCCACCTTACTCCCTGCTTCCTCCCGAAATACTAACGAATATTAAATAATAAGAAATGAATCTCCTCTTTAACATACTGGCTTCCCGCGTGGTGTCTACTCTCTGAGATAGCATAGTATTGATCTGCTGTGTGATATGCATCCCTCTTATTCAAAGGAATTGGACTGAAAACCCTATTAAATTAAAAATCCAAACGTTATGAGATCCTGTCGCTTTGCCTTTTTCTCTCTCTCTCATATTTACTTGCTGTCTTTATTTAGTAATTAAAGAGAAGAAATATGGGCATTTATTGATGGAGCCTGTCTTCTCCGGGGGCCCGGTGCATGCTCTGTCATCTGTGATAGAGGAAAGTGACGGACCTCTGTCTTCCTCGTTATATCCTAAATGTGTGTCATCGGATGCCTTCTACGTGATGCGGTATGATTTTGACACAAAGGGCTGAGAAATAAGTGTGTGACTTGATAGCATTCCCATTGGTTATCATGAGCCAGCAGTTCACGTTCATGGAAAGCTGGTCGCGGCTCTGATACTGAGCCCCTGCTCACGTGGGCGTGGGTGGGGTCCGCGGGAGGGTGCCATGCAGAAACGAACGTTCCTCTGATCCGCCTTGCCCGTAAACAAGTGAAAACGAGGCCTCGACATCTCAGGAAATGATCGCAACGTGAGTTAGTTGATTCTACTGCTAAAGCCTCGACTCTCAGTTTGTAAACAGGACTCACTGCAGACTTTCAGAAGGTCCAAAAAAACGCCACCTCTCTCTGCCGGCCCTGCTTCTGGAACGGCGCTGGCTGCTGGCCCTCTTCTTGGGGGGCGATGTCTCCTCGTCGGTGTTCTTTGCACTCACTTGACTTCCAGGGGACAACTTCGCACGGGATGGACCCCTTTGCGTGTGTCATCACGTGCACTCAGCCGTGCGTGGGAGGATGTCCACTTTAGTGACCATGGCACAAAACACACATTCCTCCTCAAAACTTAGATTTCATCTCTCAAAACTTCTCTTGGTCTTAATTCCTCGATGTCACTCAGCTTCTCTTGTGGTCCTGTCAGCTGGGACTGCAATCGGTGTTTACAGTATGAGTAAACATTCATTTTTTTTCCATTTCCGTCAGGAAAACAGAGTAGGCTCGGCTCCCAAATAATCCTACGTGGGTTTAACGAAAGCAGTAAATAGTTCTTAAATTAACTCTAACTCACCCCTCCGTGTTTGGTGCTTAGCCTCCCTCGAAGGGGAGTCTGTCTACTTTTGCTGTAGGCGGACGCTCTTGCATTACTGTAAAGTAGCAGTTAACCTGGATTTCTTGGGGTTTCTTCTCTCTGCCCCCCGGCCATCTCTGCGTTCAGTGGGGGAGGGGGATGCTGGAAGTAGCCGGTGTCAGCGATGCAGGTGTAGTTGTTATAATTCACGTGAGCCACGGCTGTCTCTGTCTTCATGGGTTTGGGGTCCCATCTGTTCCATAGAACTTTTTTCCTCCTGATCCAGGGGTATTGGCTGGTCAATTCCAGATTGGTAAAACACCTATAAGCAGCAGTCTGACCTGAGGTGTTTCACAAGCCACTTGTTACTAGCTGGAATGGTTTAATAATA
>NW_011888971.1:736098-738414 GCF_000151845.1 Pteropus vampyrus | reverse complement strand
CTGGGACTGCAATCGGTGTTTACAGTATGAGTAAACATTCATTTTTTTTCCATTTCCGTCAGGAAAACAGAGTAGGCTCGGCTCCCAAATAATCCTACGTGGGTTTAACGAAAGCAGTAAATAGTTCTTAAATTAACTCTAACTCACCCCTCCGTGTTTGGTGCTTAGCCTCCCTCGAAGGGGAGTCTGTCTACTTTTGCTGTAGGCGGACGCTCTTGCATTACTGTAAAGTAGCAGTTAACCTGGATTTCTTGGGGTTTCTTCTCTCTGCCCCCCGGGCATCTCTGCGTTCAGTGGGGGAGGGGGATGCTGGAAGTAGCCGGTGTCAGCGATGCAGGTGCAGTTGTTATAATTCACGTGAGCCACGGCTGTCTCTGTCTTCATGGGTTTGGGGTCCCATCTGTTCCATAGAACTTTTTTCCTCCTCATCCAGGGGTATTGGCTGGTCAATTCCAGATTGGTAAAACACCTATAAGCAGCAGTCTGACCTGAGGTGTTTCACAAGCCACTTGTTACTAGCTGGAATGGTTTAATAATATCCCTTGTTTATTACACACCGAAGTGGATCATTATCCTCACTCCCGATCTAATTCTCTTTCAAGAGCAGATGACACGGGGTCGCTGTGGAAGCCGGCACACTCCCCAGTGGTGTCGGAAGGCAGAAAGGGCTGGAACTTGGCTGCTTAAAGGCTTCTCCACACACCCGCTGAGGACGCACTGTGCCTCGGGGGGTGCGTTCCCCGCCAGGGAGACAGAGGAAGACGCAGCCCCTCTGCTGTGGGAGTCCGCTGCTCGGAGGCTGGATGGACGTGACGATGGAGACACAGCGATGATGTGTCCATGGCGGTGGCGGGACGAGGCTCTCACAGAGAAGGGCCCCCGACTTGCTCTGGTGAGCATCAGCAATGGTGTCTTGCAGGAAGCGAGACCCGGACTCGATGTTGGGAAACAAATAGGAGCCTGACAAACTGGGCAGGGAGAGAACAGGCTCATGAGACGCTGTGTGTGGACACCAGGTAGCGCCTTCGCGATGGCCTGGGAAGCAAGGACTCTCTCGCTCTTCCCTGGAGATGGTGAAATTTCAAACACTTGGAGTCTGTGCATCTGGGGTAAGAGATACATTTTCATTCAACCCCAAGCTCATCTTAGTAACTCAAACTCACGAAGGCCAGGGACACCCCAGGCCCCCCTCTCCTCCCGTCCTCTGCTTCTAAATAGCCATGAAATACAGTTTTATTTCCTTGGAGTCAAAAGGAAGTCTCCAACTTTTCAAGGGCCATTCTGACGCAGCCCTTAACCCCCACTGTGTAGATATTCGCCCATTTCATTGAGAACATTCTTGGGAAGTGGCCAGAATGAGAACGAGGCCATCCAATTCCAACAGGATTTTGTTTGTTTGTTTTTTTGTTTGTTGTTGTTTGTTTGTTTTTTAATTTTTTGGTATAATTGTCTTTGTGTGTATCCTGGTATTTGAGAGATTTTCTAAAAAGCCTTTTTTATCTGAAGGGCTCAAGGACCCGTTGAGCCCCGTGGGCACGACAGACTCTCTGCCCATGACATTCATAGGCTCCCCACGACTCAGTGAGCTGTCGGGGTCACACTGGGACAACAAATAACTTAGATGGCCTTTCTTTATCTCGGCTGAGATTCAGAGGATGTTAGCAATTCAGTGTCTCTTCACAATGTGAAACAGTTGATAATAAGTAATTCTTCCTGCTTTCCATTGCAGGTAGAAAACTAGAAATTTTTTAAAAAATGGGTTGTGAGAGCGAAAAATAAGCAAAAATGTGCACACCGTAAACCCTGTTTATTCTCCTGACTTTCCTTGGTGGTTCCCAAATCAATTCTCCACTTGGACTCTGAAGGAAGGTCTGTGGGGAGTTCGTAGCGCTATGGAAAGCATGTTTATTCAGCACTCAGGTGCGTTTCTGATCCCAGCCAGGTCCTGCTGCTGAGTTGCCGAGGGCATCTGTACGAAACAGGTCATTTCCCCCCTCGTTTCAGACAATGAGGCGTTTGGATCAGGTGCTATCTGGGGTTCTTCCTGTCCTAAAATTGTGTGTGTCTCGGTCAGTGTCTTTGATTGCTCATGTTTTTCCTCCAAATTTTCCCCTATCAGATAAATGTCCAGAGCTATAATTACCATGGGGAAAAAATAACCGCCAACAATAGTTGACTGGTTCTGACTGTACACGCGCTATTATACTAAGCATTTAAATACGTTACCTCATTTAATTCTCATACTAACAGGAAAAGATGAATACGATTTATTGTGTCCCTCTTCGAGATGACAAAGCTGGGGCATGGGGAGGCTCA
>NW_011888971.1:733613-734808 GCF_000151845.1 Pteropus vampyrus | reverse complement strand
TGGGAGCGTCCTTTTTGTCCCCACTGGTCACTAACTGGCTGTTGCAGTTGAGCTCCGCCGTCTGGGAAGCCTCCTTGTCCTGGCCGTGTGCCTTCATGCTGCTCCGTGTGGCTTTGCATCGCCTGTCAGGGACTATCAAGGCTTCCTGTTCTAAACAGTGGCTCTCATGCTCCTAGCCGCCCTGACTCGGCGAGAGGGGAAGAAAGGTCCCCGTTAAGGGACAGCGAACATCACAAAGGCCCCATCGGGACCAGGGAGCGTCCCTCCTCATGTCTCTGTCCCTTCCTCATGTTTCTGTTCCTCGTGGTCTTCCCAAATCCTTCCAGGGAGGTCGTCTCTGCCACACACCTCACTGCCCTCCCACTTCTGCCGGACACGTCGGGGCGGGTCCCGTCCCTGGAGACTGACGGCTTAACTTACAATTTAAAAAATGGGGGCGGGAGAGAGCACTTTGATGCTACTTCCCCTAAGACACCATAAGTAGTTTTCAGCTTATTGAAAATTACAAAGCTCCTGGTCACTCGTTCATGCTGCTACCTATCCGACACGTGAAGAGCTGCTTCCTTCATATTAAGTAGTCACTAAACAAAGAAAGTAAAGATAAAGCAGAGGCCACCGAACAAGAGGTTCTACTGAAAGTCAGCTCCCGGGGTGATCTGATCATAAATTCCTACCTGGGCGGGTCACGGTGGGGGTCATGCCACTCCCCCGCCCCCCAGACAGCTTCTTTAGTGAGAGGTTTACTGCAGCCCTGCCCACTGTTCTTGTGCATCCGGGTTAACACACCTTTGAAAGGCCAGAAGTAATACTGCTTGGAGGCATACACCTCAATAAGCTAAGAAATTACAAAATAAATCTGTATATATATATATCTATATTTTTTAAAAAATTCTTTAGCGAAGATTGACAGACGGTGATTTTTTTTTTTCAGTTTTTATCATCCGCAACGTAGTTCACCTTTAATAAAACGCAGCGTTGCTGCATAGACAGAGCCAGATGAGATTTACTTTCTCTCAACTCTGGCGACACAGTTCCCCGCCTTCCGGCTTCGTGTCTGTGCCCGAGGAGTCGGTCTTCGTGCTATTTCATTGGATGATCTTTGTATCTTCCTTTTGTCCTAAGAACTTTCTCCATCTTTCTGTTTGTTTGTACCTTTCATTACAATATGCAAAAAGGACATTGTCTTTCATTTAAA
>NW_011888971.1:725955-732083 GCF_000151845.1 Pteropus vampyrus | reverse complement strand
CAAATGTATTTAGCAATGACAAATTAGAGTTCAATAGTTTGTTCGTGTGATTAGTAAAAGATGAGTCTTAATCAATAAAAGGGCAGAAGGCTAAAGTTTGAAAGTCCATAAATTCAAAATTTAATATCAGCTTTACTCTTTAATGATTTCTGATTCCTTCCTCATAAATTTCTAATTGTACTTTTAAGAGAAGTTGAATTGGATAATAAAAAATAGATTATAAAACTCACTTCAAATGTTCCTCTAGTTCATGGTTCAAAACAAATAATTATCTTCCTCACACAGAGGCTTTAGATAATTAACTTATTTGTATATTTTTATAGATTAGCTTTTAATTGTGCACCTTAATGTGAAAGAGATTTAATGATTCTTTAATTTAATATTTCAGTAACACAGGAACCTGAATGCATTAGTACTGCTGCTTTGGGATATATTTAGTTTGTCATTATATAAAATACTGTTATGTCCATTACATGTAGCTGTGAAGAGTTCAGTCTGTCTCCTGCCTAAAATAATGAGGAATAAATCGTGGCCGTTGCGGTTAGCTTGTCTTTGCCCATTTTAGCCTTCCATTACCACTTACAAAGGAGAATGACTTTGCACTGGCATTAAAGATGATACACAGCTTCTGGGATAAGTTGGAAGATGCAGTTCAAGCTATCAGTACTAAATCTGCTCTCTCCGGAAATCGGCACTAGAACTAGATTTAAAAAGACACAAAGAGGCAACAATACCAAAGGGATTTTGGAAGCTGGAAAAGAAATATCAGTAACAACCTAGGGACAACCAGGCTTCCAGGTTACACTGGGATCCGAAGGAGAATGTAGACGCCCTGAGGTGACAGGGACAGAAAGCCAGAATCTCAATTTATTCAGCTTACATGGCAGGTTCTTCAAATGGCTTAGAAACCAGCACCGACCAATATCACAGAACATGAGACGGAGGGGCTAAAATCAGGAAGGTTGAAGGAAAGCTTCTGATAAATCGTATCCCATTAAAATAGGCCCATGCCTGATACCCTGGGTCTGTGCTCAGAGAGCCGCGGGAAAACTGTCCCCAGGGGAACCGGAAACGCAAAGATGATGCAGAGTCCTGAGCCCATGCAACGCCTTATCAAGAAGCATTTTAAAGGGCTACTGGAAAGTGCAAAGATAAGGAGAGGAAAAAAATGGTCCAGAAGAAAAAATGTAATCACGGCATCTTCTTTGGCTCAGCAGCTCAGCAGCAAACGATAAACAATAAAGTTTTACTAATGAAAATGCAGTGGAAACCTTGGTTATAATAAGAGGAAGCTAGTAAATAACACCTAAAAAGTGGTGAAATGAGCTAGAGGAAGCGGGGCATAGGGCGGGCTGGCGCCAGGCCGAAGACCACGCCGTAAGCAGCCTGGACCCGGCCAAGTCCACGTCGAAAGGCAAAGGTCAGAAGGACACAGCCCAGTCCAGAAGGACGGTGAAAGCTGGAGGGCGCTGGGGTGCTGAGGGGCAAATGGACTTAGTCCTTTTTACTCTGCCTACTTGTGAAATGAATGAATTTCATGTTGGAAAAAATAAAATAGACGCACGCCAGGGTTCATCATGTGAAGAAGTAGGGGAAATAGACTGGAGTCAAAGAACAGAGAGGAGAGAGAGAGAGAGAGAGAGAGAGAGAGAAAGAGAGAGAGAGAGAGAGAGAGAAAATATAATGTCATATGTCATACTGATTTGCTGGCAAAATTAAAAACAAACCTAAAGGAATAAAATGAACGTACGTAAGGAAAGACTTAAGCTGTGGTCTGATTCTATGGGGTGACTTATCTCCTTGTCCAGATCCGCACGGAAAGTGATGTTTATCCAGAGACCACAAACTCAGCATTCGGTCGCCGTTACTTAAACTCACTTGGATGTAAGTATGAATAGAGAAAACTGGTTTGTTTTTAAAATGCAGACTACAACCATGCCAACTTGAGGACAATTCAGTGGAAATCTTTTCTGGTTACCCATAAACAAAAAGTGTGCAAATGTTATTTTTTCCTCTCAATGTATTAAGAACCACATCGTTTTAAATATGAACAACTGAAAGGAGCTAAGTTTATTATTTTTATTATTATTATTTTCCTTTAAGCTTTCCAAAGGAAATTTATTGTTGGCTTGAAAATGGCTAGAAAAATTTTAGGCCAAAGGCCGTTTCCTCCCCACCCCCCCAAGAAGTTATAAGAGGCCAAGAACGAGAGTTTAGTGTTAAAGTAACTCCACCAACATAGCTAATCATGTTCCACAGATCTTGCCGGCACTTCAGCAGCATGACGCAGACAGAAAATTAAATCAGAAAACAGTGAAAAGGAGAAAACGGACCATTCTTATTATAAGGTGAAAGTTTTCTAATTCTTTTTTTTTTTTTTTCAGGTGAGGCAACCCTCTGTTGACCTCACGGATTGCAAGGACCTTGTCGGCTTACAATCCCTTATTTTTTATTTTTTTACACCTACAGCACCTGGTCTTCCTAGGTGGTCTCCCATCCAAGTACTAACCAAGCCCGACCCTGCTTAGCTTCAAAAGTTTTCTAATTCTAATGTAGAAGTAGAGATTTATTTGCTGACACATCTAAACTCACATCTCCCTCTAGGTGCAGAAAGGACATATACATTTTTCTGATAATAAATAATGAAATTTCAATCAACACAGAGTGAGAGTCTCTGGTGAGCACGTTTCTAGCTGTGCAGACACCTTCTGTCTACACGCCCTTCGGAGGCCTGATTTTTCTTAGCGCTATTGCATCTGGCAGTGGCCTAGGATTACATTTCATTGCATAAACGTACAGAACATTTCTTATTCATCAGTCTCTTATGGAAGGACATTTAGGGTGTTTCCAATTTTTGCTGGGATGGAATATGTTGCAATGAAATCCTTTTGGAGCAACTTGGAGGACTTTTTTAATTAGGTGACTAGAAGTATGATTTTTGAGTCATCAAGGCGTAAGCGCTTTTTAATATTGGGATAATAGTCATCTCGTAGTTTCTTTCTCATCTTTACCAACCGCCCCGCTGAACACAAGCATTACGGTGGTCTCGGTGAGGGTCAGATGAAGGACACAAGGACAGTCCAGTCAGA
The DNA here is from genome assembly GCF_000151845.1 of Pteropus vampyrus. NCBI lineage: Eukaryota > Metazoa > Chordata > Mammalia > Chiroptera > Pteropodidae > Pteropus > Pteropus vampyrus. The sequence continues at coordinate 728,994 of NW_011888971.1, read as the reverse complement.
AGGCCCCAAACTCTGTCTCTAAGGAAAGCATAATATATTTATGTAATTGAGACAATTTCAGTATGGGTGAAGCTGAGGGGAAGCATGAAATCTGTGGGGGAGGCGGGGCGCGAGGCTGCAAAAGCTTACAGGAATTATAGTTTCTTTCATGCTGCATCATAAGGTTGAACTTCACTCTGAAGTTCGAAGGCAGACTTTGCAGGATTCTGCATTGCGAGAGAAACGAATTGTGCTTTAGAAACACCAGCATTGCGACAGCATGGGGCAGAGTTTGGTGGGCTGGATGAACGGCAGCAAGGCGGGAGGGGTCTGTCACTATGAGAATTTATGAGGGCTGGGACGTAGAAGTAGAGAGACCCAAGAAATTCCAGATGGAACACCTACAAGCACCATTCAGTGGATGAGCTCAGAGATTACAAATCTTGAAAGAGAAGCAGAAGGAAACACCAGCTCCCTGAATTGCATGTAGTGGTACACACCACCAGGACGGGCTGTGACCCGTTTCCTTTTCTACCTAGTACTTCACAGCAAGAACATATTAAAGTGACAGTTGGGAAGGTGGAGATGGCGCCCGCCCATGAAGACGGCAGGGATTCTGAATGTGCTTCCAGTAGCTTGGTAGACTGAGTTGAATCAAAGCTCAATGGAAACAGACCGATATACAAAACGTCATCTAGGACATCCTCAATATAATAAACGTCCACGATTCCAGATTTGATGGACACCTTGAGATGCGCCAAATAAAATATAATCACAGTGACCTTAATCAATTGCTTAGCGCAAAAGCAAGGGAGACACTGTGGTCAAGAGTGTTAGGGAGATCAAGCTGAGTCCCCAGCAGCCCAAGGTGACACGGGACCTGGACACAGACACAAAGGGGATAGGATTCTAAGTCCCAAGGGAAGGCAGGTTTTGTGACCTTGAGTCGACCCAAGAAGGGGAGGTAGACTGACTCCCTGGCACAGAGCCGGGGTCATTTCAGTGTCGCCAGTCTGAGCAGACGAGGAGAACCAGCACCGCCCAGAAGTGACAAACGAGCTTGCTCTCTTCCTGTGGCTCCAGGATCGGGGACCCACTCCCTCTGAAAATCTAAGCTTCACGAGGACAGGGTTTGTGGCTTCCCTGCTGGATCTGGCACCTACAACAGCATCTCGTACATCGTAGGTGCTCAGTAAACAGTGGTGATATTATAGAAAACTATATATTGAATCTTCGTTCCATAGGGGTATGGAGTCTGAATTTGTGCTACCTGCGTGATGAAAACTCCCAACCTGAGGCAAGACCATCAAACGTGGCCCTGGGTCGATGAAACCAACATCTCCAGCAGAATCAAAGGCGAAACCCCTCGGAATTGTTCACGTCCACTGAGCTGGCCGCAGACACTCACAGGAGCTTGAAGGTGGGCACACACAGGTGGCCCCGTCAGCTCCGACGTTGCATCCGGGTCCTCTATGGCCCGTGCATGAGTCCCAGGGGCGCGAGCTCATCGTATGTGAGGCCAGAGTCTGTGCCTGGTTCTTACGCAATTGCCTCACCGCTCATCACCGCACGGACTCAGCTGCTGCCACACTACGCGCGAGGAACACCACTCTGGGCGACTAGCATCATGCGGGCTGCGTTTGTCTCTGCAGTCGGAAGACGTGAGAGAAGGAACTTTCTCTCGGGCCCCCTCTGAAGAGACGTGGCCAGTGCGCGGAGGGCCTTTCTCTGGAAGAAGCCCCGACACCGAAGCAGGTGGCACCTGCACCCTCGCTGCCTTGGTGGACAGGACCTGATGGCCACGTCCCTGCCCCCCAGCTCCCCACAGGCCCAATGGGGCGAAGCACAGTTTGCCCCTCATGCCAGCTCTACTTCAGATGAGCTTCTAAAAATTTCAATCAGGATGCGAAAGATATTGTTTTGTTTTAAGGGTGAATTTTAGTTTACTATCTCAAAAAGAGTTTTTAGAGGGAGTTATCTTTTGATGACTTTTCAGGGTTTAAGACTGGCAGTTTGCGGACTGTTTGGGGATGTTTTTAATAGGTATCATCAGGAGTGGTGTATGTTTCGTGCTGCTATGCAGTCTCTGGTCATTAAACTTGTGCAGATTTGCCTGGCTAACGCTTTGGTCCCATAAAGACAGGAATCGTGGGCTTGAGTATCAGTCACAGCGATGACTCTTTAGCCCCCACTAATGTTCTCAGCAGAAGTTGCGAAGTCAGGAGTCTGAAGAGACTGGCAAGCAGTCATGTTTCCTGGCATTTTCACTGTCTTTTTGTCCCTTCTTCTGAGCTGTCAGGCTGGCGGCTGCGCAGGTGGCACCTGCTAAGGAAGGGAACGCCAGGGCCCCACGTGGCCGGGGAGACGCAGGCTGCGCCCCGCAGGCGACGCGTGGGGGGCCTGTTGGGACCCGCGAGCTCCTGAGCAGATGTCCAATGCCAGAGTCGATGGCAGTGAAAAGCAGTGATAAATCACGGGGAGGAACCCCGGCCTCACGGCCCTCTGATTCGGGGGTCCTGTGGTGTCTCCTGTGGCCTGAAGTGTCTCCAAATGAAGCCAAAGGCAAACCGCGGTCACAAAGACAGACGCGGCAGGCTTCCTGGAGGGCTCGGAGCAGGGGCCGCAGCCCCGCCACCCAGCCTGGTGCGGGAGGGGCAGCATCTCAGCGCCCCTGGCCGCCTCCCTGCCCCGCGCCCAGGCCCGACACTGACAGACTGGCCGGGGGGCCCTTTACCCGTCTCTCTCCCTGCGCGAGCGCGTTTCCTTCCTCCTGCCTCACGAAGCGGATTGTTAAAGCAGAAACGAAGCGACAGCCACAGGGAACAGGCGAGCTCTGTCGCATTTAGTATTTCCCAAGCACCACGACACAGACCACCATTTCAAAGGAAAATACAGGACGGTTGTGGGAAAGGAATCTGTAGAGAACACATGGAAAGGACTTTTGGAGCCTCCCCAAAGCAATAGCATGAAAGCGGTTTAATAGCGACACAGACTAGATTCCCAAGGTCAACGGTTCGCTTCCCATCCCTGAGCAGGCTCACCACCCGCAGGCTTAGAGCC
>NW_011888971.1:724192-724696 GCF_000151845.1 Pteropus vampyrus | reverse complement strand
TTTTTGATGGACTATGAAGTGGCACTGACTATATCTAAAACTAGTTTGTGTCATCTTTAACAGACAGGTCGCCAATTCAGAATAGAAGAAAAGTGTGGTAGAAAGAAGAACGCAAATACCACAAAGTCCCCAACCACCCTGTCTCGTGTTTACACAAGTCCACATCTGTTTTTTGTTTTTTTTTTTTAAGAAATGCCACTGAAAAATAAGCACCGAAGAACTAATTAAGGGGACCACTCAGCCTACTGCCACCCAGATCTTTTCATTACTAAGATAGGTGGCTGACGAAAGCTTTTAGAATTTCAAAAATATCATTCCATAATAGCAAATAACTCACATTCTATGAAAGAAAAAATGAGTGATCTGAAGTGGCTTTATTTTAAAATATCTCTACTTTAGTCCCATGACGTTTGCTTGCCAGCAGCAACCGGCAAAGATTCTGACCAGTGCTGTTCTGTGCAGAGTCAGAAAGAGATGCCGCCAAGTTTACCATGGCAACGGGCA
>NW_011888971.1:720968-723262 GCF_000151845.1 Pteropus vampyrus | reverse complement strand
AAGCCATTGCATGGACAAAGGAATGGCTGCAGGGGACCCAAGACCCATGAGGTCGGCACCCTCCCCCCGCCATCCCGACCCATGCCCCACATCCCTCCCACTTACGCTCTGGCCATTATTTAGATTAAAAAAAAAATTCCTCCATGAATATCGATTAAGAGGTGTCCTTTTTGAGAGGAGCGTAAACGTCCAACTCATTATGGAGACTATAGCAACTCCCAACACCCTTCAGAACATTTTCAGAGGATTCCAGCCCAGGTGCTTGTTCGGACAAAGAATCGCGGGCTTATGTGGAGGCGATGGATAAGAGCATCGCCTGGATCACGGTTGGCTCTGCGGGAGAATATGTGTGTTGCGGCAGATTGGGTTGTATACTTTAATTACGCACAGTTCCTTGTTGTACCAGTTTTATCTCAATAAAGCTATTGATGAAGAAAGAGCTCCCATCATCGATCCCTCAGTTCCAGTTCCAAATGCAAAATGCAGGGAGTTTTTGGCTGGCTTGGACCCATGTAAGGACTGTATTAAAGCGTCTATTTCCCATACTTTACATGAAGAACTTTCACTACCTTCAACTGTGAAATGTAGCTCTCTGGCACGAATTCCACTTTTTCAGTATTGTAGGACTTCAAGTCCATGTTCTCAAGTTGGGTCAAAAAAATCTAACCTATATCCTTTTGTAAAAATGTAGGACAAGAAGCATGTAAAACATGAGCTGTTTGACCCACAGCTGTTCTGGGACACTTTCCGTAGCCTCTGGTGACTCAAGAGTCCCCACTGCCTGGAGTGGGGGTGTCCCTTCTGTCTTTCTTTAGAACAAATTATTTACTACAAGCTGTGATGTCACCACCTTCTAGAACTGGGGCGCCACTTAACACCAAAAGAAATGAGTGAGCACATACATATGTTCATTTCTTCCAGGAAAAGCTGACCTGTGAAATGCATCTTGAACCTAATTTAAGTTCAGAATTCCATGGAACATGTTAAATGTGAATACTTAGAATAAAAAGTACTACTTTAACAACTTAAATTTAATTCTATAGGCCTAGAGGCCTTTTGGAACTCTACGGTCAAGTTCTAGCCTGAGCAATCTCTGATAATAAATAGCTTATGGCATTTCCTAAGTGACTTTTACACATTATTTTCTCCAATATTTTTGTACACTATCTAGGGAGACAGACAAGCCATGGCGTGTAACTAGTAACGTTAACAGTTTAGATTAGTAGATCAGTGAGTGTGAACGCTTCTCTTATTTCCACAAATTGTTGAATATATTAAACAAATTATCACAGTGACTCAGTTAATGATTCCTTGTGTCAGAACCAGGAAACTGACGGGAGGCTGATAATTTGACAAAATCAGTTAGATACTGGCCAACAATTAGATCCTCTGTCTCTCTCTCTTTCTCTCTCTCTCTCTCTCTGTATCACACACACACACACACACACACAAACACACACGCGCACACACACACTCAGGAGTCTGCAGCATCTGAGATCTGAGGTATGGAACACAGCCCCAGGCTATCAGCAGACACAGGGCGAGCTGCCCTGGGGGTCCCCCGGAGGGTGGACACATCCCACGAGCACCAGACGTCTTCTTAATGGGGGACCTAAGTCCCACCCCCGCCCACTCTGCAGGGCACCAAGTTCGGCTGGAGGAAATGAACTTATTGCTTCGATGCTGCTAATGAATGAACAGTTCACAGTTCTGTAGTCTAGAGATGGCTGTCAACCTTTGTCACACACTCCCAGAACTTCAGTTCAAGGTCACACATTAACGCATACAAAGGAGTTAACAGAAAACAACCCAGTTTGCAACTAGTAGGAGACAAAAAAAAAAACGGAAAAAAAAGTGAAATCGTTCCAGTATCTCCTCTTTTCTGAGACGTCTTCCTAAAGTTCTACCTTTACCAAGTTCCATCTTCATTTCTCTCCTCTGATCAGTTCTTTGGAGACTGATTCTTTGCACGTAAACAGTTAGCAACCTCAGAGAATTTTGCTAATGAAGCCTCAATACCCACCATGCCATTCTGCTTTCTCTCCCGTGTTTTGTCAGAGAGCCTGCACAGGGTCTCTCTCTGAGGTCCTGTGTGCAGCCAGCCCACTCACTGCCTCTCCGCCTTGTGCGGTCAAGACCCACACCTCATTTTAATACAGCGACGCCAGTGACACCCATTCACAAAGTGGCTTCTCTCGTCGACATGGGCTGAGCCCCTCTCCCTCATCTAGGACGCTTCTGACTCCTCTGGGCACAAACTTCTCTTCGTGTTTTCTGTACAGACGGACTTCAGC
>NW_011888971.1:720166-720918 GCF_000151845.1 Pteropus vampyrus | reverse complement strand
TTTGCTTGCCAGCAGCAACCGGCAAAGATTCTGACCAGTGCTGTTCTGTGCAGAGTCAGAAAGAGATGCCGCCAAGTTTACCATGGCAACGGGCAATGAGATGCTGCTCATTATGTGTCTGTCAGGCCCACCCGCGGCCCGGGCCTGCCCGAGTCTCCGGAAGTCTGGGCATTCTCGGGAGCGTCACGCGTGGAGTCTGTGAAACGAATTACCCGTTTCTCCCTGTGAGCCTCCGTGTTTTGAGAAAGATGGTTGCTCCGCGTCCTGGCCATTGTCATGGTACCCAGAGCTGGAGGAAGTTCCCAGATGCGCAATACTCTGCTCTATGGTCCCCGACCGCTTCCCTGTGTACAAAGTAATAGCTTATTTCCTGACTGACACCTGAAAACCTATTCATGATTTATTCTCCCACAACTCATCTTCCGACAGAGCTGCCGTTATTGACAAGTGGTATTTGACTTAACGTTCTTCAAATCACTCACTCGGGGCCGTGTCCTCGTCCGGGGCCCCTGGGGCCCAGGTTATTACACCCCGTTTTTCTCTGAGGGCCTCTTAACCCACGCTATATTGAAAGTGTAAATAATCCCCCAGGAGACGCTGACATCTCCTCTGAGCGGTCCTCGCAACCCAGCATCTGGAATGGAGGGACAATTTGGCAAAAGAAAATATTGCCTGTGGCATTTGATTTCCGGGCCAGCGTCTCAGTCCGCAGGTCCCGCCACTGGGCCAGTGTTTACTGAGCTGCTGCCACG
>NW_011888971.1:698805-718436 GCF_000151845.1 Pteropus vampyrus | reverse complement strand
GCACTCTTCACAGGAATTCTACTAGAGGAGACAGCAACAGCTAGAAAACTCAGGTGAACGCACACGTTCTTTACGGTTATATTAAACAGGGCATTATTTCATGGGGAGGACACTTAAAAATTTAAGGAAAACGTGACATCAATTCGCACGGCGACTCCAACACTGAAATAATCCACTCAGCAGCGACATGAGAGGGGCAGGTCTCAGGCACAGGAATCACCCTGGTTTGCCGTGACCTCATTTTTTCCATGACATGAAGCTTCTGGCCACATCAGTGACTCCTCTGACCCCTCCCGGGCCGTAGACAGCCGGGCCTCCACCCCTGCTCCATGCTGGCTGGACTCCAGGCCCATCGGGCCCCCCAGGGAAGACTGTAACCCCCATGAGGTCTCCTTCCTCGCGTGCAAAATCGGAACAATAATATCGACTTAAAGGCATTCTAATGAGAACGTAATAAGACAATATTTTGAACATACGTACGGTCAGGGGCTAATCATGAGCTCAGTAAGGTTTAGCTCCCAACTGCTGTCCTCGGCCCTCTTCCCCTGTCCTCGGCCCTCTTCCTCTGTCCTCTTTCTCTTTGTCATCCATTTCTTTTGGCTTCTCTCCGGCCCTGCCACCTGGTTCCCTCCCAAGGTCATTCTCGCCCTCCATGCCTCTCCCCTTCCTGTGACTCTGTACTACCAGCCACTTAACATTTGCACGTGGCTAAGAGTAACCTGCTACTAAGTCTGAGTTTCTTGACTCCAAATCTCGGTGTCATCATCCTAACTGCTGGAGCAAGAACCAGGAAGCTGCATGATTCACAAGCATTTCTAGACATGCTGATGTAATTGGTCAGCTAGTCTCAGTTTGCAGAGGGGGAAATGCAGCTAACATGTCCAATATGACACATTAGAGAAAGGGCTTCTCAACCTTGGCTGTACGCTGAAGTCACCATGGAGTGTTTACACATCCTGTTGTCCAGGTGCACAATAGAGCAAATAAATCAGGTAAACTGCCAGGTAAAGGCAGTTTTCTAGGGAAAGTCAACATACAGTAAGGATCCATACTTTCTGTAAGATTTTAACTAAGACTTTAGCGATTCTCACCCAGGTTAGAAATTGGGAATCACTGATTTAAAGTGACAAACTATGTGACACCCCCCAAAATTAAAAGGGCATTTAACAGATGCAAATATTATAAAGTGAGCTTCTGCTTTTTTTATAACACATTTTTAATTTTAGGATAATTTTAGACTAATAAAATGTTGCAAAGGTAGCATGGCGGGTTTCCGTATGCCTCGACTCAGTTTTGCATATTGCTGACGTGTCATATTATTCATCACAAGGAATGAACAAACATTAATAGATTATTCTTAACCCAAGTTATTTCATGCAAATGTTCCATTTTTTAGCAGTTTTTTCTTAGTTTTTATCTAATGTCTTTTTCTGTTCTGGGATCCCATCTAAGATACCACATTTAGCTGCCATTACTCCTTAGGTCTCCCCTGGCTGTGACAGTTTCTCAGACTTCGTTGTTGAATGAAGTTGACAGTTTTGAGGAGCTCTGGCCAGGTAATTTGTAGACTATCCTTCCGTTTGTGTTTGTCTGACATTTTCCTCATGGTTAGACAGGGATTATGGATTGTTGGGACAAAGATCACAATGCCATTTTCGTCACATCATATCAAGGGTGTCTAACATAAACATGACCGATGGCTGTTGATGGTGACCTTATTCAACTGTCCGAGAGAGAGTTCATCAGATTTCTCTACTGTAAAGTTACTCTTGTACTTCCTCCTTCTGGACTCTTTTCTTTGGAGGAAGTCATCACATGATGCCAAAATCAAAGGAGCTATGTCCCACCTCAATGAGGGCAGAGGATCGACATCATTTACTTGGAACTTTTCTATATTCGAGACTTAGCTCTTTTCTCCCATTGTAAGTCAAGTCATTTTCAGGTTCTGTCTGCATAGCGATCATGGCCTATAATATCATATTCTGTGATCTATAAATATATATGTCATGTTACATATAATAACATATATTATGTATATAAATGTTCTCACATGAAAAATGGTAATTATGCAATGTGATAGAGGTGTTAACTAACCATATCGTGGTAATCATTTTGATATCTGTGTATCAAATCATCACATGGTACACTTTAAACTTACACAACGTTCCGTGTCAATTATATCTCAAAAAATCTGGGAAAAAAGAGTGCTCCACAGTTCTCCAGCTACTGAATCAAATATGTGAAATGGATGCTTGAAAAATTCTGCTCCTCTCAGTATTTGGCATTATTTATCTTACCTATGGACTGCTTTAAGAAAAGAGAAACACCAAAAAAAGTGAAGGACATTACAGAGAAAGAAAACATAAGAAAATCTGCAGTGGAAAAAAAATCATATAATATTTCATGCAGTCATCACTAAAAGGTCTTTTAAATTTAAATACTCAGAGATACAATAATGACATTTTCTTTCGAACATTTATATATAGATAATTTCAGAGTCGAAACAGTTTTTCCCTAGTGCCTTCACCCCTCAAGTATATCCTACTAGAGATATGATCCATTTTGACATTTGCGTTACTTAAATGGGAAGATAAAGAAGCGATAAAAACATCGTAAAGCCAAATATATGCAATTCATATACGGGTTTTCATACCCATTTCCATAATTACCGATGCATTTACATAAATATACAAAATTTCCTCTTTTATTCTCTTTTTTTTTCTGTTTGATTTTGTTTTAAACCATATTCTTTCCTAAAAAGATTTAAGTAAGGAACCTGTGGGAGATTCGAACTGGCCGTAACTCATTTCTCTGGCAACCTGGCAACATAACATTCCATCTCTTTCTTCAAAGGGTGGATTATACTCCTCCGCCCCTTCAATCTGCTTTGACTAATGGAATGTGATAGAGTGAAGGTGAGTCAGACCGAAACCCAGGCCTCCAAGGGTCTTGCACACTCCTCTCATTCTCTTAGAAACTGCCACTTTCATGTCAGCAGCCCCTTTGTTAAGACACATGACCCTATTACCTCAACCAACAGCTAGACATCTATCAAACACACAAATAAGATCATCTGGATCAGCCAGTACCCAGCCCCCTCTCCAGCTGCACATGGATGTGTGAGCTAGTCCAACGAAGATCAAGAGCACCAGACTGAGCCAATCTAAATTGTTCACCCAAAGAATCATGAGCCAGTTAGATGACTGTTTTTGTTTTAAATGATTTTTGTTTTAAGTGGTTTGTTACACACAGGTAGCCAACTGATTCATTGGTCTACAGAGATACACACGGTGCAACGAGATGAAATACTCCAAAAATAGGTAAAAATGAGCTATAAAGAAAATTAGCATATAGAATCTTTATTATAAATGCTTGTGTCAACAGTTTTTAATTAAGGGAGATTATCAGTATTACTTTAAAATATAACCCAACATAACAGTAGCCAAGATTTCTCATGACCTGAATCACACATGAAAAAAATCTTGCTTCTTACTCTCAGGTTTGCTTTTTGTATCTATACAAACAACTCTTCAAAAAACCATAGCCTTAGTTGGGAGCCAGGTGCCAAACCAAATAAGTACAGCAGGATACACCACTGGGGGCTGCCGAAGGGGCAATGAGACCAGGTACAGTGAGTTCTCCTGGAGGAGAACGTTAAAAATGGAAAAATGGTTTGAACAAAACATATGATTTCCTTTCTTCTATTTCCTGTGAAATGAGAGGTGTCATTCAGCATCCTTGTGCTGAAATGACAACGTGGCCCTCTTTTAACAGCTTCCTAAAGGTGCTAGAATGTGAATCGACAGCACTAGAAAGATGAGCTGATCTCAAGGATTTTCTCAGTGAAATTTTATTCTCCCGAGTGCTGGGCTGTTCCAACAAGAATAGTCAAGGGTCACAAGAGTTTAATTTAATGTCAAATAGCTTCATTCAATATAACAAGTGTCAAAGATAAAGTTGGGTACAAAGTCGAGGAAAATGACAAGGTATTATCCAGCACTTAAAATCTGTTCTTTTCCCCCTACAAAAATAGATAGTTTTTGTCTGAAGACTGTTGGACTTAATGAGTAGAAACATATAAAACATAGACAAGACAAGCATTGGTTTCCATATAGTAGTATGAGATATGAAGACCCTGAGAACACCAAGTATTGAGCAATACGATCAATTTTATAAACTTGTGTCATAATTTTTAGAACTTGGTTTGGGTCTCAATTGAAGATCCCCTAATAAAATCCTATTTTTTTACTTTTAAAGATGGTTTATATGTGCAGTTGATTCGAACTTTGCATATAAATGTATTCCCTTTATATGTGGATTTATTATACACCTCATAACGGCAAATGTCAGGTGTGGTTGAAAAAGCTTCAGGGTAATTTAAGAAACACCTGTGGCTGGACATTTCTGGACTCAGAAGATGTAGAGGGAGAACATCTGACCTTGTCCAGAGGCAGCTGGAAAGTCATCAGGTCAACTTTTAGATCGGCCTGGATGTGGAGCTTATTACAGTGACTCAGACAAATATAAGGGAAGAGTCTATATGACAGTGAGAAGTCAGTTGAAGGCACAGTTCTGATGTGAATGTTGTGCCTCACGAAGATCAGATAGTAAGTCAATATTTGTTAACTGACTGACTGAACGTGATGCAGCTCAGACAAAAACCACTTGATAATACATCTAGTCAAACAGAATGCGCTTCTAGGCAAGAACATCCAAGTGCAGACTTCTTCTGATCTGATAGCCTCAATAGTAGATCTACATCAGAGCACCGAAATCCCGAACTAGATTGAAGAGACAATTCCCAGATTTCTTTCAGTTAATTCATGAAGGAAATATTGAGACAAACTGTGAATTTCAAATGGCTCGAGGAACTCAAAGTTTTCAGAGAATCCAAGACTCAGATAATACACAAAACGCAAAATTAACGTCATGTTATTTTCAGTATAATCCATGAAAAACGACCTTAAGCATGGGTTTTATGAGTTTCAGAGTGCTAATTGAACTTTCCTCCCGGCACAAAAATATTTGAGTAGGATGAATAACTTAAGTGGATAGTACTGTTTGAGGTGATTTAGTCTCTTTATTTTAATGGAAGATTTAATGCACTAATTATGTATTTGTGTCAGAAGCATGTGGCGGAAAACATGCTAGCAAATCATGAATAATTTATCATGTTGTTACTGAGAACATTATTACCTCCACTGCAAGGATATTCATTTTAAGTGCTTTATATTTCACTAAGATGTTGAAGTGCATCATAAACCATTACTTGAGAAATCAATGGCCATTAAAGAAAATTAATTTCTATTAATTGTTGACAATTTATAACTATTTAATAGTCCAATCACTATAAACTTTATGCCCTGCATATAGATGGGTATGAATATTTTAATACGTTTTATGAAAAAAATATGTAACTTTAGGAATAATCAGTTTGCTAGGGTTATTGACATATTAAACTATTAATGGTCTAAATACATGACAAATCAATGGTGATGTACTTTCCTATTGTTGGATATGATCAAGATCGCTAACAAAAAGGTATGCAAGTCACACTTACTGATGCTGTAGCTCACCTTTAGTTCATTACCATTTTTGGCTAAAGTCACGCATGAGTTTTGACATTCCCCAAAAAAGAAAAAAGGGGTAGGGCTTAGGAAAGATGTGTTAAACCACAATTTTATATAAAGGTTTACAAGCCAAGATCTGGAAAACTCTCTGCCTATAATAACATGAAATTTTTTAAGAATCTTACCATTCTCCAAACATACCCTTAATTACTTAATTACTTGATCTACTTACTCTTTTAAGAACCTTAGTAAATGAAATGTTTTCGGCATTATATTCATTTTCACTACAAATACTTGTCTTTATCTCACTAATGTTGGTGTCCACTTAAGGCATATGCCAATCAATGGTGGCCAGGTTCTTCTGGCCTGGAATGTTGATGGGGCTTGAGGGCTGCTGTCTTAGCTGTCGCCTGGTATGGATATGCTCTTATGGCTGGGAGCTTTATGTTACAGGTGATGGCAGAGACAGAAGACTCAAGTACACCGGAGCCCTGACAACTTGGTGAAGCTGCTCTCTGAGTCCTGGACAGCCGACTTCCACAGCCCTTTTGTGTCGGAGAATGAATCCTCATGGATACAGACCTCTGAAGTCAGGTTTTTGTTACTAAGGGCAGAAAATAAACCCTAAATGATATAGAAAGCTCAGAACACTGTATATAGAGATTCACATAAAATGTGATCATGACTGAGATAAATTAAAGATATTTTCTTTCAGGAAAGAAAAGAGAGAAAAAAATTAGAAACTATTTAAATAAGTCTTTGCAAATTACTGGCATAATGTGGCCATAAGTCACTGAAATCATCAAACTAAAATATTACCTTGAACATAAAATGTGATGACAAGATAACCTTGAATAAGTATCCCTAAAAACAATCTTTACCACAAATTTATAGATTATATTCATTATATAATGCATTTGGCAGTTGGGTGACTTCCCTATACTATTCTGGAAAACTATAAAATATCTGTTCTAAGAAGCATCACTCATTCATTAGTGAGAACTTAAAATGCTACTTCACAAGAAAAATATACAGAAAGAGACTACTGTATTAACAATCCCTTGAAAACACCGATTGCATTAGAGGTTGACGTTATGGATGTTTATTTTCTTACCCAAATACACAGTCGAATTACCACTCCCATAAAGACCCGCCAGCTGCGAAGAGCGTTTATGAGCGTGGCTGGGTGTCTTCTGTGTTCCCTGAAAACACACACACCAGCGAGGCAGGTGACGGTAGGACATTGCCCCAAACTGAAAAGCATGTAGACTAAAGAAAGAGTCCTAGAGAGACAGACTGTTTCTGTCCATTCTCGAACCTCTCTCGTTTTCCCATTAAAGGGAGTTAGAAAGAGTAAACGTTTAAGACAGCACATGGAATGCAAAATGCTGTCCGTATCCTGTAACAATCCATAACCTCGTTTGAGTATGAAAAGCCAAATTACAAAGTACCACCAAGACACTAAGAAAAATTGATAAATCCAACCATGTATTCAAATTTGTCATTTCTGTATATGTCGTTCTTAAATAATTAGAAGCTGTTTATAGCAAACTGCCCCCAAACAATAATATGCGAAAGCAATTATTTAAAAAGCTGAATAATAAAGTGAAAAAGGGAGAAAAATTAAGAAATTTTTATGAAAGGAAATATCTACATCTGAACACGAGACTTGGATCTGTCATCAGAGAAATAGAAGATTTAGTTAATTTTTTATTCTTCTTGACTACTTTTTCTAAATCAACCACTCCTTGAATTCAATTTTAAATAATCGTTAAGTAATAAAGTTTATTTAAAAAGAAAATATTAAAAAATTCACAGTTCCAAAGATATGTAAAACCTATGAAACATTTCAATATATTTTTCGGTAAGGAAAACAAATAGAAATTTAATGAACTAATTCATCAATGTGGATGTCAGTGTAAACATCTTCATGTTGGTTCATTGAAAGACATTTATTTTGCTGTCGTGATGGTAAGATCGATCTTTGGAAAGATGATTTTAAGAATAGAACCAAATTTTAGATATCTTGGCAAATAATATAGAATAAGAATCTCTTGAGATGAGAGTCATTTGGGAAGAATTGTTCTGAATGTCTCTAACAGGCAAAACTTTCTTCACACAAATAATGCGTTCTAAAGAGTTGGAATAATGATAAAATGCACACATGGGGAGGCGTTTAACACTGAACAGCTCAGCCACTGGCTGGTAGGTTTTTTTTTCCACTTCTAGTTTGTAATGATTTCATGCAGACCAGACATCGCGGTGGTATTGATTCTAGTAAAGTACTTACAGTCCGAGCTGCTCATTCCGTCTAGGTCTTTCTGTACACTCTCAATCATTTGAATTGATTGGTTTGAAGTAAGCAACTTTACTAGTTTGTTTTATGACTATTGGAAATACAGAACTATAATAGATGCTATTATTCCCTTCATCCGAAATTTGCCAAAGAATAGAAAGCTGGAATGCTATCTTTTAGAGTAATAGCAGAGTGAATCAGAAATCTTATTATTTTAAATATCATCAAACGTAGGTAAAATGTAGACCAATAATTTGGGGTATTAAAACATCATTTTTCACTTATTCATATTCACCAAGGCAATGTTATTGTTTTCTATATGATGTTGTAAAATTCTATTAATGCAAGATGTATACTTTGATGGACAAATATAAATTTTTATGCTTAATTAATAAGTAAAATAATCTGTTATAATATTTTTTATAATCATATATGTTTCTTTCTTAATAGGAATTTTAGTTTTCAAAATAGTAATCTGTTATGAGATAAAACAACAAAATTTAATTATTCCTGTGCAAATTCCATAATAATTTACTTCTCCATAGTTAATTAGGGAAAAAGCAAAGCTGTCTCAAATAACAGGGCGTTAACCTTCTCCATCCTTTGGAGGCTTAGTGACAAATTAAATCATGTGCCAGTAGCAGAAAATATTATCGGTTCTATTTTAGACTAAAATTATTTAATTAAAACATCATATTTTTTATTTACTTAATACATCAGTTTCATTTCAATATACAACATTTGTTCCATGACCAGAACTGACCCTGCTGTCGTAAAAATGGAATGCTTTTAGGACCAGTTGCAAGCGATGTCAAGGACGATGCAAATGGAAAGTACACTAGGGAATCCACCTACCCGACAGCACAGATCCAAGATGGATGGATGGATGAGACACACCTTCTCTCCAGATCTGTATCACACCATACACACACACACACACACACACACACACACACACACACACACACACACTACATCTCATGTCCCCCTTTAGAAGAATTAATTTCTGTCACAGCCTTTTATTCTAGTTTCCTTTACAAAACCATGAAGTGGCAAGCACTCGGTGCTTTGCAGTTTCATACAAGCGAGAGTTGTCCCCGACATGGCTATTCACAAGCTCTGTGTGCCTCTTCCATGCGACATTGTGAATTGCATTTTACAATTACGTGCTTCAAGACCCCACGTCAAACCATTACTTTAAACCTGAAGTTATATGGAAATGTTCTTTTTGTTATCTTGTTTGATGCACTTTTAAATCCACTTTGCCTCAAATGTTTAGAGTGTGCATCCATGATAAGTTTTGTGCTAAGCTTATTTTAAAACAAGAAAATAGTATGGGAAAATATGATCTGTAAAATATCTTTGTCAGAGTCATAATTATTGCAGAGCACAGTATAGTGTTCCTGTTGATTGCTCAAATTTTAAACAAATTACAGATAATCCTCAAAGAAGCTATAATTTAGGCAGCTACTAACGATTAAGTCTACTTAGGTAATAACTCAGATGACCTGCAGACACACAGTAAAACCTTTCCTATGCCTTTAAACGGTAATACCTCTTTGGGGACACACAATCTATTTATCTAACTTTTTTTCCTGCAATAAAAATGCATGTGACATTGCAAACTAAATATAGAGTAGGTGACCGGATAATATTAATGGTGTGAATTTCATTAGAACACCAACGGCTGAAGGGGACAGTAGTATTGGTGAAGTAAACCAGTGTGATGGGAACGCATAATTAATTTTTTTGCAAAGGGGAATATTAGCATTTTCAGTTGATAAGGGCCGATCGGGCCCATGTCACCGTAATTTCCATTTTGACTCATTCACAAAAATTAATGTGACAGATATTGTAAGGTATACACAATAAAAACATCTGATTTTATGAGCCTAGTATAGAGACTAAGATATAATCACATTACATAAATATTTCACTTCATTCGTTCATTTAGAGACTATTCAATGAGACTTACTTAGGTGAATAAAATAACATGATCTTACCGAAAAAAAATTCTTCAAATCTCCTTCCAGACTGAACGTAATAGAAGGTGCTTCGGAAAATATAAGTGTGTTCATTTTCTCGTTGCTTACTAAAAGTTTTCAGTAGAAATTCAAGTAACTTCTAATTTTTGCATGATAATGAATGCAAGCCAAGACTATTTTCCAGCCAATAAAGTTACGCAATATAAATGTTTGCAAAACTTCATAGAACCATACCACGTGTGATTGAGTGACACTCAAAGGGTCTCTTCTATGTCTGTATAAAAAATGTGTCTTGCCAACGATGTGACCACTCCCTTCAGGACAAAGACCAGTGTGGCTGTCAGCGGAAAAAAGTTAAAATATTAGTTCGAAACTTTCATACAGTAAAAGTAGAAATTACTTTAGCACTAACATTTGTATTCTAGGAAAAACACTGGCATTTTCCAAAGTTATTGAAAATAATAAATAAAAAACTCTAAGGTGTCAACAGTATCGTTTATGTTGGTAAACTATCATCTCATGGTACATACTGCACCAGTCTTAATTTTTTTCGATCATAAAGATTAATGGAATCTTTTATTTGTTATATATGTGTTAAGCTAACTTCTCACCTGTGTAACTGTCCCTCCTTGCATCATATGGACGGTCGCTGAGAGGCAGCCCCGTTTCCAGCCCAACGGGTCATACGACCTGTCGCTGTCGATAGAGAGTGGGTGGAGGTGGCATGTGGAGTCATCCTCATTCTCGCCACTGCCAGGCCACACAGCGGCCAGGTGAGTTCGCATCCTTCTCCATCGTCTGCCACCCCTTTATGAACTCTGTGTCGCTGAAGCAGAGAATCCTCTTGCCCGTCTGGGTCCAGGTTAGAGTCTGCCATCGAGAGGGTGTGCACAGGCTTTGGAAGATGGTAGAGGAAAGGAAGCCATTGTCCTCAGACCCCGGCCACATGAAGGTTATGCTGAGGCTTCCCAGTGAGCTCCTAAGAAATCTCTTCCTCATTGCCACTGACTGGGACAGCTGGCAGTAGCTTCTTGAAGATTCTTGAGAATGTCTGCTGCTTCCTGGTGAGTCTGAGAAACACCCACTTCATTGCATCAGGCGGACTGAGATGGCCAGTGAGAGCTTCTCTGACCACAGATGGCACTTTCCGGGTCTTCAGCAGTCACATTGGATGCTATTTCCTATATTAAACCCATTATAACCAAAATGCTTGTTTGACCTCTGTTATCCTGACTGACTCCTAAAATGCATGAACAAATTTCCATGGTAAGCTGTTGAAATTTTAGGTGTATTGGTTATTCCCTGTAGCATTAATAGACGTCACACTATCTTTAGAAAATTATAAAGATAACTTTGAAATAAAATGAAAATATTTACTCTCATAATACTTAGCACATTTGTTTTATTTTAATTGTGTCCTAAAATATTTAACGTTAGATGATATATATTTGAATTTGAATATTTCTCCAAACCATGTACTTAAACTCTTACTCTGAACGATTTATTGTCTGTTTGAATGTTTAATTCATGAACACAGTTTAAATTCTTAACACACACAAATCCACTTAACCATTTTATGTTACAATCTTTTAGTTTTGAATATTTATAAGATAATGCACTATGCTAAATCTTAATATGTGAAATCTCTCTCTTGAACATTACTAATTATTTTAAGAGAATTAGCTTATAAATCCATGTGACACTCTTTTGAAGTAGAGAAGAACCAGGGATAGACGAAGGGGAAATTCTCAATGAGATTTAGAAAAAAAAAAAAATCACAATTTTTTTAATCATCATGGTGAAAATAAGAGGTAGAACCAGAATTCGATGCCTTTATAAAAGTGATGGCTGTGGAGGGCCCCTTCAATTATTCCACGGGAATCTATCACGTGATGCAAATACGGAGGGAAGGTCCTCCTGAAACAATCACAGGGAACTGCACTTGGCCTTCACGCAGGGGCGGGCGGGGACATGAGCCTTCCCAACAGCCAGACTGGGAAATGCCATCATTCTCGGGTCATTGGGTAGAACACGCCGAAGGGCTTGGCCGTTCTGGCTCTCATCCTGCCTCCAAATCTTAAAAGCAAGACCCACAATCATCGGCTAGTCTCCAAGAAGCTTTCCAGGTCACGATGTCCCAGAACGAAGCTCGAATATGTGACTTTAGGGGGCAAGCACTATACAGCATGTGTACGACATCCTGTTGAATTGTACACCTGAAACTTATTTGATTTTATGAATCAAGGTCACCCCAATAATTTTTAATAAAAAAAATTTTTAGAGAAAAATATGCACATCATAAAAAAATATTTATAGGGATGCAAATAGGGGAAGGCGTTTCTAACGATAGGTCAAAAGCCTCAAAAGAAAGCACAGATTGACTTAAGTGCATTAAAAAAAAAAAGAAAGCGAGGCTGCTTGACAACTAAAAAAGCGAATCGGTAGCAACAGATGAAAGACAAACGCAGTTAAAAACAAACAAGTGGACCGATGCATACGACCTACCACGTGCCAGACAGAAGGGGTAAGGGGGCGGCCTCTTTCTGCCTCTTCTATCCGGTGGGTAAGAATGACTGTGGTTTGAGTGCTCAGCATCTCACAGGCCCGCGGCCGTGGGAAGAGGACTCGGCGAACGCATCTGAGACCCAAGGGCGGGGCGGTGGGTGGGAGCGAGCGTGGGAGCGAGCGCAGGAGCGGGTCCCCGCTGTGGGCAAGGCCAAGGGATCGTGGCGAGCGGAGGCCTCTGTCTGCCAGGGAGGATGGAGGAGTCGGAGCCTGTTGATTTCGGAGTGACCTCTGCACGCTGCGCCAGGCCCGGTGCCCATCCCGAACCTCATTCTGGTGGCAGAGACCTTGCCAAGCACGTGGAAGGGGACCCCGAGGGTGGCCCCAGACTTTTCTCTGCATCACCCACAGACTAAGATGTCAGGTCCACCTTGCCTCAAGAAGACGCCCTGCAGTTTCCAGATTGTTGTTGTTGTTATTGTTGTTGTTGTTATTATTATTATTATTATTATTATTTTTGTCTTAGCGTCTTTCTTTTTAGATGTCGCTATCTGTTAATCTTATGTCTAAGCAAGTGATCAAGACAGTGAGAGGTTTGTTTGCTCAGTTACTCACGTGGAAGGAACATTGCAGGTCTTTGATGATAAAGCCTGGGAAAGCACGAAAGCTCTTTCGATTGTCCCATAAAGCATGAAGAAGGGTAGATGTCCATAAAGGCAAAGAAACCGTGGAGTTCTGGGAAATGACAGCCTCCTCCTCGCTCGGGGGTGGCGAGGGCTCCTGACTCTCAGGGTGTTGCCAATGTTGAACAAGATTTATTTAAAGCCCTTAGTGGAGTGGCAGGAAATTATCAAAGAACTTTGGACAATCACAGTTATTTGGCTTTTAGAAACTGCTTATACCAAAACACACTGGATTTCTGAGAAATTTCAAATATTGTTAATTTCCTTCTGGCCTAATTCAGCCACCAAGAGCATCATCGACATACTTACATAGCAAATAAAAAACGAAAATATTTCTATGTTTTTTAGTTTCTTCCTAAAGGCTGACTTCTCCTGAATTTGTATTGAAAAAGTAGGACGATAAGATATAATTATAACCGAAAAATATTATGAAAAGTGATATAACACATACATTGTATAATCTAATACAATGAGTTGGCACATCTAACATACCTCTCGGAATACAATTCTGATTAGATGCCACTCACAAGATTGGTTATATTAAGGTTTATTTTCTTGATTGTTCCTAAAATTTCTCCTACTGTTGAGGACTCAGCATAAATTATTTACTGGATCAAATTTCATCCTGTCTGCTATGTAAGAGTCACCTACGAAACCAAGAGTGCCTGTAATGCCCACTACAGGTAGACCTTTAACAAGCAAGCAAGGTTAGACACATGTTCTTGCCTAAGGCGTGAATGCCTTATGAAGCAGCGAGGTAGGACGCCAGGGAGTCAGGTGTGCGCTCGGCACCTGTGCTGATGAAAACCAGCATCGTGTGGTGTAGCTTTGCTTAGAGCCATCCTTGAATGAAGACAACTCAGATCTAGGACTGAAGGAAGCAGCAACCCTGGGAAGAACAGAATCAGGTATAAAGTTAGGAGCCACCATTATCAAAGAACTTCAAGGAAATGAGAGACCCGTGGGGACCGGAATTTCGAAGAAAGGCTGGAAAAAAATAAGCAAGGCATAAATTCGAAGCATGAAGATGTTACGAATGCCCAGAAAAGGCAGGAGCAAAACTTCGTGTGGGGGAGGGGCGACCTGAATGACAGCCAGCAACAGGGGGACTCTAAGTCCTTTGCAGGCACCGAAGCGTTTCATCCTCTCAGCCTTGGAAGATTGAGCCGTCATTTCCTTCACACATTGATAGTTCAATTAACTACTTTGCCGGAGGCCACACAGATGGCGACTGGACCAGACCCTACATCTGCAAGAAAAAGTAGCCCATGACCCTCATGTCAACACCCCCTGCGGTTTTCAAGGTTGGGCAAATTTATGGGAGTGGTGATAATGAGGACGATGTGAGGACACAGCGGGGAGAGCCTGAGGTGACAGAAACAGTGGCTTCCTACCCACCCTGATGAGGCCAGAGGGCAGGTGTCGAAAGACGAATGGCCGAAGCTAGATCATAAATAGTAAGATCCCATGGCGATTTAGTGAGCTGCCCACTTTCAAAGCCATCTCAATTTCTTACAGGTCGCATCCACACACAAGGTGAGCCCTCGGCAGCATGGGTGGCAGAGCCAGTCCAGGAAAATGCCGAGAAGATGAAGCAGAAGAATGGGGTGAACGAAGGTAGGACGGGAGACAGGTGACTGAGGATCAGTGATGCAGTGAACTTGGGACGATGCGCCTGGTCAACCACCCTCTCGGCTCATTCCAGCGCACCGAGAGCAGCCAGAGGAGCTTAGTTGCCCATTAACTCTGCTTTTTACTAGAAAGTTTCTGTCAGCTGTGAAACAGAATCACCTGTGCGAACTGTTTCTGACCATTACGCTGCCTACGTCTTTCTTTATTTACCCCAGCTGACTCTGTCTTGGGGTAGAGATCCCATTTAATAAGGCATGCTAAGCAAAGCCTTTCGAGCAAAGTCAAAAGTGTAAAAATGATGTTACACATCGAGCCCCACTGCAAGTTGGATTAGGAATTAAAGCTTCGTTTCTCATAGACAACTGCTCCCTAGATCGAGATGAACACACTAAGCGTAAACACACTAATCACATGACTTGATTTCACTCAGTGGGCTCATGTGTCTCCGGTTTTTTTGATTGGAGTTTGGTCTTATGATATATAAAAGGTGGTGTTTCTGCTTTGCTTGCACTCCATATTTATTTACTTGCTTTCCAAGGTTATATCCGATAGGAAAGTGACCTTCTCGAGTCTAGAGATGAAACACAGATATGCCAGACACTAGAGCTTTGCAGGAACAGTCAGAAAAGCTGATTTCATCAGAAAGAGCCAAGCATGGCACCCTTGCCCATAGGCTGGCCTATCCTTGACGATGGTGCTGCTTTCCTGGGACTGACCTTCATCATCGTCAGAATGGTCAGTAAAATCTTGGACTCAGCAGCCGGTCGAGATGGAAAGGCATCCAGGAAGCTGCTCAGGCGGCCCTGGGTCTGCCTCCAGCTCTGGAAAGTAAGTCTTCTACCTTTCCAGTTCCTAGGGGATGGCACTGGACAATGCCATTGGGTGGTGGAGTGTTGACTTAATGGTGTAATGAATGTCCCTTCGCCAGGCTTGTCCTCTCTGGACCTTCCCAAGTCGCTGCAAAGAGAAGGTGGGGGGATTTGGGAATCGAGGGGTTCCCTGGCTGTCTGCACCCTGAACTTCCTGTTCCCATCCACAGAGCATCCGCTCACCAGGACAAAGGTGAACTCAGGTGCCCTTTTAGTTTCAAAGAGCTTAAAAATCCCGCAGTATAATCAAAAGGCCCACATGAATCCTCGTGGATGTCATCAGCATTCACAGAGTCCACAATTGGTGTTGAAAAAGCCTAATGCCCTGGGTCACTTAACATCAGGGGGCCTAGAACATTATATGGTTTTGTTTTTACTATAGACATGTAAGCCTTTATCTTATTAGAAGTGATAATAGAAAGGAGAACAAATAAAATGCCAAATAAAGTTTCTAAAGTTTACTCAGAGCAAAACTGAAACTCTCTATTCTGATAACTTTGTTTGAAAATAGTTTGAATTAATTATTCACTTTATTTCATAGAAATAAAGTAGTGAAATGGAAATGCTGTATTGGCTTCCTTTTATCTCATGAATGATGTTCATACATTTCTTATCTTTCCAGAGTCACTTTTAATGTGTTATCAAAGACTATTGTATCAGGAAAGTTTAAATTTAGATATGGCACCAGAAAGTCTAAGCATTCACGAGCAAGGCTACGATGAACTTGGTTTGTTTCGACCTTGCCAAGAGTCATCAGCCAGAATCCATTAGAGCCGTAATTCAAAAGTTTAAAATTACTCTTATTGAATTACGTTTTAGTCATTTGTTATAACAGCTCTAACAGGGTAAGCTGTGACATTTTTAATATCTCTAAGAGAATTATCTAAATGGTATCCATATGATAATGTGAATAACATAAATGTGAAAATAATTACCTTTTCTTGATATGTTAAGCACAGAAGAAAAAAAAAATAAGCAAGAAAAACTAGAGTGAAATCAGGCCTACATTCCTGTTTTTAAAAATCTTATTAATTTTGGCCATCCTTTAGTCAATCGCAGAGATTGAGCTGACACTTTCTGTATTTACATGGCTTTATTTGTACATTCCTGTGTGTGGGGAGGTGAACCTTTTCGTAGTGGATGTCATCTACTTTCAGTTACAGCCATGATGAGTAAAAAATACATCGTCATCATGTATTTTAAAACATTAATCTTCAGTAATCTGTCATTTCTACAGATCGTTTTACCCATAAACACTCTTATAGTTTAAAGTAGGTATAAGTAAAATATATTAATGTGAATCGACTCGAATCTCTCTTTAGTCCTGGAGGAAGTTACTATGGGTAGTGGATGCTAATTCTCATTCAAAAGGAAACAGATATATCTGTATCTGTAATAGTTCAGTCCAGTCTATTGGTATATGGCATCTTTTTGTAGGAGAATTATGAGCAATGTTAAGGCTATCATACTATTAAATTATTATTAAGAGAATTCCAAGATATTCATGCATCAATTCAAATTACTTGAAGGGAAAGGAAAAAACATTTAAATATCCCTGCTTGGTTATTATTATTTTGTTGACCAAAAACAAAACAAAAAAGGAGTAAAAGTCTAAGCAAAGGATTATCTTTTTTTTTTCATGAAAAGGAAAGCAAGACTCAGAAATGAAAATTCCCAGCGAGAGGAAAAAGATTTAGTTTGCTAAAAACTCCTAATATAAAGCGTTTACTGTACACTTAAAAAAATAAGAGATATAAGAATAGGTGAGCATCGCTAGTATTCATAATGTAGTTCTACATAAATTAAACTTCTGTGAAAAGTAATATTTCTACTTATAATGAATGATAAATATAAAAGAAAAGATGAGAGTTTAAAAATTCTAAGCTAATCACAGATACCCGATGCTGTTTAAGGCTTAGCATATGACTATCAATATGACACCAAATGGAAACACTGCACAGCGTTTGGACGCATGATCCATCTGTTATGTAAAACATCATCATCTCTTTCATAAAGTTAAAGATGAATCTGGGCAGTCTGAATTCACAGGGTCATCAGTTTGGGGAAAAAGTTAACAGTCACGGCAATTAATGAATGATGACGTTTGTTTTTATTCCATTTTTGGTATATTACCTCATGAGTCTCTCTACTCGGCCAAGCCAGCGTTCTTGCTGACGAGAGCTCACGCTGACCTTTGCACCTGTCTGCATCCGTTATCCACCCAAGAGCACAGAGACATCACTCTGGCTTGTGACACCCTGACTAACTCTGTGTCTGGCTCAGACTAGGCCTAGAACATATTTGGTAAACAAGTGAGGCTTCTTATCCAGAATAACTGTATTTTCTCCAATTTCTATTGAAATTTATCAGTAAATAGGACACTATTTTCTATTTTTTTTTGAAGAGGACTTCAAAAATCACGTCAGCAGAGACCTTGTCTTCTTGGCTGCAGGATACAGTAAGTTGCAATCTGTCTATCATCGACTTGCGTGCTGTTGCCTCAGACCAGGGGTAGGCAGATTATGGCACGTGGGCGAGTGTAGCCACAGTGCGTGCTGTGTACAATGTCTATAAGGGCTTTCAAGTTGCTATGGCAACATTCAGTAGTTGCAGCGGACCACCGAACGACACTCTTGGTCTTAACTATTTGCCATGGAGCCCTTTTCAGAAGAGTGTGGCAAGCCCCAGCTTAGAACTAAAATTGAACTACCGCTTTGCCCTCATGACCCTACACCAGCCACGTCAAGGTGAACGAGGGCGAGGGAGAGTCCTCGTTCTTTTAATTTTCATAATAATGTGCACATACTGGAAGGTCAAAATCTTTTTCTGACATACTGGCACACGCGTACAAGTAATTTCAGTTCGCTGATCACTAGGTTGTAGGATTGAGCTCCAGGGTCCTGGCTTCCTGGCTGGGAGACCATGAGGATGATCAGGAGTGAACGGATAGAGCTTGTGTGAAGCTAAGTGAGAGTGAGTGAAGGTGGAAATGTAGAAAATCGCAGTAGGTCTATATTTTCAAGCCTTTGATTTTTCTAAGTCAAACATTCAGGAGTTCTAAGTTCTTACTTAGGCTTTTAAGAACAAGAAACGCTTGATGTTCCTATGCATTTAACAATTAAAATAATATTTTGCCCTTTTAACAATCACATTCATTACCCAACGTTTCCAGAATCACGATATGTTTGAAGCTTGTGCTATAAATTTATTTCCTTTAATTATCTTAGTATAGTTTCCATTGGATAAAATTAAAAGTCACTTAATGGTACAAGATCAACAAAGCCGTATGTCCAGGTTGGGAGGAATTTAATCAATTTTAAAATTCTAAAGATAGAGATGTAAAATTAGAATCCAAGGAATATTGCTTGGGCGATATCAGTGAAAAAAAATGTCCTGGGAAAAAACATAAAGTGTAAGATTTTTTTCTGAAAGTATGCAATTTGTTTTTTGAGGGAACAGAAACGCTCTTTGTCAGGAGAAAGTAATTCTGCCACAAAGTGAAGTACTTGGCATGATCTCTTCTGATGCACAGATCCATTTCCCTTCCTCTCCGTGGATCCTCGATTCCACCGTGAAGAGTTCACGGCTTGGGTGAGAGGATTTTCTTCTCAACCCCATCTCCTCGACGAGTCTGCCATCGCTCACCCATTTATCACTGTCTTAATGTTGTTTTCTGCCTCTAATTAGTTCTGACCAATTCATCATTTTCCTAAATGACCACTGCAATTTGTTTCATTCCAATTACCATACTGATGGCCGTAATACTTGGGGAAAAGTAATTTATTATATGTATGCTGGAGCGTACAAGAGAAAGCGCAAGAAAGATGCTATGGTTTGAAGACAGATGAGCTAACTGTGAAAGGTCTGCTGCGGACTTTGTCTTAATCCTCCTGTGAAAGCAAGAGGGATGCAAGTACCTGTGAATAAATCATGTGTTCATGGATGGTCACATGGATGTTAATTTCCCTTGTAATCTATGAACGCTTAAAATTTACTTTGAAAAGATGGAAATGAAATACAGGCTCTAAAACGATACGACCGCGTGTTCCCACCGCCTTGGGGTGTTGCTTTTAGAGATTTCTTTTTTATTC
>NW_011888971.1:686717-698755 GCF_000151845.1 Pteropus vampyrus | reverse complement strand
GCTTGGGCGATATCAGTGAAAAAAAATGTCCTGGGAAAAAACATAAAGTGTAAGATTTTTTTCTGAAAGTATGCAATTTGTTTTTTGAGGGAACAGAAACGCTCTTTGTCAGGAGAAAGTAATTCTGCCACAAAGTGAAGTACTTGGCATGATCTCTTCTGATGCACAGATCTATTTCCCTTCCTCTCCGTGGATCCTCGATTCCACCGTGAAGAGTTCACGGCTTGGGTGAGAGGATTTTCTTCTCAACCCCATCTCCTCGACGAGTCTGCCATCTCTCACCCATTTATCACTGTCTTAATGTTGTTTTCTGCCTCTAATTAGTTCTGACCAATTCATCATTTTCCTAAAGGACCACTGCAATTTGTTTCATTCCAATTACCATACTGATGGCCGTAATACTTGGGGAAAAGTAATTTATTATATGTATGCTGGAGCGTACAAGAGAAAGCGCAAGAAAGATGCTATGGTTTGAAGACAGATGAGCTAACTGTGAAAGGTCTGCTGTGGACTTTGTCTTAATCCTCCTGTGAAAGCAAGAGGGATGCAAGTACCTGTGAATAAATCATGTGTTCATGGATGGTCACATGGATGTTAATTTCCCTTGTAATCTATGAACGCTTAAAATTTACTTTGAAAAGATGGAAATGAAATACAGGCTCTAAAACGATACGACCGCGTGTTCCCACCGCCTTGGGGTGTTGCTTTTAGAGATTTCTTTTTTATTCATCACCCCTGAGTTTTTTCACTACCTGAATAAAAACCATACATCATTTTGTTTTTGTTGGGCGAAACAAAATTTCTAATTAGCGAATGTGCACGAAGGTAGTTTTACAATTCTCGTCTTTATTCCACGTTAAAAAAATTCCAATCTCTTTGAATGGCTCATGTAAATGAAAGTCTACTCATAGACCTTTAATTTTACAGTGTTAACAAGAACCCAGTCTTATCTCAATCTACTTCTTAAATACTGTCAGAGTAGCCTGAAAAAACCTTGTGAGTGTTATTCGTATATGAGGACAATGGTGATTTTTTCTTCCAAAGTCTTGAAATGATGTCATCTTCCATTTTGCTGGCACATATAAGCAAGTCACTTGTAAGATGTGTTATACCTGAGCTGGGTTTCGATGGGGAAGAATGGATGAACCCAGTAAACTGTATTCCTGCATAAAGCACTGATCTTGGCGCCTCCGGGCTGAAAGCTATGCCACCCTTAAACTGTCCACCTTCTAGTAGAATCCACCTGGCCCCTTGTGTCTGTTGTCTCAGACTCTCGGGTAAAAGACACGGTCGCTCACCTCGTTATTAGTGAACCTGGGGTTTTTGCCTCTGCTTCTCTGGGTCAGAGCAATGAAGTGCTGAGTCACCTCGATCAACAAGAATGTCTGCAGCAAAGGCAGATGTGTGTGTGTGGGGTGGTGGGGGGGTTAGGAAGACGAGATGTCACAACATGGCATCACACAGGATTTGACGAATGTGGCCCGTCTCTGCGAGAAGTCCTGGTTCGAAACTTCCGTGTGATTTTTAAAGCATGACCTTGGCGAGTCACGCTGGGAAAGCTCCCCTCACTGCAGGCTGGCTCACAGCTGGTGTACGGCGAAGGACTCAGGTCCCCCAGCCTGTCATGGGCTGTTGCATATTTGCCTTCCAGCCACGCCCCTCCTTCTCCCCATTACCTGCAGCCCTGAGCACCCCTGCTCAGACCTCCTGAGGGTGGGCAAGCACGGAAAACCGGAGACACATTTCCTGCTGGGACTTGGTACTCAGCACTTCCCCTCCAAGCCCTTCTCCTGACCTCGGGGCCCATGAAACTGCGGGAGCCTGTGTTCCGGTCCCCCTCAAAAGTGGAAGCAACAAACAAACAAGACAAACAGAGACTCAGGACGCGACAACTGTTTCGTGGTGACCGGATGGAAGGAGGAGGGGGGAGGTGGAAAAGAGTAAAGGGGTCAAATATACGGTGATGGAAGGAGATGTGACTTTGGGTGGTGAGCTCACAATGCGATATACAGATGATGCGTTACAGACCTGTACGCTGTATCGTTGAACCCTGTATCATTTTATTAACCAAGGTCGCCCCACCCAATAAATTTAAAAAAATAGAACAACTCCCGCGCCTGCAGTGACCCATCTGACTCGCCCCCCTCCCCACCGTTCCACGGGGGAAATGGAACAGGGGGAGTGGGCGCTTTCTCTGGTTTTAGACGCCTGCGTTGCCGTAACAGTAAGTGATTAAAGGCTCACTTCTTTGATTTTGGGCTTCTTGCTTTAATCGGCTTCTCCCACACCTGGCGGCTTGGTTCTCTCTCGCAGCTCAGCTGAACTCCCGGCCCCAGCTTGCATCTTACTCTGATCCCTCTTGCTTCTCTTTCCTCTTGCTTGTTGCTGTGCATTTTAAATTCATTATATATTCCATGTGTTCATCAGTTCATCTATCAATGACACCCATTTCCATATCTTAACCGGGAGGACATTATGCTAAGTGACATAAACCAGACTCAGACAAATACTGCATAATTCCACTTATATGCAGCATCTAAAAAAGTCAAACTCATAACAGCAGAGAATAAAATTATGGTTCCCTTGGCTGAGGGATGGGGAAATGGAGAGATGCTGGTCAAAGGGTATAGTTTCGTGGGATGTCTAAATTCTAAGGTTCTAACGTACAGCATGGCGAGTATCACTGATAACACTGTATTGTATACCTGAAATTCACCAAGAGAGATCTTAGGCGTCCTCACCACACGTGCAAAAAAATCGTAACTGTGAGGCGATGGACGTATTAATTAGCTTGCTTATGATGTAATCATTTCACAATGTATATCAAATATCACGTTGTACACCTTAAGTTTATATTACTTTTATTTGTCAAGTATACCTCAATAAAGCTGAATAAAATTTTAAAGTATATATATATATATATATATTTTAATAATATACCATGTGTTTCACTTATTATCTTAATTTGACAAATGTCCCTTTCAGGCCCATGGCTCCTGGGGGAGCCTGGCTGTCAGACACGGCAGCTGTCATTGCACTGAAGACATTTTTCACCATAACAAGCAGCAGAAGAAAACAAACAAATAAAGGCAAAAGATAGATAGTTGTTTGCTCTGTTTAAAGTGAGGATGGGGATTCCCATGATTCTTGGGTTGCGAAAATCTGAAGAAAAAAGATCAAGGGAAAAAAGTGGTAGGTGGGAAGAAAGACAAAAAATAAAGGGGCAACTGACTGCTACAAAATCATAACTGAGTAAAACTGTCTGGTTTCTAGAAGAAAATGGGAGAAAACTGATTTTACCTCAGAATAGGCAAGGATTTCTTTGATGTGATAGTACCAAGCATAACCCATCAAATTACACTGATTATTAGACTTCATCAAATTAGGAGAAAATATTTGCAAATAATTTATCTGGTAAAGAACTCATAGCCAGAATATATAAAGAAAGCACTATTACAATTCAATAATAATAATAATAATAATAAGAAGAAGAAGAAGAAGAAGTCAAGTTAAAAAACGGTACAAGATTTGGAAAAAAAATATTTTACTAAGGAAGATATGAGAATAACTAATAAACACATGAAAAGATGTTCAATATCACTAGTCATTAGGTAAATGGAAATTAAAACCACCATGAGACAACACTACGTACACAATGGAGAGGCTGTAATCGATCCTGAGTATTGGCAACGATTTATAAAATACATACTCTTTTAAATCTATATGTATATACTCACTTTAAAAAGGTTATTCCGAATGTTACAAAAATTATCATTTGATGGTTTCACTTTAAATTTTTATTAAATAGATTATCCTTGTGAGTTAGAATATCAATTTAAAAATAAAGAAAATTAAAGCCAATTTATATAATTTTTCTAGATGTGTTACAGAGTGACTTGCCTATATTTTGTACTCTCTGGAATACATTGAAATCTAAGATATTAAGATACTTAGTATCAAAATACTTCAGTTGTTCCTCTCAAAACCCTATGGGAGAATTATGAGCTGGGTATGACCCCTTGTTCAGGAAGCTCCATATACAGCCAGAAAAATCTCTCTATATATAAAGTTGATTTCTACTTTTTTTATTATTTTATTCATTATTCTACAAATATTTGCTGTTCCAATTTTTGTTTTATATGCTGCGCTAGATATTGTGTGATCTCATATACATTTCATAAGGTTAAAAAATATCTTTTCATTTTAAAAAGAAGGTACCAAAAAAAAAAAAAAGGTACTATTTTGGACTAATAAATAAAAATAATGCCAGAAATGACATAGATATTAGAACAGATGGCAAATACACAGTCCTGAGCAGTCTCCGGCCCCTCCCACATCCTAAGTTCGAAGTGATAACCAAACTCTCTCTGATCCTGAAATGAATATCAAAATCCTACTTAACCACAATCAGGACAACCAACTGATCAGGTCAAGGGGCTTGGGGGAGATTTGATGGCAGCCTCAGTCCAGCGCTATAGCTGAGAGGCCTGTGGAGTAAGATTTCTTGCTAGTACCAATCACAAAATGAAATTTAAGTCAATTGTCATAACGCAAATACCATGTTTATACTAAGAAGATTAGGTAGGTTCTATGAACAGTGCTATTAATTTTTAAATATCATAACATTTCTAAACTTTGTCTGTCAAATTTTACTCAGTTTCCAAAATAGGAAACTCTCAGATGCTTATTTTATGAACTCGGTGATTTTCAGCCCTTCATATTTACCTGCATTCACCTACATCTAATTCAGCGAGGAAAACTCATGCGCTATCTAGCAGCATACATTACATTCAGTGCTCACTACCGACTCACCCAATTCGCTTTTGCTAGGAGGTTATTGAATAAAGGTTTCATTCTTTTGTAATGTTTACTTAAAAAAATTTTATTATTCTTTTATGGTTACTTCCATTTTTCATATCTATATGGCTAAAAATCTCTCTTCATCATGTCCGGCACATTTTTATTTATTGGTCCAAAATGCTACTTTCTTGTTCTTTTTAAATAAAAAATATTATTTTACCTTATGAAATGTATATGAGACCACACAAGTGAAATGTCAGGATTGTTCATGCCCTTATTTTTTTATATTACTCTCAATACAATATATTGTAGATTTATTCCAATTCAACCGCAGAAATAAATTACTCTATATACTTTGGCATCCTGCTTTAAACAATGAAAGATAATACAAAAACATTATCATAAACAGCTTCCTCTGAACTGAATATGAATGATTCGCCTTGTTTATCTGACTGCTGGAAATAACTCCACAATATTTGCCTAGATACATCTATATCAAAAAGAAATGAAAACATCTTGTCTACACTACAGAGATTTTATTTTACAGCTTTATTTTTATTTTTAATTTATGCTGAAAATTGCCGACATATATTTTTTCCCTGGGTACAAATGAATCTTTAGGATGAAGAAGGTGAGCATAATCATTCAGGCATCACTAATCCTTGTGTGCCTGATCCAGACCGTGGCTGGCTGGACATGAGTGGCTTAGGATGACTGTGATGTGGGGTGTCCGGTCTACCTGTGAGAAGGCTCTGCGTGTCTGCACACATGGGCACACACACGCAAACGCACAAATACCAGTCTCGAAACAAAGTTGCAATCCTAGCAGTGGATGCACAACACCCAGAAAATGGATGTTTCTATTCTTTCTGAGGATCACTGGATGCCAGAAAGTCTTCGCAGAGAAGGAAACTCTTGAAGTGAATTTTGGAAATGCCATTGTGGCTCCATAGGAAAGCTATTCCCATGAGAAGGAGCATTTTCACAGAGACCTGAAGCTGTGAAACTGTCTCGTGGACCCAGGAACCAAGGCTCAGTCTCACAGGACCAGGGCCTGTGGGTGAGTCATAGAGATGAGCTCAGACTCTGTGGATGACGGGTTTAAGAGGTACGGGGCCTCCTGAGACATACCAGGGGACTGTCACTCAGGGGGCTTTTGTAGGGCTCTGAATGGGGGACACCATGATTGTATCTGTGTCTTCTGAGGATTATTTTAGAAAAAAATGTGAAAGACAAGTTCAGTGCAAGGCTCAAGCTGGATGGTTGCAGGTGGCAATTCCTATAATGACCTTGGAGAGAAAGGTCGTGGCCAAGCTGATACAAGAGAAGCAAACTACATTTAAGAATTAGAATAATCTAGAGTTATTTTGATAGTGGAAAACACAAGACCCAGAGAGGCAAGCTAGGACTTTGGCTCCAAAAGTAGAAACCATCTAAGGTAAAAGAAGGATCTAGAAAGGAGTGAAAACAGTGGGCAATAACAGGACAACACGATTAGAGGTGAGTGTGGCGGCGGTCACTCAGGCCACCCCCAGTTTCTGCGACTCCCTAGGGGCTCGGTTCTAGATGAAAGAAACAGATAAATTAAAAATGATAATAACGAATGAAAAAATGATGCCAAGTCTTCGACAGAGGGGGAGGGACTGAAAAAGCTGTGTCATTGGGAAAAGGGAAGAGTCAGAGGAAAATGAGTTAGGGGAAGAAATCTCTTTTGAATCCGTTGAACTCCAGAAGAGATGAGGATCATAGCCTGAGTGTGAAAATCCGGCCCTGAAGATGCAGCTTTGGTGACAGAACTAATTGAGCACGTGACTGAAGAAGAACGAGAACACAGTGGAGAGAGATGCAGGCATCGGTGCTGCCTGGGAGGAGGGCAATGTTCTCATTTGCTTACATTTTTCTTAAAATACCATTTAAATACATTAATGATCATTTTCAATGTTCTCATTTCAATTATATAATTATCCAGAAAGACCTTTTGGAGGCTTAAGGCACAGGTACGGGCTCTAAGAAATAAAATCAGATGCACACTAATACATTGCATTTGTTCGGTTCCTTTTTTACGTGTAAAGAGATAAAATAGGTACCTTTGTATTCAAAAAATAAAAAGGCATGTTGGTTTTGTATTCCAATTACCATTGAATTAGAATTACAAACCATACGTAAAATTAAGTATAGGTACGAGGCAGAATATAGTCCATATCTTATGTTCCCTTAAGGTCATCAAAGTTCTTAGAATCAAACCAGGAAAGCCACTTCTATTTTAAGATTTCTTATTTAGAACACGATTCAGAAAGTAGAGGGTTTGGAAATTGAGCTCCTGAAAAGTTTTCCTCGAAGCGAGTATGCAGAGGATACTGAAGAACTGGCCGAATTCAGCCATCACTCAGAAAGAATATTTTGCTTTGATTTGCCACCAAACACAGGGAAATGACCACCAGGTTCTTTAAAGCTTGAGCGAGCAGCCGAAAGATGCAAGAGCCTGGCTCCACTGCTGTTTATTAAATAGTGAGCTTTTTCTGCAGCAATATTTACAGTTATCTACATGTGCTGTTCATGTGGCAAAGGTGCCACATTGCAAATTGAGTTTTTACCCTGCCTTTTTCCAGGCCCATTTTTAAACTGGGTTGTTCATTTTCTTATTGTTGAGTTTAAAGAGTTCTTTTTTTTTTTTTTCTCTTTTTTCTTTTGGATAAGAGTCCTTTATCAGAAGTGTTGTTTGCAAACATTTTTTTCCCATTTTGTGGCTTGTCTTCTCATTGGCTCGATCGTATCTTTCATAGAGCACAAGGAAATAAGCTTATGGCTTATTTCCTTCATGGATCGTGCCTTTGCTGTTCCATCAAAAACGTCATTACCACATCCAAGACGATCTAGGTTTTCTCCTACGTTATCTATTAGGCATTGTATAGTTTTGCATTTCATAGTTTTGCATTTCATGGTTTTGCATTTTACTTTTAGGCCTGTGATCCTTTCTGAGTTATTTTTGTGAAGGGTGTAAGATCCGTGTCCATGTAGCCTCTTCATGTTCAATGAATACAGCTTTTCTGTGGACTCGCGATGCTGGTAGTTCAGCTGGACTCCAGATGGGTACGAGGTGAGCATGTTCTGTCTACAGCTTAGACGGCAGAGGCACTAACAGTCCTGCGAGGCCATGCTTCGCATTGGAACAGACCTTGCCTTGAACTAGAACTTGCTTCAAATACAGAAAGAAGGCAATATTATTATAAAAAACACGGTTGATGAAGGAAACTCATTTTTTTTTTTACCCATATTACTTTCTTGTACCAGTTAACCGCTTATGCTAAAAAATGATGACGAGGAAAGAGAAAAATAGCAAAATATGCAATCCTGTATGAGCAATGAAAAATGAATTGTATAATTTTTGTGGTTCTGCAAAGGAATTAAATGTTTTTATATTTGTCTATAATGCTGACATTGCATAATATAAAAGTGAATGGTAAAATTCTTGCTAACCTCGTATAATTTTGATTTTTCATTAATTAAAATAACATTAAATAAATACAAAAGTACGACAAAAATAGGGAAAGATACTATGGAACAAAGGGAAAAAAACTTACGTTTTAATACTTGACATATCTTTTCATGCTTTTTGAACAAGAAGTTTGCATTTTTATTTTGTACTTGGCCCTACAAGTTATGTAGTCATCCTGGCTAAATATGGCTGCGTTTTTGGTATCCTTTCTCTAATGTGCCAGAATTCAAATAGTAGATAGGTATTCAATATACTGTGTATCTTGAATCAAAATGAGATCTAATTTCATTACTGCGTGCATTTTATTCTAAAACACAACTTTCAAAGGCATTTAATATTTTTTAAAATTAGAATGTTACCTTATAATTCATATAATATTATCCATAGTATATTTCTTCTCCCAAGAAAAGGCTGTTTAAATTCATGGTGGATCCTAAAACTATTCTTCAACACAAGAAAATCCACAATATTGCTTAGCTTAGCTCCTTAAGTTAGACAAAGCAGTTGAGTCAATGAGAAGCACATGATTTCTCTCACTGTGCCTCAGTGCCTCAGGTATAAATATGTCAGTGAATGTTCATCTCCAGCTTATCCCTCCACCCCGCCACAGCACTGTTATGATAAGCAGAAAAGGGTCAGGGAGAGAAATCAAGCCCTATTCTAATCAGCTGATGCCCTGGGTCGTTTTGAGATAGAGGAAGAAAGGAGTATGCTCTATGAGATGCAGAAACCCCAAGCTGGGAGGTCTCGAGAGACTCTTAGGGGTGCTTTCTGTGTGCTCAGAGAATGCGTTGAGACCAAATTTCCCTTCAAAACTCTCATCCTGAATGTACATCATAAGCAAATAAAAACTGGGGCACAAGGTAGCCAAGTGTTTTAAGAACAATTATTTAATGTCATATCTGTCATTGGTCATACCCATCATTGCTGGGAAAAACGCACGTCTCATGAGAGTATCTGGTCTTGGGTCCATTCGTGTGCACACTCGCGAATACCTGGTGTTAAAGAGGCATTAATTAGTTGAAAGGTAAAAGTTGGCTGCTGAGAATGAGTCCAGATGGTAGCTAAATATCTGAAAATGGCCCAGAAGAAATCCTACAACAGCATACAAATCTGGCAAGTCAGAAGAGAGAAAGTCATCTAATACCAACGAATGTTTTGAAGTCTTGACACTGACAGAACGTGAGTTTCTAGATCACAAACTATAAATAAAAAGGTGTTATATACAAAAAGGACACAGAAAGAAGTTTTATAAAGAGACTGGCTGACTCAAGCGAAATAAAGGTATGATGACTATATGAAGAAAACCAGAAGGTACTTAGAAGAAACATAAATGGATTAAAATATTTCTACATAAATGTGTAACATGAGTAAAGAAACACGATGGTTATATAATATTTCTATTTCAATAGGTGACATATGTACATAGTAAATGTCATATTAGAATATGAGTTGGTGGACATTTCTCCATAGGCTTCCTTGAGATGTGGTAAAATGGACCTAAGAGTGAAATAGGCCAATTGAAGGGTCTACCCTCTTTTTTTTTTTTAAAAAAGGAAAACAAACCAAAAAAACAAGCTTCTAAGAAGCAAAGTAGACATTTGAATTAATATAATCATCATCCCAGAAAGGCTAAAGAAAATATTGTGTCCAAGAGAGAAAGGTCTCATACAGGTATTCGAAAATTTTAAATTTTAATAAAATAGAAATGCAATAGGTAGCCTAACCAGAAAATGGAAAATGAGTGAGCTCGACAGTGGAAGTGAGGAATTTTCTTGGAACACAGAGTAAGAGTATTAACCTGACAGAATAAAAGTTAAGACGTAAGGAAAGAACAGATCGTCCAACATCTATGTATCGAGAGTGCCCAAAAGAGATGAGACAAAGAAAGAAGTGAGGACAATAGCTAAACAAATCATGGAGGAAGGGCTCCTCGAACGGAAGATCAGTGCGCACGCGCAGCGGAGAGTTTGTTTACAAAACCACATCTACCTGTACCGGCCAGACGCAATTCAAGTGCGGACCCATGAACAAAGCTCAAAAAGACACCGTATCTTTTTCCCGGACCTTCCACACTGTGTCTGCTGTCCCTAAATTTCAAATCTTTTGTAATCTCAGCTGAAGCTCTCAATTAGTATTTTCTAGAGGGTGTAGTTATCACAAATGAGAAGAATGTCACCTCACTTCCAGTTTGCATGGCCATCTTTCCTTGCCTGACTACTTCACTCGGAGCAGAAACAGAGAGAGAAGCAGGATAGATTTGACACATCGCAGGTGACATCTGGGTGAGGCTCTAGACTTGCTGGAAGCACTCCAGGCAAAGCATTTCATCAGAAACACCCCTTGTTCTTTGACAAGCTGCAACTTCACCCATATTTCCAGCCTCCTAGATTTTGGAGAGGGTCAGATGACTAATCTGGTCAATGTGACACAAGGAAGAGTGACTGTGTCTCTTCTGAGCCTGAACATTTAAGACCTACTGATTAACTCTCTCTCTCAACCACTCTTCCCACCGGTGACAACCTCAAAGCCACATGTCGAGGTGACAGCATGACGAGATGAAAAACGCCTGGATCTTCGGGTCAACAAATGCCTTGGAGTTATTGTCTCACCAGTGGTGAAACTTTCTTGTGCAAAGCATTGAGGTTCCGGATCAGTTATCACAGCTAAACTTGTTCACATGTATCACGGGCGCCTCCCCTCTCGGTGTCTGACTGCCACTTGCTGCCATCCCCTCTGATACCCGATGCCCTGGACCTCCCCACTGCTCTCTGATGGGTCAGGTGAGAGGCTGCTTGTGAGAGGACATCGTCCCTCTGATTCCTTAGTTCCTTTCCATGAATTCTCAGATGGTGTCAATACAGAAACGTGAACATTATTTTCCACGCGATCAGTATGTGAGTCTTCCTAAGTATGAGCCTCCGCTTAGAATCACACCTAATGCGAGAGAATGAAAAGAATGGCCAACGAGATCATCGTTTCAGTAAAAGAGGAGAGTGGGGCCAGTGATTTTCATCCTTCTACCCTCAGAGCCAGCTTTGCCATTCAGTTGACGGTGAGAATGTTTGCATTTTGGGAACTAACAAATGCAGTGGTTTGGACTGGTTAAAGCATTCAGAGGGCAGGAGAAACGATGAGACACTCCGGAAGTGTAATGCGTCTTTCACTGGCAATGGTTCATGTGCTTTTACGCATTGATCACTGCTTAATTAACTTAAGGAAAAAGCAAGTCCAGGATCTTTATATAAATGCCACATAGAAACATCTTGCCTCGTGTTTCTGTTACTCAGACATGAGTAGCTTTTTGTTTAGGGAAATTTGAACATAGAAAATAAAAAATGACTTTCATTTAATTTTATGGGGAGATAAAACCGTACTGTTCCTTGTCATTTAGAAGCAATTACTATGGGTGTAGAGCCATGAACTGACTCTGAAGGCTGATGAGGGTCAAGAGAAAAGGGCTTCTTATTCAGATGCATAATTTCGTAATAATGATGCTGACATTTCATTGGGGATGGAACTACATGAAATCCAAAAAAAAATAAATAAATAAAGTTAGAATGCCAAAGGAATCAAATGAATAATATTCCTAATAATTAGGCAATAACAAATTCATCACCTATCTATTAATTATTTATAATTAGTCTTTAAGTACTAATTATACATTGTCATTAAGTGCTCTGTCATTTCTCTCCAACTTGGCCAAATGATGTGTCAGAACAGGCGATTCGTAGGCACTGCG
>NW_011888971.1:683686-686667 GCF_000151845.1 Pteropus vampyrus | reverse complement strand
CATTGATCACTGCTTAATTAACTTAAGGAAAAAGCAAGTCCAGGATCTTTATATAAATGCCACATAGAAACATCTTGCCTCGTGTTTCTGTTACTCAGACATGAGTAGCTTTTTGTTTAGGGAAATTTGAACATAGAAAATAAAAAATGACTTTCATTTAATTTTATGGGGAGATAAAACTGTACTGTTCCTTGTCATTTAGAAGCAATTACTATGGGTGTAGAGCCATGAACTGACTCTGAAGGCTGATGAGGGTCAAGAGAAAAGGGCTTCTTATTCAGATGCATAATTTCGTAATAATGATGCTGACATTTCATTGGGGATGGAACTACATGAAATCCAAAAAAAAATAAATAAATAAAGTTAGAATGCCAAAGGAATCAAATGAATAATATTCCTAATAATTAGGCAATAACAAATTCATCACCTATCTATTAATTATTTATAATTAGTCTTTAAGTACTAATTATACATTGTCATTAAGTGCTCTGTCATTTCTCTCCAACTTGGCCAAATGATGTGTCAGAACAGGCGATTCGTAGGCACTGCGGGAGGAGAGAGAAGAGAAAAGGCCAGTTTCTACCACATAAAAATAATTTTCTGGACAGCACGTGTCTCTGAAGATTTAGAAGGAATGCTTGGATTTTGCTGTTCCATCCGTCATGCGTTAAAGTGGTATGTAGGGTGCATTAACGTCAGCTGAAGAAATTTTGCATCTGAAGAGAAATCAGTGCACTCACACTAATGAAGACTAGGACTGCGCAACCCGACTGCAGCCTGGGAGGATGCCAGCATGTCAGCGTGACAGGTGGTGCTCCAGGTGCCTAAAGTGGCAAACGCAGAAAGGCTGGATGCTTCCCAGCTAATGGACCATCGGGTAGGTGTGCCAACGCGCAGCCTTTGAAAATGAACCTCACACAAGGCCCTCCAATTCCCTGGGCTGATTTAATGCAGCAGCTTTGTTGTAAATGATGAAGGCATACATTTGAGAGAGAAAGACTTTCTGCAAAATGTTCAAGAGAAAAAAAGTGGCTTGAAAAACAAAAAATATAGTCTAACAGTATTTAATTTTATGGTATTACTACTTTAAGACGTGATAGATAATGGATTAGATACAACTTCTCCATTCCTAACATGAAAATCTCTTGCAATTTATTTCAACAGAAGCGATCACGGGTTATTTAAAATGACTATTTTCAAAAGAATTCTACACATTGTTTTCATGAAATAATCTATAAAGATTTTTCAACTCCCTTTCCTTGGAAACAATGTACCCCTGGATAATTTCTCAAGATAATAAATATCTTAATACTTATTAAAAAGATAGGAGATTATAAAAGTATTTATAATCTCCTATCTTTTTAATAAGTATTAAAAATACTCAAATCTTATTTTCTACTCACAAAATTGTTTGATTTCTATGTATAACTCATTTTTACTCTTTGCTCAAATATAACAAGAAAAAAATTGACTACAATACTACTGGAATGAGGAACTACATTTTATAAAATTCCAATGACATTACTTTGCTCTGGGACAATTTAAAAAATAATTTTCAAATAGTTTAAGACTCATAAGGATTTGCAAAAATAATACAGAGACTTCCTGCGTGGTGCCCCTCACTCCACTTCCCACAATGATAATCTCTTAATCTTTTACATAGCTATTGTCCATGGTAAAAACCATAATATTGAGATTGGTATAATACTATCAAAACTGGTACAGACCTTAGTGAGATTATTCGTTTTCTTTTAGCATGCTCTCATTTTTTTGGGGGGGGGGGAGGGGGGATATATAGCTCTATGAGATTTAAGCATATGTATGCATTGGATTAATCATCATCAAAATCAAGACAGACCTAGTACATCACCTCGGACAAAGTCTTTTGCATTATTCCTTGATGGCCGCAAGCTTTCCCACAGCTCTCATCCCTGACAGCCACTGTCCTATTGTCTATCTCTATAATTTTGTCATTTTAAAAGTGATACACCAAAGAATGACATAGTATGTAAATGGCTGATTTTTTCTTTCTCTCTCAGCATAATTCTTTTGAGATTCATCCAAGTTACTATGTATATTTAGGTGGCTCAACATTCCTATTTATCCAAAAAGTTGACATCTGTTTTCCAGCCCTCCAAAAATTACAGCTAGAAGGAACCAGTTATTGGTTTCACACAATCAAACCATGTCAAGAGGAGCATATGGATTTAGGGAACTCAGTTCTCACTTGGAAAGAAAAGAGATAGACAGGAAATGGCCTAGACACATGTAGCTCCCTCTTGTCTGGTTGGAGATTTGGGTGTTTATCCTCAGATGGATGGAGACAGTTTAAGGAGGAGAGCGTCATCATCGCGTTTGCGTGTTAGGATCGCCGACAGTCTGCGGAGAATAGTCTGGAGGGAGAGCGAGGGAAGCAGGGGTGAGAAAAACAGGACCACAGACAAAGGCAGGTAGGTCCCACCTTCCCTGACAGAGCCACCTGCGACGCGGAGCATCCAGCGGGCCCCTGGGCTTGGCGGAAGGCTGTGCGATTGGCGAGGTTTGCTGTGGGCGCACACATTTACCACGTTTGTCACTCCCGGACTAGGAAAACCAGCGTCCTCTCTGACTGCCACGGTCTCGATTGAGTGCTAGTCACTCAAATGGTGGAACACCCTTCCGTGGTCCACGGACCCACGGTTAGGAGTCTCCACAGCACATGATATAACCGGGAGTTTTCCGAGGAGATTTTGAGGCTGACATAGTGGTTATAAACACTTTGCCTTTTCCCCTTACTTCTTCACAAGATATTTGCTTTTAATTCTCAAACTCTTTAGAGACTAGGTTTGCACACTTAGAGCAACTGAACAGAGACTTACAAACCCATCTAGATTTTCAGCGTGATTCAGAGAGGACAGCGATGATTATCATTATAAAAACCAAACTGCAAAAATGATCGTGAAAGCAAAGAAATTCTCCAATTTGGGCTCATTTCATAATTA
>NW_011888971.1:671439-683636 GCF_000151845.1 Pteropus vampyrus | reverse complement strand
GAGGAACTACATTTTATAAAATTCCAATGACATTACTTTGCTCTGGGACAATTTAAAAAATAATTTTCAAATAGTTTAAGACTCATAAGGATTTGCAAAAATAATACAGAGACTTCCTGCGTGGTGCCCCTCACTCCACTTCCCACAATGATAATCTCTTAATCTTTTACATAGCTATTGTCCATGGTAAAAACCATAATATCGAGATTGGTATAATACTATCAAAACTGGTACAGACCTTAGTGAGATTATTCGTTTTCTTTTAGCATGCTCTCATTTTTTTGGGGGGGGGGGAGGGGGGATATATAGCTCTATGAGATTTAAGCATATATATGCATTGGATTAATCATCATCAAAATCAAGACAGACCTAGTACATCACCTCGGACAAAGTCTTTTGCATTATTCCTTGATGGCCGCAAGCTTTCCCACAGCTCTCATCCCTGACAGCCACTGTCCTATTGTCTATCTCTATAATTTTGTCATTTTAAAAGTGATACACCAAAGAATGACATAGTATGTAAATGGCTGATTTTTTCTTTCTCTCTCAGCATAATTCTTTTGAGATTCATCCAAGTTACTATGTATATTTAGGTGGCTCAACATTCCTATTTATCCAAAAAGTTGACATCTGTTTTCCAGCCCTCCAAAAATTACAGCTAGAAGGAACCAGTTATTGGTTTCACACAATCAAACCATGTCAAGAGGAGCATATGGATTTAGGGAACTCAGTTCTCACTTGGAAAGAAAAGAGATAGACAGGAAATGGCCTAGACACATGTAGCTCCCTCTTGTCTGGTTGGAGATTTGGGTGTTTATCCTCAGATGGATGGAGACAGTTTAAGGAGGAGAGCGTCATCATCGCGTTTGCGTGTTAGGATCGCCGACAGTCTGCGGAGAATAGTCTGGAGGGAGAGCGAGGGAAGCAGGGGTGAGAAAAACAGGACCACAGACAAAGGCAGGTAGGTCCCACCTTCCCTGACAGAGCCACCTGCGACGCGGAGCATCCAGCGGGCCCCTGGGCTTGGCGGAAGGCTGTGCGATTGGCGAGGTTTGCTGTGGGCGCACACATTTACCACGTTTGTCACTCCCGGACTAGGAAAACCAGCGTCCTCTCTGACTGCCACGGTCTCGATTGAGTGCTAGTCACTCAAATGGTGGAACACCCTTCCGTGGTCCACGGACCCACGGTTAGGAGTCTCCACAGCACATGATATAACCGGGAGTTTTCCGAGGAGATTTTGAGGCTGACATAGTGGTTATAAACACTTTGCCTTTTCCCCTTACTTCTTCACAAGATATTTGCTTTTAATTCTCAAACTCTTTAGAGACTAGGTTTGCACACTTAGAGCAACTGAACAGAGACTTACAAACCCATCTAGATTTTCAGCGTGATTCAGAGAGGACAGCGATGATTATCATTATAAAAACCAAACTGCAAAAATGATCGTGAAAGCAAAGAAATTCTCCAATTTGGGCTCATTTCATAATTAGCAGTTGAACAGGATGATATTCTCAGTTGGGAAAAACTCAGTTGAGAATTATACTCAGCAAATACAATTCTATTTGTATTTCTAAGTCTACTTAAATCTTTTTTTCAATGTTGAAATTTATCGATAAATTAACGTGTTCTAGTTGTTATAATTCTGTTTAAATTGAATGATTTTTGCATTTCATATCTTTTTTTTCTAAAATAATGTTTACTGTTAGTTCTAATTATGACTCACAGATATCAGAATAGAAGTTTAAAGACATTATTATTTAAGCTAAGTGAATTTCTTTGCTTTAAACGTGATTTGCAACGGGAGTTGGGAGTGCAGGAGATGGGAAGATGCTCCCTCCCAGAGAACCATTAACAATGTCTGGAGACACTTTTGGTTGTCACAACTCGGGACAAGGGGATGCTACTGTCATTTATCGGGTAGAAGCCAGAAATGGCGAAATGTCCTACAACACATGGGGTGACTCGAAATGTTAACAGTGTCAAAATGGAGAAGCCGTGCCCTAGCGTTAACAGCCATGACCTCTCTCTGTGGTCGAAGTTAGGGTTCAGATATCCACGTGGTTAGGTATTGTATTAGTCTGCTCAGGCTGGGTGACTAAAACAGCGGGTTTTTTTTTTTTCCCGTTTTTGGGGGCTGGAAGTCGATATCAGGGTGCCAGCGGGGCTGGTTTCTGGGGAGAACTGTCTTCCACATGGCTGCCTTCTGGCTGTGCCTTCACATGATGGAGAGAGAGGAAGCAAGCCTTCTGGCATCTCTGCTTACACAGGCACTAATCTCATCATGGGGACCCATCCTCATCACCTCGGCTAAACCCAATGATTTCCCAAAGGCTGCGTCTCCAAATGCCATCACACAGAGCTTAGAGTTTCAACATATGAATTTGGGGGTGGGGATACTACTCAGTCCGCAGCAGTAATTAAAGCAAAATATTTAAATCTGTAATAATATGATAAATTAAAGCAAATCTGTCATTTAATAGTACCTTGAAAATCATGAATAAATTGAAAATAATGAGTACCTAATAAATATATGCACTTCAGTTCAAGCATAAATATGACAAATACATAAACCCCAGAAAGACTAAATTACGTTTTCGGACGATGATATAATTGAGTACTTCAGACAACAGAAAGGTTAATTCATCTGTGAAGAAAGACCTGAACGTTTGTTAAAACCAAGATCTTGAAAAATATGGGTTATTTATCAACCCCAAGCTTTTTATATAAATTAAGAGATTTTAAAACAAGCTATAAACTTGAACTTTTCTGTACACATAAATATTTCCAGCGTGGTCACCTCTCTGCCAGGCTGAGAATGTGTAACAGAGTCTTCCCTTCGAGAATCCAGCTACTGCTTCGAAATCTGGCTTAAGATTCCTCTAACTAACGCAGTATAAGACTGATTTCTTTTCCCATAATATAGATACCACTACCTGAGTTTTTCATCCCATTAATGTTAATATTTTATGAACCACTGAACAGATAAATTGAAAAGGGAAAGAAAACTTCTCCAGAAAGTGGCAAAATCGTCATTTCATTAGGGAACATAGGAATTTTCAGGATGTTTCTGAAAAATTTCTTCTCTGAACGGATTTCCTTATTAGTTTATATCCTTTTGACTTGAGCTAGCTCAAGTGAACGAAAACAGGATACACAGAATGACACACTCTGTTTTTGCACAGAGTAATGTGTATCTGCTTCCCTAGGAAGCTAATTGCTTCCACTTCGCTTGCTTAGCCTCCTAAAAATATTACCTGCATTTTACATTTTTAAAACCTCCCTTTTCTCTAACTAACTTTCCCTCTGCTACTGTCCCGCTCATCTTAATGTCCCCAACCAAACCGCAGGAAGGCCTGTCTACAACTCCTGGCTCTCTCTCTGCATTTCCTACTCCATCCACTCT
This sequence comes from Pteropus vampyrus, assembly GCF_000151845.1. Classification (NCBI taxonomy): domain Eukaryota; kingdom Metazoa; phylum Chordata; class Mammalia; order Chiroptera; family Pteropodidae; genus Pteropus; species Pteropus vampyrus. Next base: position 680,230 of record NW_011888971.1, on the reverse strand, counting down.
CAAGTCCCTCTTCCCAACGGAGCCACTCGACCTTAGGTCACCCCGTGTCATTACAGCCCCGGGGGGCACTTTTCTTCCTTCAGCCTCGGCCACTTGGCCCCTTCCTCCCACTCGTCTGTGGACCCCGTGTCCGTTACTCACCCCGCCCCTTCGTCCTTTGCTTCTCTGTCATCAATAGTGGTTGAAATTCCAAAGGCTCTCCTGTCCCTAGGCACTGTGTCCGGTCTCAGGAAAGGCTCTTGCTTTTTTCACTGTCACCGAGTGCTGAGAGTTCTCGAACACACGCTGTCACGCCAGGATGCTCAGCGGCGGACACTCGGCCAGCATCCCAGTCCGTTCCCACCCAGTCTGTCGGGTCGCCACCTCATCATTTCTGCCCGCTGCGGCTACCACTACGCACCTACCGGTCAGGAACCCCGGGTTCCCTATGCGACAGGGAGGGGGGGCAGTTTTCCTTCGCCCAAGACGGAGACCGAGACGCGCTCTGCCATCGCGGGGCTCTCAGGTGCTGCCCTGGTCGCACGCGTCCGTGTGGATGCGGTGGCAACGAGGCAGTGGGCGTCTCAGTGTACACCCCGCACAGCTAAGGGGGCTGCGTTGTTCCCTGCTTCTCCCTCACGCCAAAGCTCCAACGAGCATCAGGCGCGTTCAGCTCCCCTTCGGAATCTCCGTCGCATCTGTCCACGCTTCCCATCCCATTCTCGGTAGGGGTCACCTTTTTCCTGGACTACGGAGCCAGCTCTCCCACTTGCCTCATGCCTCCAGTCCTGTCACTCTAGTCTCTGTGACCGGAGACCTTTGTGAACATAATGACAGTACTTAAGTTCTTGAAGGGCCTCCCATCACTCCGGAGGTGATATGCAAACTAGCAGGCTCGCCAAGTCCCCAGACAGACGGGCCCTTCCTCCCTTATCGTCACCACTCTCCCTCTCTAGGGTTTGCATTTGCTGACCTTATGTCACCTCTGTCATGTCCTTCCCCTGGGACAGTCTCCCCCGCTCACGTCCTTCACCCACAGTTCAGGTGTCAGTGTAAAGAGCACTTTATTCGGACTCCGTTCTCTGATTTCCAGACCAGGCACAGTTGGCTCTGCTTCTATCTCTCAGTTCCCGGCGCTTCTGCACAACAGGGCTGAGCTCTACAGTGATTCCGGGTTTCAACATCTCGCTCCCCAGAAGGCAGATGTCTTGTTCACTCGCGTAACTCCAGCGTCCAGTGCAACGCTTGGCACATAGTAGGTGCTTAACGAATCACCGGTTTGATTGAATATGTTGTGTTCTTTCCTTAGCACCTCGATTTGTGTGAAAAACGCAGAAATAAAAACCTTAAATATTTTAAGATGCTGTAATTTCCAAGATATTATTCTGATGGCTCAAAGTGTCTTTTCCTGAAAAAGAATGAAATAACTTTAAAATATTAAAAATAGGTTGGTTTTTTTTTTTAAGTTAACATTTACCACCTCCAAACTGCAGTCTGCCATAATGTCAGTGATTTTTGCTCATGCAGAGAATCGTGTGACAGCTTTTCTGAGGAAGATAAAGTGGTATCCTTTTTTATTTCAAAAATGTGCTTCCCATTGAAACCTGTGAGATTAACTTTCCCCGAGGGAGGAAAATCTAGATTAATAAATAAAAAGACTCATCATTTATAAACGTTGTGAATTTTAACATATTTTTACTGTAGGCTGCAGACATCTGACGTTATGGTGACACATATGGCATGTTCCCCCGAGGTTGTTTTGTTTCGTTTTGTTTTTCCTGTCCAGGGGGAAATTTGTATTTTGTGACACCTTCTCTCTCTCATTTCCTTCATAAACCATGCTCAGAATCCACACACGAACAAACATAAAAATTGCATCCTTGCTGAATATTGGGTTTTAAAGCGGGACATAATATACCTGCCTTAAGATGTAATAAAGCATTTCCCAAATAAAGATGATTTTTTAATTTAAAATCCTTGGGTAATTATATTGACTTGTCAATAAAGACCGGAGCCAATCACGTGTTATCCGAATCAAGTGCGTATGTATTTGGATGCCTCGTTTGGATCCTGACATTATTTTATCTCATATATTTTGATGAGAGCTTGTTAGATACCCAGGCTAGCTGGACGTTTTAAGCTCAGAATTGTCCTGGCCATAGCATTGTGTGGTAAGGACCGGCTCTGTGTTCAAGTCAAGGCTGCAGGTACCCAAAAGGCACGGGGACCTAGGGTCACAGTAATTACTCCAGAAATTTATAAAACGAGGAGTGATTAGGGCTGGAATAAGAAGAAAAGGCTTTTGAAAGGTGGAGAATCTGCAGAGTGTCCTCAAGTCACACGGTCCTGGAACTTTGTAGATACTGCCCCTCAACGAGTACTCTAGTCTAGACAGGCCAGCCAAACCTCCTCCCTGGATGCCTCAAGAATTTTTGCTTGAAGTTTAATCACTTAACTTGACTATGTGCCTGTATTTAGCATTCTGAATCAAAATCCGTGGAGTATGATGTTATCAATTGATGAGTTGAGTCAGTATTTTATAATTCCTGGAGGAAATGTTAATGTTTAAGAACATGTTTCGTTTGCTGAAATCTATAGTTTAGGAATAAGAATTGCCATATGCCTTCCATATCTATTCATACTTTATAATTTATTTGTTATTTTCATGTATATTCTATTATTATCTCAAATCTTTCCTCTATGTTAGTGACTTTATACGTAATAAGACTAACCTGTTACTTGATCTGATTCATTATTTTCACCCATAATCATGACGTTCTAATTCTAATTTTATTTCTTTCATTGGAAATCTTCCTTTAATTTCATTTCCCTACGATCTCATATCTAAGTTCCTTTTAGTGTGAATGTTTTTGTTGAGTTTTATGTCATGAAACAATTAGGAACATTTTTTTTTCATTCTGAGCTTTCTTCTAATTGGTCATGTCACCTCCTGTCCCCTGCGATGCCTATTTTGCTATTTTGCTGTGTCCAGCATCTGCGTATTCGGCTCTCTACCTTGTTTGTGATGCTCCAGTCTGGGCAGACATCCTCCTGGTTCTCTCGAGGTCGTATGCCGACCTCCTGACTCTCTTCCCATCCAATTGGGTGGCAGTTTATTTTCTCTTCAGAAGTGAGGTGCCCTTGTATGTCGCCCATGGGACGACCGGGGTGCTGGAGATGAGGGAGCCCACTGTGCTGGTCTCCTCTTTACTTAGATCCCTTGGCCTCGGTCTTCTCCTTTGAGTTTGTTAAATGTCATAGATCAGGGTCATTACCACATATTATGCTGTGTGTATGCGGAAATGTGGGTGTGCTCCCCATGGGTAATACCCTCATATTGCAGTTTATTTCTCAATGCACAAGGAGCTATCGTGTCTCCAGTCAGAGGACAGTAGTCTCTTTGTCCACCTTTTTTTTAACTTTGCCCGTTTCCCCCCAATCTGAAGAGGAAAAACTTAATCACAAACCTTCAATTAGATGATGTCCGCGTCCGATGTGTCAGTGAGCACTGCTGAGGTCTGAGCAACTCAGAGCTCGGCTCTGTGACCTGCATGGGGCTGGGCTCAGGGAGGAAGCCAGGCTGCCTTATTTGCTCCTCATCGGGCGTCTTCCTCCTCTCCCTGGCCATGCTTTAAGAAAACTATTATTGTCGACATGTGGTTATGTCCCTTCCCTGGTTCAGCTGCCGTAGGTGAAATATATTTTTCTCATTAACCTTATCTCATTCAGCGACATCCTTCATAAATAGCTCGACATAGAGAAGGAGCCATAAACCCCATCTAAAGGACTAATAATACCTACTCTGAAATAAGGCAAGGCTCGGGAGGAGCAAACGAGTCTGCGGAGACAGATTTATGCCTATTAGAAGGCCTTTTTTCATACAATCTCGCGAAAGCTTTCTTCAGTGAGCGTTCATACTCCGATATTTCTCATATCATTTAAGATGAAAATTTCTATTTCAGGAGCTAAAGGTGCACAGCCTCATCTCAGTGTTATAAACTGAGAGTGTCCTACCATGATGATATATGTCATTAACTGGTGGCTAAAAAGAACAGAAACTTTTGCCAAGATAAGCAGCCCCACAGGAGTTTTGCTACGGTTCAGTAGTTAGCGGGAATGTCATTTTTTTCCCGACTTCCTTGCCATTATGCAATATAAAAGTGACATAGAATCCGCACAGACGATCCACACAGCGTGTGTTTTAATGCACGAAGCATAAATCATGAGCTACAAGGCACAGGTAATATGCGTGGATCCACCTACAGGTATTGTTCATTAAGGGCAATTAGCAGCAGTACAGGCAGGTTATTCGGGACAATGACAAGAATAAACACCTCTCACACTTTAGTCAGTGGCTGATCTCTGAAAGGGAATGGGGGTGAGCTCCCCCCGACTCCCAGTCAGCCCAGGCACACCGAACATTTTATTTCACAAGGGACAGAAAAATGACATAGAAGGAAAATCTACAGGACAACAGTCTCAAAGACTGGGTGATCTGGACACGCCAGAGGGTCTCAGGACTCCCAGATGGCGGCCGATAAGTTCAGAGGCGGTGGGTATCAACCACCACTCTCACGGTCTCCAGTCATCCCTGGGAAAATTAGTGTACGTAGCACTTCATCGATGAGTTCCGTGGTTCTAGCTGCTTCTTCGTTCATACACTATTTACTGCTCCCCACTCCAGTGGTTGGAAGTTTCCAACATCTTCCATTGAGGAGCCGCAGAAATCTGAGCTGAGTCATAAAATAAGAACGGACATAATAAGCGGTCATGTGAATAAAAGCCTTCAACTTGTTCTTTCCGTCAGCCCAGGTCGTTGTGCTTAAATACAGTCACAATGCACCAGGTAGGGTGTGGGCTCCAGGCGGAGATGTACTGGGTTCAAATCCCGGCTCTGCTTGTTATCAGCAACATGTTCTCTGCCAGCTGAGCTGTCTGCTCTAATATCTAATCACATCTACTGCCCAGGGCTGTTCAGAGCGTAAGTGATCTAATGCGTCACTCTCTGAGCCACGTCTGGTTCAGAAAAGCACGCATATTCATCAGCTGTTCTTTTTCCCCACTTGCCAGGACCCATTCTAGAAAATAGGAATATAGTAATCAACAAAAGAGGCAGAGTCCTTGTCTCTATGAAATTTAATTCTGCTGCATGAAGGAGACCATGAATAACTTTGAAAAGTAAACAAAGTATTTATGATTGCAAAAAAAGGGAAAATATAATATGAAAAAAAATATACATCTGGGTAACGTGAGAGTGACCTAAACGTAGGAATGGGGCTGAGGGATCTGCCTTAGACTGAGTTATTGAGAAGACCTCTCTTCAAGGGCAGCCTGTGGCCTGAGAACCCAATGGCATGCCAGAACCTGCCACATAAGCGCCGGATGGGGACAATCCCAGGCAGAAGGAACTGGGGCGGTAAGGCCACACGGCGGCCCTCTGAAATGTATGAAGATGCCCATATGCCTGGAACATGGTGACATCGGCGGGGTACGAAGCGAACGAAGGTCAGAAGGTCAGACAGAGGCCGGTTGACATAGACCTGTGATTGCCATGGCGACGAGTTAGTAGTTCATTCTAGGTGCGATCAGAAGCCTGCGAGGCTTTTCGGCTGGTGAATTATATGATCTGATTAACATTTTCGAAATGTCATTCTGGATGCCGCGTGGAGGAGAGACTGCAGGGGCAGCAAGAGCGGAAGCAGAGAGCCTTTCCCGTCGGGGGTCTGGGTTAGAGACAGCGGACCAGAGAGACAACAGCGAGGACGCAGAAAGACGGTCAATTCGGGGCCTGACCGAGGGAGGGCGCTGCAGGCTTAGAAGCGGGTGGGTGATGTACGGTGAACCAAGGGTGGGATCTGAGCGACGAAGTGGGTGCTGTGTCACTTCAGACGGGCGAACAGAGGACAAGGCCGGTGTCTGCGTCATGAGTTACACGTGGGAGGCGTCGACTGCGGCACACTCATCTGACGTCCAAGGACAGAGCAGGTGCACAGTCGTTGGTAAAAGACTAGGGTTCCAGGTTCGTGAGGCACTGGCCCGTGATGGATTTGAACCATGGCATTGAGAAAGCACACGGGCAGAGAAGGGGGGCCCCAGGCAGGTCGGAAGAGGGGAAAAAAGCCAGCAAGTGAGATCGGGAAGAAAGAATAAGGAGAAAGGCGAAAAAAAAAAAAATGAGGAGGGTGTTTTGTGACAGAACCCAAGAGAGAAAATTATTTCAAGAAAGAGTTCTGCTGTGTCGAAAGTGAATAAGCTGAGGACAGGGAAGTAACCACTGGATGTGACAATATGGCGGTCATTTGAAATGTTGACAAGAATCCTGTCTTGAAGAAAGTATGTCCTTCCAGTGATCTTATAAGTGAAATGCTATCTCATCATAAATGAGTCTCGTTGAGCGTACCACACCTAAGCCGGAGCTCTTTATTTTATCTACATGTTCCCTTCATCAAGTTATCAACTGGGACAAAAGTTACAAATATTACTGGCTATGCCACCACCTCGATGGACCAGAACCTTGCATGTGAGCTGCCTTCAGCTTCTACCACTTAACATTAAAGTATACACTAAATGAAAGTAAGATCATTTTTTAAAATTCTCATAAATTCAGTCTTGCTAGATTATTAATAATAGTTTTAGTTTATCCTTACCCTAATTTATACTCCTCTCCACCCATATTTATGCACTTGGTCCATTTTTCATACTATTAGATTTTTAAATTCATATATTAAAATCTGCTTGTCCTCGTTGGTATAGAATTGAATTTATACCATCGATCACATTTCTCCATACGGGATGCCCAGTCCTCCATCAATTTACAGACAGCCTTGCTTTTTCCCCCCCTTTCATCTGCATCTTAATTTTATTATCTTTTCTACATGGGTCGTAACTCAAATACATGTAATTCTAATCTACTTCTTATGTACTATATACTTATATGTAAACAACTAAATAAGTGACCTTACCTAAAAACCCTTCATAAAAGAAACTTACCATAAACGAATATAAATCTATTAACTTATTACATTTTATGCTCTGAATGTTCCTCCCTACCCCAGTTCACACGTTGAAGTCTTAACCCACAGGTGACCACTGGCTTGTAGGGGGTAATTAAAGTTAAATGAGATCATATTGGTAGGGTCCTAATCCAACAGGATGGCTGGCCTTATACAAAGAGAGAGAGAGAGATCTTTCCTCTCTCTCTAAGCATGCACACTGAGGAAAAGCCACATGAGCACACAGCAAGGCAGTGGCCATCTGCAGGCCAGGAAGAGGCTCTCACTGGAACCTGACTGTGCTGGCAGCCTGACCTTGGACTTGCAGCCTGCAGAGCTGTGAGAAATCGATGTCTGTTGTTTAAACCATCCAGTCCATGGGATTTTGTTCCGGAGGCCGAGCAGACTAAGACACTAGGTATATGTAAATACTGAGCAGATGACATTTTTGATTCACACGTTTCATATAAATATATAATTCATATATACATTTTCATTGCAAATTTGCTTTTGAGAAAAATCTATATTGATATGTACATAACATGTACTACTTTGCATTGTCCTATGATATCGGGCATTATTTGTTTGTTAATTTATTCATAGGTCTAGGCTTTTCCATTTTTCATTATTACAAACAATAATGAAATTAGCCTTCTTTAGATGTCTTTTGAACTTACATGAATTTCCATAAGGAGAGTAATCTGATATCGAGGCTTGGCTGGGGGGTCCTCGCGGTTTATGCCTCTGCTGTAAACCGGATATTATTTTCCAGCACCTATTTTATTCCATTATGCACAATGAATTATCCATTCAGAGTTCCTTTGGTGATGGAACCGCTGGGTTTTAAGTTAAATATATACTCCAGTTACCAAATGCTTGGATTTTTCTTCAAAACTGCTGTAGTAAAACTTTGTTTCCATTTAGCAAGAGGGAGATATAAAGTGTTATTTCAGTGTTCAATGTACTGTCCTCTGATTATTATTAAGTAAATGAGATGATGCTTAAACTTAGTAGGTATTTTTAAACTATGGTTCGCCTTTTCAGATTTATTGACAACTTATTTACTTGATCATGTTTTGTTATTCATGTTGATTTTAGGAGTTACTTGGGTATTTTAGATAAGTCAATGGTCAATTATATAAGAAACAAATAGAAATTCCTGGTTAATCATTTCTGTTATTTTTTTTCAATTATAATGTACCAAATCTATAAAGATTTTCATTTTAGATATGTTTACTCAATACCGTTATGAAAAGAAAAATAAATAACCCTCACGAGGAATAGGAGAAAAAAGGCAAACATCATTATCTGCAGGATATTTTTAAAATATACATATAAAATTCAGAAGAATCAACGGAAAGGCTAATGATAAAATGTGCATACAGAGTGGCTCCAAAGATCAAAAGAAATCTAAGTCAACTTAGAAAATGAAATTAGAAAGTGCAAGAAAATAGTGTTTGTACAAACATTAGATTATAACATAGCCAGGAATTACCCTAGGTTTATTGGCTCTTTAGAGAGTAAGTTTCAATTAAAAGAGTAAATAAATGATGCACAAACATTGTAATGACATCTATCTTTCCCAAACCAAACAACAACAGCAAAAATGTGACTCTGACAGAAACCTAAAAGATTTTGGGGCGGATTGGACAGTTTTCAAATTTATGACAGTGCAAATCTCTCTAGATTTATACACCAATTCTGAAAAAGAAAAAGACAGGGCTTATTCTACTATATAGAAGATATTACAAAGCCAAACTCTGGCACTTTCAAAGATACTGATAAATAGACCGATATAAAAAGAGAATTTTTCTAGATTG
>NW_011888971.1:668150-669734 GCF_000151845.1 Pteropus vampyrus | reverse complement strand
CAGCGTCATGCCGGGTGCTGGCGACACAGCCCGGAGAGCATCCTTGCCGCCTTCGAGAAGCTTCCGTTCTACTGCTGCTAGCTATTTCAGCACAAGCAGTTCCGTCTTGTGTCACAGGCGGGGGACACATGAAATTCGGTGGTTCCTAGTCCCTTCAGGACCTGCGACGAAGTTGTCCGCGACAGAAACGGACGAGAAAGCAGACCTCGGGAAGCTCGGTGGCCCCGTAGGGCCTCGGCCACTGAGACGGCAGGGTAAGCACCTTGTCTCTCCACTCTGACTCTGCCTTGGGCTGCGACCATTTCGGAAGGTTGTCTGTGAGAAGAATCTGCAAACGATGGCGAATCTCTATGTAACGCTCACGTACGGTTCACGGGAATTTCTCTCCTCTTTGGAACCACTAGGGCGCTATTCATACGTCTCCTGACCGCTCAGGGGTCTCTGGAACATTCTCAGCACTTTGAATCTGACTGCTGCTTTCACAGTGCTGAGTCACAGAAATACTAATTAAACAGTAAGAGTCACCGAAAGTCACATAGGAGGCATCTTGGCCAAGCTTGAAGAGAATGGCTTCATCTCTGCTGGAACAATATCTAGTTAGAAGACTTTGCTCTCCATTTTATTTCGTATCTTATGTCGTTATTGTCAATGTTTTTCATTAAATAAAATAACGAATGGATCAAAATGTCTAAATTATCGTTCTGTTTTTGATTTCAGGTTTATAGAGCACTTTCATTAAAATAACTACATTAATTATTTTATAGAGATAAAGCAAAATTTCCAATGAAAAGCTTAGCAATTAAAAAGACATGTATGTGAGTACAAGCACCTTGAGTCCATTTTCCATTCTCTTCGAATTAACTTGGGATAAATTAATTGCTCCGGCGTCCTGCTAGGCGAAGAAGCCCCTTGCTCATTACTCTGTTTTGCCCTCTCTCCTTCCTATTGTCGCTGCAAAACCTTGAGTCTTAAAATAGACACTAATTATTTTCCACCTTTAGCCCTCGCTGTTCAAAGCGGAGCGTGATGTTTTGCCTGTGACATTAGTACAGCTCATTAGAGTTACATGGAATGAATGAACTCACAAGAACAAAGATTTTGTGCTCGGGGTTAAAGCTGACTAAATAATAATATCTCTGCTAAATAAGAGTTTCAGGGCCAATATCAATATAATAATAATAATTATTAAAATCGAATGAAAAAGTATAACATTGGTACTATGTCATAAATCAGTGGCGTGAGCAAATAAGCATATCGAATAGAAAGTTAGCATAAACCTCTGTTAAATCAAGTGGAAAATACAAAAAGATGGCTTTCAAAATATTGCTGCCAATCCTGAGAAGGGCAGGGCCAGAAAAGAAAGCCTCTTTCTTAAGGCTTGAGAAAGAGGTCCATCTCTTTCTTAAGTGTGAAGACAAAAAACAATAAACAATGTACTAACAAACTAAGTTACTAGTTAAAACAAATAAGGAAAACACACATGATCAATCTGGGTTTATCCTGGAAATTCAAGTTTGATTTAACAAATTAAATCAAATTATTTTAAATTGAAAAATAATTAATTGCTAAATTAATTATCCAACA
>NW_011888971.1:664274-667000 GCF_000151845.1 Pteropus vampyrus | reverse complement strand
AGAGAGAAATACTCTCTTGTGTGATCTGCTTGCAAAGTTATTTTCCAATTTAATATTAAAAATGAATTCTTTTTATTTTCTTATAATACATTTATAGCGACGCTGTTTTATGTTTACCCCTTGGATGTTTCTGGAAATTTTTTGTGATTCCCTTATTATAACTGTCTTGAAATATCACCTTTATGATAAATTGCTTACATATGTGTATATATATGACTTGTTAATATTACATACTATATTTCAATGATTGACTTACATGTTTTTACATCACTCTCGTAATGCTTAATTTCTCTGGATACATAATGTGCCTTGCTACTTGATAAGGCAAATCCCCTTATTGTTCTGCATAGTTTTGTTTATTCTTAGGGATTCTTTTTTCCAGGTAAATTAAATTACTTGGTAAATTAATTATCAAGTTAAACAAAATTTAATTATCAAGGTAAATAAAAGAACTCTTGGGAAATCTGCTGATTTTATAATTGTGGCAGGATTGTTCTCTTTTCGTTCTGGAGTCTGCCTGAACTGGAAGCCTGTGTTCCTCTCCGTGAATTCGGGGTGCAGAGAGCTTTTACAGTTTAATATTTTTGAACAAGAGGTTCTCAACATTCCCTGGGCTTGCTTTTAGATGTTCTGCAGGCTTTTTTGGTAACTATTGTTTGCAGGACAACTTTCTTCTTCTTATAATATCCAAATGGTTACTCTTTTATAAAACCTTGCTTCTTTTTTACTCCTGACCCCTGCCAACCCACCGAGGCTGAGAGTCTCAGGGTGTATTATCAAGGTCGCCGCTGTAGGGCACAGGCACTGGACTGCATCAGGACCTACGGAGACACATACAGGAGAGAGGGGACCCAATTTAGGAACCAAAGGCATTTCGCTTCTTCCAAGGATAAACTTCAAAACTGGAGCATCGTCTGGCTACAGGTACGTGTATGCCTACAAGACTAGACTTCGGGTGCCAGCACACAACGCAATATACAAGACTGTCGTTTCGCATTATCGCTGAGTTTAATTTCACTGTGAGGCTACTATACTATACACAGCCTACCTCCACTGGCTTCTCTTTTCTCGATGAACAAAATTTAACAAAATTAAATTACGTTACAAAATTTAATTCGCACCTTTGCTTTTAGTTGAAGTAAATTTCTTTTTAGGCCTGTCTGATTTTGGATCCTACCCACGCAGCCACGGCGCTCAACTCGCTCAACTCGACTGGGGCTGCAAGCTGTCAATGGGTGGATTTCCCTGTTTTCTGTCTTTGGAAATCAAATTTCAAATACCAAAGAAAAAAATTAAAAGCAAGTACTTAATGACAAACCTAAAGAGACCCAAACATAAAAAGCGACCTAATCATGGATATGCGCAAGGCGAGAAGAAACTCTTTTTACTCAGTTTTGGAAGTAGCGACTGACAGACAGCTCAGGGCTCCTCCCAGCGGGGGCTCTCCAGGGAATGAATTTCCTTCAATTAAAGACAAGGCGGCAGGGAGTGACAGATGCCTTGGCAACAGCGGGCAGCTTGAAAGTCACTAAACTGTGGCTAAGCATTTACTGCCTCCCTTCACAGAGTTCGGAGGGGACTTCATTTCTGGGGCCTTTTCTCCTTCTTTCTACACTTTCCCGAGTTAGACCTGAGTTTCAGCAATCATTTTCAGGCCTTCTACAATTCTCTGGCGGGCAAAACAGCTAAGAAAATATCTGTGTCCATCATAAAAATAAATCTAGAAAACACCGGAGTCACCTAAGGGCTTATGTACAGTCGACATTTAGGTATTTTTAACAGCATCGTGTATTTTAAATAAAGGCGGTGTAATTACATGCTGAACCTGCTGGAGAGGTATGCATTCACATAACGAGGCCGGAGAGAGATGAGGGACCCAGTATATTAGTAATTAAGCCTCCACCTAATAACTGAAGAAAATAAACATCAGGGTTCTGCTGGTTAGTTAATATCGTAGAGAATAGCAGTACTATTATTAGCGATCAGATGAAAAAGCATAAAAAATTTTCCCAGGTGCAGTAAGCCACACACGCACGATTCCGAGACAATCGTCTTGGACCTAAATCATACCCTCCTCTCACCGAGTGAAGGACTTTGTCATTTTATGGTGGACACCCTGGAATGCAGAGAGCTGAAATCGGTAAAACCTAAAAAGGTGAGAAGTTGAGAGGGAGGGAGATGGAGAGAGAAGGAGAGAGAGCCTTTCCTTTGCTTTATTTTCAACAGTTTAATTACTGACTTTGCAAGAGCTTCATAGTCTCTGTGTGAACAAAATTTCTCAGGCACCTGGGACCTAGAAGAGGCATCCCTGGGGCTTTGCACCTGGCCACCTGACTTGGGGACATTGTGTAGAGTCCGCAGGTGTCACCACCCCTTCTCCCTGGCCACCCCTCCCCTTCCGACTTTATTGATGCCTCTCCTGGGGCTCAGCATCCTCTGCAGTAACAAATCCTCAGTGGGAGGATTCGGGGGTCCTGGTGACAGGATTTAGGGAGACAGGTGGGGGTTAGATCACACTGGGGCAGGGAGGCTGACACAGGGCTGGGGGTGAACTGTGGGTGGCTGAGGGAGTGAGGGGCCCAGGTACATCACGCTTATGTTCAATTTATAGCCTAAACAAGAAAACACGTTCTGTGATGTCGAAAACCTATAATTCAGTACATAGGATTTTGGATAAAATAGATTATAAGATTTAAATAATGGTAATCCGTAGGTTCTTTTATTAA
>NW_011888971.1:659524-663359 GCF_000151845.1 Pteropus vampyrus | reverse complement strand
GGAGCTTTCGTGATTTGTTCAGCTTCCTGTCTCCTTTTCCCGACTCAGAGATTCAAGAGGGCGTGGCCTAGGATTTTCTTCCCTTTGTTGTATGTTGCTAGAGAAATTCTCAGCAAATGATTGTTGAATAAATAAATGAGCGAATGAATGAATGAGGTTCTCCCAACCAAACATGTGGTATGGAGGAGTAGCGTGCGCATACACACATATGTGTATTAGTTGTGTATTCTACTAATAAGATATATAATATCATTAAAAATAGTGTCTCTTCAGACAACAGTATGGTGGTCACCAGAGACGAAGGGGGTGGCGGGCAGACGAAGAGGGCAAAGGGGGCCCATAAATGGTGACAGCGGGGACTAGACTTCGGGTGCCAGCACACGACGCAATACACAGACGATGCACTGTAGAATCGTACGTGTGAAACTTATATAATCTTATTAACTAATATCACCCCAATAAATTTAATAACAAAGCGACAGGAAAAAAAACAATTTCATTATTATCGCAAGCATCGCATTTTTATAGGAACTGCAAGTTTGTTGCTACCTGCCTATTTTCGGAGGAGATAACGAATACTCAGGATCCAGGGTAAAAAGTCTGTTTTCCACTACCCATTTCTGAAATAGGAAAGGCAGAAGGGCTCTGGACTCCCCAGGATGAACGACAGCGAGAACGAGGTTCTCACCATCGAAACTCCAGTGGTCCCATACTGACAACAGGCTCCGGGACCAGACCTGAGAACCCTCCACAAGCCGTCTGCAGCCGCCTTGGCCAGCTTCCTCCTGCGACACCTGCTGGCCCTTCATCCTAACACCGACTGAAACGAGGCTGGCTCCCCAAACATGCCTCCTGATTTCTTAGTTTTGATTATTCTTTCTTCTCCATTATCATGTCCCTTCACTCAAAGTATCACTTAGATTTAGTAAGACACATGGGGGCAGGAAACTTAAGACTGATTAAGTATATTTTGGATATTTAAAAAAGAAAATAGGTCTGTACATACTTTTTAAATGTAAAGTAATAAATATTAAATTATAAATTAACTAATTATGGTTGCATTTTATTTGTTCCATTAGATAGAACAAGACTAGAATTCTGCTTCATAATAAAGTAATACACTTTTGGAAGTGTATTAATTTTGGAATATTGCATTTAGTATGATCACTCGAACGTTCCCTTGCAATACAGAAAGTATAGAGAAGAAATTTAAAATCACCCAGTATCCCTTGAGCTATAAATAAACATTGTTGATGTTGCCCAAATGTCATCCTAGAATATCCTCTGACTAGAATCAGATAGAAGGATGAAAAATCAGATGGTAAAACAGACATGATAATGTAAAGATATATATCTGATGTTACAAAACTATTTCAATTAAAGCGTTACATTTAATTTTATTTCACTTGAATTTGGTAGAAGTAAAAGATATTGGTACTGTGTTGAACAAATTGTTAAATTCATATTAAATTTCTGTTTACTCTAAAAAATAATGATTTCTAAACAAAAATTTCTAAGGCTAAGAAACAGGATTTTTAGAAACCTAAATTTGAAGTTATTTTTGTTGTAATTGTTTCGACCGTGTTTGAAATTTAGACACATCAGCTGATTTGCTATGAACCATGAATACCTTCTCCCTTGTTCTTTGGCCCTTTAATCAGTAGATTCAATTAATCCAGGACTCCAGTGAAAATTTCTTCTACTATATTTCTGAATCATTTTTCTATACATTGGAGAAAACATTTTTTCATTCGGGCTTCTTTGTACCTTTTCTCTAAGTCTATTCTCTTTGATTAGCTTCAAGTTGTTCTTCTGGTTATTTTCTGTTTGCATTCACTGTGATTGTCTCAGGACATTCTTTGGCTGAGGCCACCAGAGTATCTGTTCTGCGTTTGTCCTCATCCCTGCCCCCAACACCAGCCTGCTCGTTTGCGGAGCACATCATGGCCCCAAGGCCTCTGCAGAACACCTCCGACTCTACCCCTTACCCACGCCAGGTGCCTTTAGCCTGTATGCTTTTGCTCAAGTCCTGCTATGCACAAACCCTGCCTCCTGGGAAGCAGCAGCCCACCTTTGTTCACACAGATGGTCACCAAGAAGGTGAAGGTACCACAAGTCCAGAAGTTTCGAGCCTCTCGTCTCAGGCTTATGTGGTTAAAAGTCAATGACACAATTTTAGAAGACCAGCTTTCCTAATATCGACTTAGATAAATTTCCAAAACCAAAAACACCTGCCCGCTCACTCAAGTTCAATGCCAAACTACACTCTCTGCTCCCAACAGGGGCCTCGGCCACTGCACAGGACGTTCAGGGACACCTTGAGCCCAGGTTTGCCCACAAAGGCCTGCTCGTGCCTGCCTTCAAGAAATTAGTCAAACTTAGCATTTCCTCATGGAGGATCATTTTGTAATCTTTTTTAAAATGAGATGAGATAGGTTTGGTATTCACCTACCTTTGTCATGGCTTCGCCTTGTAGGACGTGGTGCAGACGTGCCAAAGACAGAACACTCCCTTAACGCGTGGCCATCAGGCAAACTCCGTCTTGAACTTGTAATTCTTTCTCATAGTAGTCAAATTCCAAGCAGAAGCAGCTCCATTTTGATTAGTAGATTTATTCTGGGTACCAAACAATTGGAGCCTTAGAGTCTTCTTAGAAAGTTTCCCTTTAGAAAGAAATCAAGAAACGTGAAACTAAATACCTTTGACAAATTCACTTTTTACAGTTCAATTTTGTTTCTTTTTTTCCTGAAAATGTTGAGGGAGAAAAACACATTGAAACTCCTTCTGTTTCAGGACATGCACTGCTCATCATTTTCTGCTTAGCACCTGGCACCGTGTCTGACTCCCAGGGCGCATTCGGTAAGAAACACTTTAATAAAAAGATGCATTTTCCTGATGATTAGTAAGGTTGAGCATTTTCTATTTGCTCATTAGGCATTTGTATGTCTTCTTTGAAGAAATGTTTATTTGAATCTTTTGCCCATTTAAAAAAACAGGTTATTAGATTTTTTTTTTATTACTGAGTTATAGGAGTTCCTTATATATTTTGGAGATTAACTCCTTATGAGAATTTTAGTTTGCAATTGTTTTCCCATTTCGTAGACTCCCTCTCGCTCTGTTGATGGTTTCTGCTACTGTGCAGAGCTTACTAGTTTGACAAAGTCCCCCTTGTCTGTTTTCACCTGTGCTTTTGGTGTTGCACCCATAAAATCGTAGCTAAGACCAATGTCATGAAGTTTCCCTCCTGTATTTTCTTCTAGGAAATGTATAGTTTCAGGTTTTAAACAATGAGATCCAGCAAACCACACGATCCAGCAAACTTACTTCCAGGTATTTATCCAAAAGAACTGAAATCAGTAACTTGAAGAGATACCCACTCTCCCACGTTCATCACGGCACTAATCACAACATCCAAGACGTGGAAACAACATAAATGCCCTCAGGTAGATGAAAGGGTAAAGAGAATGCGGTGTGACATGCACACGACGGAATATGACTCAGTCTTAAGAAAGGAAATCTTTCTTGCGTTCTGTGTTATGTGACAACATGGATATTATGCTAAGCTAAAAAAAAAAAAAGACAAATACTGCTTTATTCCATGTATCAAAAGTAGTCAGATTCATAGAATCAAAGAGTAGGATGGTGGTGCCAGGGGCTGCAGGAGACAGGTGGGGATGGGGTGGGAAGGCAGCCAACTCATCAACAGGAATAGAGTTTAGGCGAAGGAAGTCGAGCGCCCCCTGGCGGCCTGCTGGTCGACGTCGTGCCCACCGCCACCAAAACTGTATCACACACTTAAAAATGTGTAAAGAGGGCAGATTTCATGTTACGTGTT
>NW_011888971.1:656447-657929 GCF_000151845.1 Pteropus vampyrus | reverse complement strand
AGGGGAAACTGACGCTCACACACCTGATGAAGAAACTGAATGAGATATTCTTTCTTTCCAGCAATTCACTTTTCCTTGGGGCACATGATAATGACTAATTGACTCTGAATCCTAAAGGTATTATACACTAAGTGTCCAAGATTTTTTTCTTTTATTTCTAAATAGTTATTGATTATAAATTAATCTAAAGGTCAGAAAAAAGAGTATAATCCACATGTGATCAAATTAGAAAACCTACTTGAAGAAAAGTAATCAATAGCACAGATACCCCTGACTACTTTTCTTACCTCATAGACAAAAGCAAGAAATAATATGACTGACAAATTACACATCGATGATGTGTTTTCTGTAGCATATGCTGTTTTAAACCAGTCTTGCCTCTATTTATTTTTTTAATTAAAAGCATTTGCATGATTTGAAAATTGATTATTATTGAGACAATGACTGTTTAGAGAATCTTTCCAAATATGTAAAAATATCTCTATGATGCAAATGTTATAGAGATTTAAAAAAGAATGAAGAAGTAAAAGATCTTAGACTGCCACCTTTCTCCCCTGCAATGAGGAAGTAACTTTGAACATTATTATCCACAATTGCCTTTGTTGAGAAGGGCAGAAGCCAAGTTACCTTTACTTCATTCTACTTTTGCCGTTTTCCAATTTATTCCTTTCTTTCATTCACTATTCTAGAGATTTTTTTGCTTCCTGTGGCTAATATTAATTTCCTATATTTAGAAAAGGTAGAAAACATAGTCAAAGGAAAACAAATGTGTTAAGCCTCATATCTATGCTCCTTGGAATGAAAACTCTCTTTATAAACAAGTATATAATAATTGCAACCATAGAACTAGCCGAGAATCTGATTTATCCAGTTTATTCTTGCTTGCGCATTTTTGTTATCTAAAGGTTGGATAAAAATGTGAACCTGCAATCTAGAAAACAGAGATGAGTCAAACAGATTAGGAACATATGACACCAAGTATTAAAGGCAAACCATAATAAAATTCATTCATGCAAAATGTACACATTTTTACGTTACAGTTAGTTCTAAATACATTTCAAGGGCATTTTAATTAACACGAAGGCAAATTAGTTGAAAATTCTAAAAATATTTCCTGTAGCGCAATTGAACTTGCAGGTTGTAAAGTCATTGTCACTGTTTGCAGTTTTCTTAGTGAGCCGCCTGGAAGAAACGGTGTTTGTGAAGACTACCTATTCCGTTCTCTGCTTACTTTGGGGAGCTGAGTTGCTGGCTCTCAAGAGCCAGATCTAGTGTGTTAGTTTCCCAGTGCTGCCAACACCAAGGCCCTAAGGCTGGATGACTTACACCAGCGACGCGTTTATTCGCCATCGCAGGGGCTGCCTTCTGGAGGCGTCTCTTCTTGGCACGACAATGGCTGTCTTCTCCCTGCATCGTCGTGTCCTCTTCCCTCTGTGTGTTCTTAATCTTCTCTTCTTAAAAGAGCGTCTGTCGCATTGGATC